>NC_086381.1:46057431-46375330 GCF_036588685.1 Mytilus trossulus | reverse complement strand
TGTATAGTCAAGTCATTATGTACCATTTAATCAGAAAAGATCAGTATCCCCTGCAGAAATTTTAAGATTCAAGATTTATTTCATAACCTCAGACACATACTTGCATGACTTGTGTACAAGAGGACAATATATATACAAATATACTAAGATAATACATAGCGAGACAGGACTAACGAAACACAAATACATAGTAATAAGTATATATATTGTAAAAGACAATTGGTATAATTAGATTAAGTATTTTATAATTTTCTTCACGAAATGAATCATTTATATTCCCAAGCAATATACATGTATTGCATACAACATACATACATAGTATTAAAGTTAATTTAGTTTGGTTTTATCTAGCTTTTTTCAAAGGTATTGTTAAACATATTTTGCCGAGCGGAGCGAGGCCAAAAAATTTTGAAGGGTTATGATACAGCTGAAGGCCCAAGAAGCTATAGACCTGCTAAGTTATTTATTTTCAATACATTGCAAGTCAGGTTATTTATTTTCAAACTACCACAGAACAAACCATTTATTTTTGTGATTATCAAGGCTGAGTTATTTATTTTCAAAATCCTCCTGGCCCCCCCCCCCCCCCCCCCCCCCCCCCCCCAGAATATCAAATGGTCGTCCCCTTAGTTATATAGCTAACTGTGTTACCCTCTTAAAATAAAGTATTGTTGTTGTTGTAATAAAATGTATTCATCATTTTCATACCTATATTTGAACAATAAAAGAAAAATGCCAAAAATAAACAACAGACCCCAAAGAGCAGGTGTCTCTCCCTGCACGTTCAGCAATGGCCATTTTTTTAGTAAAATTCAGCATCAAAGGGGAACAACTCCATTAAAAGTTTACTGACAATTTCAGTGATAATGACACAGTTGTATAAATTATTCTTTTCCAAGATTAAATTTTCTATTAAACTTTTCAAGATATAAGGCAAAATAAGTTAAAATTTATCATTAAAGGGAAATAACACCAATATGAGTCGACTGAAGATTACATCATTTTTAGATCTTGTCTTGTTTATCACTCAATTTTGCTTTGTACTGTTTTTATCTATCTATTTGAAATTGTAGTTTTTAAGATACAATAACAGCTGCACCATGAGCACATGATACGCCCGACGTCTTGTGTGGAAGTTTTATGCAATAATCATAAATAGTTTCTGAGAAAGTTTTAAGCAATAACCAAATGTTGTTTTTGAGACACGGCGGGACATGTGAAACCCCCAGCCTGTACAAATAACTTAATATAACTAAAACAAAATTTAGAATCAAAACCAAAAAGTATACAGATCTTTAGATTAATATATCAAACAAGTGTGTAAAGTTTTAAGCAAGAGATACAGTGTGATATGTTAAAAAACAAACTCCCCTGTTTAACAAAATACTCAATAACTCAAAAATAAAATTTTGAATCATCACCAAAAAGTATACAGATCTTTAGATTAATATAACAAAGAACTGTGTAATGTTTTAAGCAACAATCATAAATTGTTTTTGAGATACGGCACAACATGTAAAAAAAACCTCCCCCTTTTTCACAAATACTCAATAACTCAAAAATGAAATTTTGAATCATCACCAAAAAGTATACAGATCTTAAGATTAATATAACAAAGACATGTGTACAGTTTTAAGCAATAATCATAAATCGATTTTGAGATATGGTGCGACATGTAAAAAAAAAACTCCCCCTTTTTTACAAAATACTCAATAACTCAAAAATTAAATTTTGAATCATCACCCAAAAGTATACAGATATTAAGATTAATATAACTAAAAAGTGTTAAAAGTTTTAAGCCATAGTCAAGAATCGTATTTGAGATACAGTGTGACATCTGAAAAAAAAACACCCCCCTGTTTTAGTTACAAAGTGTCGTAACTCAAAAAGTTTAAATCTTATTTTCACCAAAAAGTATACAGATCATTTGACCATCATCAGAAACAATTATATTAAGTTTCATGAAATTTTGATAAGTTGTTCTAAAGTTACGGTGCGACATGTTTACGCTGGACAGACAGACAGATGGACGGACATGTGTATACATACACCATAATTTTGAAGGGCGTATAAAAACAGACCAAAACCTAAAAAAAATAACATTGACTAATGAACCATGAAAATGAGGTCAAGGTCAAATGAACTGAAATGATTATGTACCCATTACTTTCATCCCATTTCCACATATATTTATCCTACTGTTATTATTATTTTTTAAAAAGGGGGTTCAAAACCCAGAGTAAAGAGGGGTTCCAACTATATGCTCTCATTTAAATGCATTCATTGTCCAAAAAAAGGGGGTTCCAACCCCAAACCCCCACTCCTGGATCTGCAAATGAAATATAAACTTGACACAGAGATTTAAGTAATTTTGGTGGTATAGAAAAAAACAAACTTTGAGGACTGAGCGAATAATGGTGAGTGTGTGAGTTGGTATGTTTTATTTTGTTATATTTTATTTTATTATGTTTAGGGACAGTTAAATTTCTGGTATTAAGACCCGTCATGGCCTGGCTGGGGAATTGGATAGGCAAGTGCTCACATTAATCTGTACCGATACAGGCTCCAAATGCTTCCTTTAAACGCCATAACTTATGGTGGTGATCCTTATAAAGGATGCTTATAGGGAGACAAGAAGAAGGTATACTAGTAATGTAAATGTTGAAATTAAATTGCAATATTAAAACTTGTTATCTATGCAATGAACCAAGACTAACAGATCAGGGCAAAATAAAAACACCATGGAAATGCTAATGCTTATAAAACTGTATACCCAACACCATTGACTTATCAATTGGTTCCTTGTTTAACTGTGAAAGTTTCAAAGTCCATGAACCATGATAAGTGGGATCAAATAATCTCTATGAAAATGAGACTTGCAAAGCCAATACAACTGCATACCAAATAATAGTCACTTATCTTAAAACTGATCTTATCATAAATCTCATGTAAATAATGCTAAACATTCAGTCAATAAACCATGACTGAGGCTGGAATTAACCATGACGGAGGCTGGAATTAACCATGACAGAGGCTGGAATAAACCATGACTGAGGCTGGAGCTGAACAATCTCTATGAAATGAGATTTGTCAATCCTTAAACATCTGTATACCAATTATCATTGGTCTACCACTTATATAGTTCCCTTTCACTTAATGACCTACTCACAAACTTATACATGTATAGTAAACTAATTAAAAGTTTTAAGGCGACTATGACTGAGGGAGAGATGCAAAATAATCTCCTTAGAAATTAGATGTTTCAATGCTTATATAATTGCATACCAAATATCATTGACCTACCACTAGTTGTTGTCTTTAACTTGAACTTATCAAATACATTGTTGAAGCTGCTGCTTATGGAAAAAGCATTCCCAAGTCTTGTTTTTCAACTTAGTCCATACCATACAATAAATCAGCTGTGTGTTACCCTCAACCAAAGAAACCTCTTCCCCCTTTTATTTGTCCTTCAGACTCAAATAAAATATAAGATAGGTTTTCTCAATTAAATTTTTATTTACTTATCTATTTAATATCATTATCATGCATAATAATATAAAATACCCAAATGAAACCAGACCCATTCTGCTCCATCAAGTGTGTACAATTACAAAAGATATTGCGATAATAATTTTTTCGTAGTCCCCTTTTAAAGTAAACGGAGGAAAAGGATCTGCATCATGGGTAAAATATCATTGGTTAAATATTCCAATTATACAAAATAACTGACAGTGCTGAGGATTCTTTTAAGTTTCTTGATACCCGAGTTCCCAGACTAGCTGTTTTAGAATTTAGATAATCAATTCTGTTCTAATATACATTTCTTAAATTTTTATATCCTTAAGTCTTTTAAGGAATATTGTTTTTGCTCAAAATTAAACCTGGCCTTAAGTATTCCATTACTTTTAAATACCAAACTTTAAAAAATTATATAATTCCATAAAATAAATGAATCCTCAGTTTGTCACATACAAATAGGAATTTACAAATATAACAAGGAATACAATGGTAAATACTAAAATAAAAGATGCATAAAAATACATGGATCAAATTCATTTATGAGGTGTACTCAAATTTATTTACTGGGTTATTTAAATAAACTAATATCATGATCTGTGCAAAAATTATTAGATCACCAAGGAAATAGTTAACTGTATTTTATTCAACATTAACCACCCCAAGCTCTTATATTATATAAAGTTTCTTTATAATTCCTACCAAATTCTAATCAAAGCCAATTCTTTATATCAAAGTAGTATAGTAATTTAACAATATAAAAAAAGAAGATGTGGTATGATTGCCAATGAGACAACTGTCCACAAGAGACCAAAATTACACAGACATTAACAATTATAGGTCACCTGAAGCATGACTAGAACGACCCCCCTTAGGTCAGTCAGTGTCCCCCCACCTTATGAAAAGTTCTGGACCCCCCACTGATAGAAAGCAAGTATATATCATCTGTTTGCTCATTCGTCTACAACGTGTACTCTGGCTGTCTCCACAAATAAAAATTTACAGCCAAAATAATACTAAAAGTTATGTTAAAAGGGTGTTTATCACCAAAAAAACAACCAATCCAATTTCAACAAGATGTTCTTCAAATAATACCTTTTGTAAAATTATTCTTTCAAAATAACACCTTGGTTACAAACCAAAATCAGCTAAAATGACAAAAAAATGCAAAAAAAATATTTCTAACTTATTTACTTCATAAATTCCTCTGCATTAGCGCACCCTCGTCACATATTTTAAAGATATTAAAATTAACATGAAAAAAAAGGTTGTAAGGGGATACATGAAGTGCAGACCATACACCTTATCCCTATTTGTCCGCCATTACTGGATATCACACAGGTTCCCGTAAAATTTTGACGTCTAAGTGTACACTAGAGAGGCATTTGCTATGGTAAGGTATTTTGAAACTTTTTGCCAAAAAAAAAACCAAATCAGTAAAAATTTTGCTATGAAATTTAGTGAGAATATTTGCATCAGCAGATTTGATTGCATCAACTACATGTACAAAGTAACTTATAAAATTTGAAAGTATCTCAAATCCTAAAATAACAAAAATATGGCAAAACTATATACATTAAAATTTGCAAAAAAAAACATTTCAATAATTGAACATTTTTTTTCTTTTCTTTCTTTCTTTTTTTTTTTTTTTTTTCTTTTTTAGATTCTCCATTCCTGCTGGAAATGTTTTGACTAGACATGAGTATAAATGGAAAATAGAAAGATTTTTTGTAATGCCAAATACATAAGTAAACCTTCAACTTCCAATAGTGTTGAAAATGGAGAATCTTTACAATTTTTTTTAATTTTTTTTTTTTATCATACACAAAAATAGTCTGAATTACATTCTTTGCTGTTGCAGTTATATAACACTACCATCTTATGCAGCCACAGTTATCTGAAAAAGAAATATACATTACTCATGAACATTGAAATAATATTTAATGCAAAACAATTATAGTGTATAGAACATTTCTTTTTCTTTTGTTATAAAGTGATTTGTTGACATAAATTTTATCATTGTAACATTGTTTTAAAGTATATCAAGCTATTAACATACTTGATTGAATAAACATTTTGTCGTGGTGAACTTTTTAAACGAACTATACAATATAGGTTTTGCTCATTGTTGAAGACATAGGGTGACATTTAGTTGCATCCACATCATTTGGTATCTGGTCAATAGATGTCTCATTGGCATACATACCACACTTATATGTTTTCATATATGGGGACAACTGAAGATAACAAAAAAACTGAAATCCCAAGATTATACATTATACATTTGACATTAATATTCAAGATTTACATCTTTGCCCGACAAAAATATTGGGCTTTATATTGCTCTTGGATGAAAAGTGCATAAATCTATGTATTGATCCGTACCATAAAAGTCCGCTCCAATGCCCACTCCCAGCTTCAATCCTTACAGACAAGCTGTGATGCTAACCTGAAAAATAAAATAATTCATTAAAAACTTTTTAAAAGGTTCTTTGTTGGTAATATGTATGTATATTGAAAAGATTGAATGATTGGTTGTTGGTTGCTTAAGGTCCAGTGGCAAATCATTAAATAGAAATCGTCTTAAAATGTTATATATATATATGTCATGAACACATGGATGACAGCAGGCCAACAAGCCAACACGATTTTATGTAAACAATTCAGGTCCTAAACTTAACTCTTTTTTGGTTACTGTTATAGTAATAAGAGTAGATTCCCGTAAAACATCTTTTAAGTGTTCAAATCTTGTTTTCCCATTAAACATTTATAATATTTTAGAGTTTTCCAAAACAGGACTAGGGTTTTTTGTGTGCCTGTCCCAAGTTAGGAGCCTGCTATTCAGTGGTTGTTGTTTGTTTATGTGTTACATATTTGTTTTTCTTTCATTTTTTTTAAATAAATAAGGTTGTTAGTTTTCTCATTTGAATTGTTTTACATTGTCTTATCAGGGCCTTTTATAGGTGATTATGCGGTATGGGCTTTGCTCATTGTTGAAGAATGTAAGGTGACCTATAGTTGTTAATGTCTGTCATTTTGGTCTCTTTTGGACAGTTGTCTCATTGGCAATCATAACACATCTTCATTTTTATATACTAACATACTGGTACATACCTTTGTATTAGCTGTATTAGACCACCAAGTCTTATTCCCACACCATGAAAACATATCACAGAAGAACCTAAAAAGAATTTATAATCAACACATTATACATTTTGTAAATTAATTTATCTGTAACCTATAATTTACAAAATATTGTTCAGATTTCTTAAAACGGGTAGACAATTGTTTATAAATCATTTTTTTTAAATCAATAGAAAAGATAGAAAAGTTTTAAAAAAACTAACATTTAAATTTAACTGCATAAAAAAAATTCTGAATATTTTACAGTTATCTCCCATTAAATGCAAAATTGTGTTTAAATTGTACTGGTCTTTTCTTGAAGTTTACGGACTATTTCAAGGATTTACTATTGATATTTTAATAGTAAATCTTGTTCATGTTTCTTGTATCTTTAAATACTAAAATAGTAAATTAATTCATCAATGATGTTTTAAAAGCAGTATTTCAGAAGGGTCTGTTATCTTAAAAGATCTGGCTAAAATAGACTTGCCTTTTCTATTTTCTTGGTAAAGCCTCAGACTTGGTTGAAGATTTAATTGACCATCTTCGTAAGAGCTGCTATCCTGGCTGATAAGGTGGTTCTTCTCAATATCTTATTGTCAATCTATGTTGTGTCCATTTGGTTTTAGAAAATAACAGAACATACATAAAAGTATCAGATGTACTTTTAATTAATAAACTTTTAAAAAAAAATCATGTAATTATTTTAAGTGATACATAATTTTTCCTAACCTAAATTTCTATATCTAGAAAACATCTGATATGTAAAAAATATATGCATAAACGTGAGTATTCCCATAAATAAAAATCTAACATTGAGGGAATTTCAAGTATTTGAAGTTAAACACAGTACAATAAATTACCTCCCTTTGACATTAATTTCACCCTGTTAGAACTCCAAATCTTTGTTTTACATAACAAAAAAAAACAAAAATAGTGTACTGGTAATCAAAATAAAAAAAATAAGTAAATTACAAATATTCAACATATTTCAATAACATTTTTAGTGTAGATGGAGTAATGGTGGCTGAATGGTCAAAGTAGTTCAACTACTGTTTCACTAGTCTGTCAACTCTCTGTACCCTCACATTCGTTGGAGGATCCACCAGGGGGTTCTGGGGGTTGGAATCCCTCCTTTTTTGGCCTATCAATGCATTTGAATGGGAACATATAGTTAGAACTCCCCTTTTTACTTAGTTGGGGACCCCCCCCCCCCTTATAAAATGCCTGGATCTGCCCCTGACATGGTAGGTGTGTTTAACATCAATCTTAATTGACAAGAGTTGCCAGTTTCTCTGTTAAAGGGAATGTTTTTACCAGGCTGTTTCCACAAATAAAAACTGGCGTACTTTCATCAAGATATTCTTCAACTATGCTCCTTGTAAAATATTCTTAAAAAAAATATCCTTTTTTATGAACTCAGCTAAACATGACAAAGGTGAAAAATATATTACAATTTGCTAAAATGAAGTTTGTAAAGGTTCTGTCTAGCCAACTGATAATCTCAGGCTCAACAAAAAAGAGGGAAAATATCAATAAAATATTCCTTCTCCATACTATCTTTTGATTGTAAGAAACTTCTGTCCAAGTTTGGTAGAAATCTACCTAAGGGGAATCCAGCCCCTCCCCTTTTCCCGTGAAAAAATTGGTTGATTATATAGGGAATCATTGAAGCATGACTAGAGAGTCCCTCCCCCCTTTGGGAAAAGTTCTGGATCTTTTGAGTTCGATAAATGTTTGCAGACTGTAAATAATATTAACTGGAAATAAAACGAAGTCCATTTATAAGTAAAATACAGATAAACAGGTACACATTTTCCTTCTAGATACGTATTATTATCTCTTGATCATAAACAAGGTTCAGTCCAAGTTTGGTACAAACCCAGGATAGTTTAAGAAAGCTATTAAAAAAATTGAAAAACTTTAACCAAAGAGTGAATATATTGTTTCCTGGCAGAAAGTCCAGTTATAAGTAAAAATTGATTTTTTTTTAAATTACAAAATTTACTTCTAGATATTATCTTATGATCATAAACAAGCTTCTGTCCAAGTTTTGTAAAAATCCAGGATAGTTTAAGAATAATAATTAAAATTTCAAAAAACTTAAACTACAGAGTGAATATTTATGACCGCCGCAGCAGCCAAAAGGATGAAGAATTGCTATTTCTTGCTTTTTCAACTACATTCGAAGGCTTGACAAAAAGTGAAATAAATAACCAGCAAAATGCATAATATTTATTTTTATTTCAATGGTCTATAAAAGATTCATTTATGATAATTCTTATAATAATACTTCAGGGACTGTTGGAGTAATTAAACTTTATTGGCATGTTTTAATTTCTACAGCACTTTGATCAGAATAAAAACTTAGTGACAAAAGAGTACAAAATGGTGAAGTGATAATTTGCACTTAATAATTAATGTCAACAGGGGGAATAATAATAAATAAAAAAATAAAAGAAGATATGAAAGTAAACTTTAAAAGAATGTTAAATAAAATTTGTTGAATAGTATTTGATCAAATTTTGCAGAGGTACATGCTTCCAATTGGCTTCGCTCAGAGTTACTGCCTCTAATTGGGACCACTCTGCCAAGGGTACTGCTTCTAATTAGGTTAAGCAGACAGAGGTGTATATGTACTGCTTCCAATCAGCTTCGCAACAAGACAGAGGGTATGTACTCCCAATAGCTTCACTAAGAGGTACATGCTTCCAATTGGCTTCGCTCAGACAAACATACTTCTTTCAGTGTTGAAATGGTACGTTAAGCAAGTCTGTACTACATCCAGTGTAGAAAATAGTACATAATTGCAAGTCAAATGTCGTCCAAATTTACAAAAACATATTTTATTTAACATTCTTGATCCAGTTAATTTTCACATCTACCTTCACACCCTATTCATAATGTATCCTGATGGTGACATTGTGAAATATAAATTATCACTACAGGATTTTGTACTATCTTGTAGTTTCAATCCTGATAAAGGTGCCATAGGAACCAAAATATATCTTATTAAATAAACTCATCACAGATACCAGGACCAAATTTAGCATATACACCAGACGTGCGTTTCGTCTACAACGGTGACATCAGTGACGCTCGATTTCCCAAAAAGTTAGAAAGGCCAAATAAAGTACGAAGTTGAAGAGCATTGAGGACCAAAATTCCTAAAAGTTCTTATTAAATCACTGTAGCAATCCATAAAGTCTTGTTCTTATAAAACATTTAACTCTGTGTTTTATCGAAACCCTACTCTGCATACATGATCCCTGGATCCACTGAACAGATTACTATATGTAATTGTAGTTTTGGATGGAAGACAAAGATGGGCAAATACAAACATTTTCCTCTTAAACATATCATTACAAATTAAACAAAGAAAAATCTTATTTTGCAGGTTCCTTTAGCTTATATTTTTGTGGGATCTGAAAATTGAAAAAGAATGCCTTAAAAGACCTGACGAACCAGAAAAATATATCACACACTCTGCATAGAGTATTAACTACTATAATTTTTTTTTAAACTTTTAATGTAAATTCATATGAATAATTTAAGCAATAAACAATTGGTTGTCCAGGGGAGAGAGGGACTGTTCAAATCAGACCAGAACAAGAATGGGTCCAAAGTACACAAATGCCCCACCTGCGCTATCATTCTCTATGTTCCATGAACCATGAAATTGGGTCAAAATCTAATTTGGCATTAAAATTAGAAAGATTATACTATAGGGAACATGTGTACTAAGTTTCAAGTTGATTGGACTTCAATTTCATCAAAAACTACCTTGACTAAAAAAAATTAACCTGAAACCCCCACTTTCATTTCCTATGTTCAGTAGACAGTGAAATTGGGGTCAAACGTCTAATTTGGCTTTAAAATTAGAAAGGTCATATTATAAGCAACAAGTGTACTAAGTTTCAGGTTGATTTGACTTCAGCTTCATTAAAAACTACCTTGACCAAAAACTAAGTTCAGCTTATGCAAGTAAATTACTGAATATATGTGAGGGGGGGATAGGATCTTTATCGGGACTCCAGGATCTGGTCTTTTTAAGCTTGGGATTTCAGGATTGACCTTTTCGGGATCTGGGAAATTTTTTTTTTCCAATTTCGGGATCTCAAGATTTCGTGTTTTTAAGCCCTGGATTTCAGGATCAGGACCCCTCCTATTCCCCCTCATATGTGGAGGCTGTCAGACCAAGCAAATAACAGAATGTAGGATCCTTATGTCTCTCTCTTTTTCGACTAAAGCCAAAGGCTGAACAAAAACCTTTCAATAATTGAACATTTTTTTTCTTTTTCTTTTTTTTTTTTAGATTCTCCATTCTTAAACTACTGGAAGTGTTTTGCCTAGATATGAGTATGAACAAAAAATAGATTTTTTTTAAATTGCAAAGACCTATTAACCAACTACTTCCAATCTTGTTGAAAATGGAGAACCTGTACATATTATTTTTCTTTATATGGTAAAAATTATAAACATTTTCTCAAACATACACAATAATAGTCTGAATGACATTCTCTACTGTTACAGTAAAATCTCATAGCCCTTTTTTGCAGCCACAGTTACCTAAAAAAGAAAAAACAGAATTAAACGTTATGGTTAAAATTGAAACAATATCAAATGCAAAATTATTTTATAATAAATAACTGGTCATTAAAATCATGATTCATTAAACATTTCTCTTACTTTATTTAAGGAGACCTTGCAGGTATAAAATATTCAGCAAAAAATTAAACATTTGTTTTTTCATTATTTTTTTTATTTATTACACTTTTAGTTATTACTTTATAATTTGGTAAAAAAACCACCCAAACAAATCGATTTTCTTTGGCCACAGATGACTTTAAAAATGGAAAAAGCTCCAAATTATCTCCCTTTGGTGCAAAAATGTCATTTTTTTTAAATGTTTAAATTGAAATAGCTCTTTTAACTCAACAGAGACCTATATGTTTTATCATTTTTTTTTCAAACAAGCTGTACATAAAGTAAGTAATTGTAAAATTTAAGCAATGTCTGTAATTTAGTTCTTTTTTTATTTCGATATTACCAATATTTATCCTATTAGTTCAACAGAAAATAAGGACATTAACAAAAATGTATGCTTCTTATAGAGGCAGATTGTGAGTTTAAATGAATAGTGACCTCCTATTTTTATTTTATATTAACATAAGGTACAAGATAAAGTTTAATCATAGAAAACAATTGCAAAATCCTATATTAGAAATAAAAGTTGATTTAGACCTGTGAGCCCCTTACAGTGATTTGCTGAAATATTTAATATTAGCAGAAAAGGATGAAAAACAAGTCAATGATATATGTCTAACATATTTCTTATTTTACACTTTCTTATATTTGTATTGGTTCTTACCATAAAAGTCAGCTCCAATGCCCACTCCCAGCTTCAATCCTTACAGACAAGCTGTGATGCTAACCTGAAAAATAACATAATTAAGTCATTCAAGATTGTTTAAGGGAAAACGGTAGTATTTAATTTTCCCCGCATTAGGTTGGCCTTTTGTGTACCCAAGACAGGTGAAGGAAGTCAAATTAGGAGCGCTGTGATTGGATGTAAGGGTACAATTAATTTTTTTATTTATCTATGAATAACTGCAGTGTGTAAATTTAAAATATAAATTTTAAAACCTATTGAAATATTTTCTAGAGAACTATTCGAAAAGGCTTCCAAAATTTAATAAATTTGGTGCAAAATGACGGTGGGCATGGATAACATAAACCAGCTCCGTTGGAAATTGGTCATGATACTATTTGGCTTCAATTTTTAGAATACAGTAATAAAGTTCTAACACCACACATAACTGTTTTATCCAGGTTTTTATTATAAAAACTGGTAAATTTGGAAAATGTTAGTATTGTCGCCTATGGCAAAATAAATAGTACCGTTTTCCCTCAAAAGGATAATTTTTGGTATACTGTATGTTCATTCAGCATCTATGTATACTTTTGTAGTTTATATGTTGTATGCCTATAGTTGTTATGACTTTGGTAAATAAAGATATACATTCTATATTTTGAATGATGATTCATTTGAGTGTTGGTTGCAAAATGTCCAATGAAAAATTAAATAAAAGTCTATAACTATGTAATAGAAGTTGAGAACAGCAAACCAGCATCCCAACAAACTATCAGATAATAAAATTTACTCCTTTAAAGGCAATTAAAGAAAGAAAAGATTCTTACCAAACTCCTACAAACCTTCACGCTTAGAGCACATTTAAATTTTATAATACTTTTTTTTTCAAAACAGGAATAACATTATACTGGTACCTACCTTTGTATTAGTTGTATTAGACCACCAAGTCTTATTCCCACACCATGAAAACATATCACAGAAGAACCTAAAAAGAATTAAAAAGAATTGATGATTTCTTACAAAATGTACAAAATTATAAGTACTATCAACACAACCTTGTAAGATAAACTGTTGACAGAGATGTCTCGCCTAGCAGTGGAAATTGAAAAAAGCTGATGATTAGCAACATTGCTAATTAAATCAATAATTGTTAGTAACCCAGATAAATACAAAATGTCATTGTTCTCTATGAATAAAGCAGATAACTTGACATAAAAAAATTAAAACAAGTCATAGTTTTTTGTTTGGAATTTAACTTCACAAAAGTGATGTGCAAATTAAACAGTTAATTATCCATTGAATGAACAAATCTTGCTGTTAATTGTTCTTGTCTTCCCTAGAAATTTTAAATATTGATAGAAAATCTTGTTCAAGAAAATGGCAATTCAAATTATAAAACTTGTTAAAATTACTACATCAATGCAGAAGATCAGAGCTGGCGTGTTGTCTTAATATGCACTTCTTGTCAAATGTTACTAGAAAATGTATACAAATATTTGGCTTAAATAAACTTACCTTCTTAATTTCTTGGTAAAGCCTCAGACTTGGTTGAAGATTTATTTGACCATCTTCCTGAGAGCTGCTATCCAGACTGCCTTCAAAGGTTTTCCATCATACTTTTTTTATGCTAATCAGTCCACTGAATTCATTTTATCTAAGTATTGAAACGTCCTTTCCATTGTACATCAATATTAGTCATCAGAATGTTCCAAAGCATCTCACATTATTTTTACAATCATGGAAACTGAAGAAATTCTCAATTTAAAATACTAATAATTTATTAATTCATTTAAAAAGTACTGTAAAAATTACACCAGACATGATTTTGAACAGGTAAAGGGGTATTTTGATAATTTAAAAAATGTATTCTGTACACCACAATTTCTTCCACTCATTAAAAGTATATTCTAGAACTATGTTTACATTTTTTTTTATTTACAGAGCTCTAGATAAAAGATTTTATATAAGTTATCAGACATCTGATATGAAAATATTTATACAGATGACTTTTTGTAAGAAAAAAAACCAGTATAGTAATATTTATACAAATGTAAGAAAAAAAGTACAGTGTAGTAATATTTATACAAATGTAAGAAAAAAAGTACAGTGTAGTAATATTTATACAAATGTAAGAAAAAAAGTACAGTGTAGTAATATTTAAACAAATGTAGAAAAAAAAATTACAGTGTAGTAAAAGTATAATAAACACATTAAATCAACATTTTTTTAATATTTTGAAGAATAGTTTAATAAAAAAACATCTCAATTTTAAGGTTTACTACTCATGTACATAGTAGTCATATTTAGTCCCAAAATTTGTAAAAGCCTTCATAGATTTGCAAACTCTCTGTGAATTCCAAGATATGGGTTTTTTTTTACCTTTGAGGAAAAATTACTTAGTTCCCAAGTCAGGAAAAAAATTAAGTTGCTAAATATTTGTACAATTATTGTGTGAAGTTACAAATATTGAGATTGAAAACTGCAGCAGTTAATGATTACACAAAATTAGTACCATCTTTGAAAATTTTGGAAAACAATTTTCAAGATCAGAATTAACAGAAAAATGGGGGGAAGTTCCTCAAACAATTCCATATAAGCAGGTACACAACTTCAAAATGTACACAATTATTCTGTGAAGTTTCAGTGGTACAAGAAAAAAAGCTGAAATGAACAAAAATAATGTGATGAAAAATTATATTACATGTATCTAGCATGAAATCTTAAGATTTAATAAAAAAAAAATTAAAAAGAAATATTAAGAGAGGATATATAAATACTGATTCTTTATAATGACACTTTATTTCAATACTTTATAATTCAAATTAATTTCAAAACTCAAATGGCACGTAATACTTCTATAAAATATATTTTTACTTTTTACTTTACTTATACTTGAAAGAAAAATAGTAGCAAAATTTACAATTGAAAAAGTAAAAAAAATTTTGTTCCCAGATTATTTATGAGAGCAATTTTGATAGGTTATACATTGTATCAAAATTTGTTTTATGTAAGATTACTTCCAATGGCTTTTGTCAGAAAAAAAGAAAATCACTGATATCTTGACAATAATGGACTGAGGCAAGGTAACTGCACTATCTGGAATCAATGGTTCCTTAAATGCATTTGAATTGGGATTTATAGTTGGACCCCTCCCTTTTTTAATGGCTGGATCTGCCCCTGTGGTTCCTTAAATGGATAAGAACCAGAAGCAACCAAATTACAGACAGGAATCAGCTCTTTTTCGCTATTGGGAAAGAAAACAGATTACCAGTTAAATCTAAAAAAGGTCTGGTTATCTTTAACTTTTTTAGTGATTAAATACCCAAAGTCTGAAACAGGGTCTTATATAAATCTAAAACTGCTTGGTTAACAGAAATGATTGTATGCTGTCACTTAGGCAAAAATAATCACATATATAATGCCGTAACCCATGTTAAAACTACAATAAAGTATAGATTTCAACAATTATGGACTAATGGAAAACTCTTTTGAACTAATGAGGCAAGTTGGATCCCAGTTAGAGAGTAAATCTCTCACTATTACTCTTGGTCTGGACAAAGAAATGCTTAAACTCAAGACAATTTAATTTTACAAATTACGATGAGCAATTGTTAAACGGGACTAACAAGTAAAATTAAAACATTGATACAAGTTGTCAATTATGGTCTCATAATAATGAAGTTATCACTAAATATCTGGAATCTGTGGATGAAAACTAAGTGTTGAAGGTGAGAGATGAAAATTAACCCAAGGTTGAGAAGCTTGAAGCAAAGGGAATTAACTACTGTAAGATATAGGAAATGACTCTTCACTTTGAGATGATGATACTTTCAGATAACTCAAAATAAAGATTTTTAGGATATTGGAAATCATCATAAATTTTGTTGGTCATCTCACAGGATTGATTATCTCCCTTGAGCTGGTACCGCAAAAGTGAGAAAAACTATCAAGTTGAGATGACCCATGATAATCTGTTTATTGCTGTTTTGCTTATGATGACTTTGAAATTTACATTGACAATGGCAAGTGCAGCCTTAGTTTCTAGAGATACTTTCCATATCTTTCTACTAAGCTGAGAAAGGAAATTATCAGTAATTCAGTAAACTTATATATCATAGAAATTTATTATTGTTCACAAAATATTGGGACTTGTCCAAGCTTTCCTTTTTATCAGAATTAACTACCCCTGCGATTATGTTTATAGCTCTATAATAAGTGTTTATTAAACTTCCAAATTCTTTTTTGTATGGCCGAAATTTTCGTTATGGCTTGGCTGTTATAAAAATGTACTTTTACTTCTTTATTATCTTGATAGCAATCAGTGCTTTAAAGTTAAAGATGAAGATAACCAGAATTTTTTTTGAAGAAGATTAAGTTTATTTAAAAAAAACTTTTGGGATCATTTTCCATTAATTTACGAGAATATGTTATTCTAGTTTTCCATTTCCAATACATCATAGTATGTCAAATATAATTTAGATTTTGATTGAAGATATTCATTTTATCTAAATTTTGAAAATCAGAAATTAAAGAAAGTATGAAAATTGTACAGATGCAAAGTTCAATCAGCTTTATTCTCAAACATTAAATTATTTTTTTTATGACTAGAAATATCAGATATTTTTCATTTCAGAATTACATATATAGATTCCGTTGAATGGTAAACACACCATCCTAAATACCTCAAAACCAAAGAACAATCCAAAGAACAACTGAAACAAACAGAAGACATAACCAACCATACTCCTAAAACACCAATAAGCAACTTTGTTATATGTTAGTAAAGACACGCAGCGCTCCCAGCATAATGTATTTCTGAAATGATCATTTGATATTTGTTAAGTCTACGCCAAAACTCTGAAGATAAAAATGTTTTGCTTCTGAACTTTGCATGTACTAGACTGTGAGTTTAAATCAATTTCAAGTACTATGTAATTCTATAATCTGACATTACTACAATGCATTGAAAATGTAAAAGTTTTAAGAAAATTATTATTTTACTATAAATCGTAAATTTTAATTTAAATGTCTTAGGAAAGTTATTTCTTTATAAATCTGAAATTTTAATTTAAATGACATTCTTTTTTTTAAACGAGGACAAAAAAAAATGCATTTACTTTAAAACCCATTATCTTTTGATTTTGCCATTTGATTAGGGACTTCCTGTTTTGACTTTCCCTCAGCGTTCAGTTTTTTTTTTGGTGAGTTTACTTTTTTTTCACCACAAAAAAGTACTGATAAACCTTTAAGACAATGTTAAAAAAAAATTTAGATGTTGGATCAAATGACAGTTTGTAGTGGTAAAAATACAGAGAAAATAATCATTACCAGGATATTGAACCTCATCTCAAGTTATTACAACTATCATCATCTCTGTATTGATAACTTTTAATATTAAATTAACACCCCAAATATAAAGTAGGTGCTTTACCCTGGGTTAATCTCCAACTTCTATATTTTGCTTTATATGTTGTTGCACATTAATAGATGCATAATTTAACTATTGAAAATTATGGACAAATCTTTTACTGCATTCATGAAGAAAAGATAATTAGACATGTTTTGAGTACAGGTACTTGGCTTTCATGGATCAAATAATTATTTGTTGTAATAAATAATATGAAAACTTTCACGCTCATCATTATCCTTCAAAAATATTAGAAATTTTAACGGTGAATATTTATAACAAATATTAAAGAAACTTTTTCATATAAAAATAACTAATTCAAAAATTAAAGTAATTTTAACTTGGGTGTAACCACACATTGTACACACTCAACTTCACTAATGTAAAATAATATACCTAAATTACTTCTCTCAGCATGGTCCCAAGGCCCTTAGCCAGGAATTTCCAAAGGGGGGGGGGGGGTATTTTGACTCATTGACCCCCCTGGCTAGGGATATGGTCCATTGGTCTTACTTTACAAATGTACAGGTCAATTGGATCTCGTAGTTCTTTCAAATTTGTAAATTAATTTCATCTGAGTTACCTCCCCTTCACTCAGTGAAATTTTTAACTTTTTTATCATCATGGAGGGGCATAAGGATTTTTTACAGACTTCAAGGTTATTTATTTTTGAAGCCAAAAGGAATTCAGTATAATGACTTTTTTCGTGGGAATTTGATTCACCCTTATCAGTACTCTGGAATTAATGAGTAGTTTTTTGGACTCTGTGAGTGAAATTTATTACACAAATTTTGGTAACTCCTTGCTAAATCCTCTCCTAATGCAAGATACCAGTGTTTTCATGGAGTAAGACTGAGTCATCATTATCTCAACCTGACTCACATGATTGTTAAAATAACCAATATTTTTTGTGAAAAAAGGTCTATCAATTTAATAAATTTTGGAGAATATTTCTTTCAAGTTAAATTGAAGTTCAAAAATTTCAAACATGAAGATATTTCAAAATAACAAACAAAGAATACTATTTTTTAAAAACTATATTTGAAAATTATGTGCTATCTTTATCTTGTCACACTTAAAATTAAAGAAAGAATGAATGACAAAAAAATACCCTTAGCTTTATCAATTTGTAGATTTGTTAACATATCAATTACTTACCAACTTCTGTCCTGTACTGGTAGTAAGACACCTATCCAGTAGTAGTACTTTTGTCCTCGGTCACCTAAGTTCATCCCCTCATCTCTGGTTGGCTTGATGTTGTGCATTTTAAGTTGTTTGAGTTTAGTGTTTTGTATACTTTTGTCTGTCATTTCTTTTGGTGCCGACTTCCTGGATCACCTGAGTTCATCTTGGTCTTTGATTAGGTTGGTGTTGTACATTTTTTAGTTTGTGTATTGTTTTGTATATTTTTGTCTGTCCTTTCTTTTGGTTATGAGGAAGGCTGTCTTTCTTCATCCATACTTAAAGGTATTTAACTTCTTTTCATCTGTGTGTCATATCCCATTGACATTAATACCACATACTACTTCTTTATGACAAACTTACAAACAGGACCAAAAAAAATTAAAAATACAGTATACCTATATTCTCTGTAAAAACGCTGTAATGAAAACAGATAACAAAGATTAGTGATATGTTTTAGAAAATTTTTGTCAATTCCATTGAAGCAGATCTCTAATCAGCCATATTCAAGGTTTATGACTGAATCTGCCGCTGGCCCATCTGTAAAAAAAAGAAAATTTATAAATTAGTAGTTTTGGAGAACGTTGGCGTCACTTCTATCAAACAGGCCCTTTAACAATCTCAGAGTAGAATGAGTTTGTTACTATTGTATAGCGTTGCGAGAACTATGCGCTACCCTCCCTAGTCTGCTACAACGGAGTCCATCCAAGGTCTGTGACTGAAACATCCTCCCAGCTCCATCTGTAACAAAAATAAAATTGGAGAACGTTGGTGTCACTTCCATCAAACAGGCCCTTTAACAATCTCAGAGTAGAATGAGCTTGTTACTATTGTATAGCGTTGCGAGAACTATGCGCTACCCTCCCTAGTCTGCTACAACGGAGTCCATCCAAGGTCTGTGACTGAAACATCCTCCCAGCTCCATCTGCAACAAAAAGAAACTTTATAAATTAAATGTCTGTGGTTAACCTGTAAATGAAATAGAAATACATATAAAACATTACACATAAAAAACATAAAATAAAATGGATCAACCAACCTTATTTCAATTCTTTGAAGTCACTTTACCCCCTGAAATGAAATGTAAATATTTTTTTTACCTTAGTTATCATTTTCTATATAAAAATAAGTACACAATATTTTGACTTACAAGCTTTTAACTATTGGACTAGTCAAAATTTTCCAACTATTGGACCTTGTTGAAACTATTTGACTGCAAGCTTCATCATATTTTGCTGGATTTCCGATGCAGCAATAATGGAGGATTTTGAAAATACCAGGAGTAGTAATTTTTACCCATTGTATCTAGGGTTGACATCAGTGCAAGACATAGCCTTAGCATTTCAGAATATTTATGAAGTTATTGTTGGGTTACTGCCATTGCGATAGTTGAGTTATCACAGCCTTTTGTTGTCTGTTGTCTTTTTCAATATAATAAAACACTAATTGACTGGATATGAGGGAATATTAAGTTAATTGTCCCCTCAGATACAACTACTGCCCTCGGCTACGCCTCAGGACAATAGTTTTATCATGAGGAACAATAAACTTACTATACTCCATTCATACACAGTCAATAGGTATACATTCTTATACCTCAGCTATCATTTTCTATATAAAATAAGTACATGTACACAATATTTTCACTTTTCTAATTACAAGCTTTGAACTATTGGACTTGTCAAATATTTCCAACTATTGGACCCGGGTGAAACCAAGGATTTGTATAGTTTATAGTCTAACTTTACAACTCCTTGGTGAAACTATTTGAACGCAATTTAGCCTCATTATGTTTTGCGGAATTTTAAATGCAGCTACTTGATTGGAGGATTTAATATATGATTTTTACTTTCAAAGAAAATTTCTCTCAAGCTAGTAAAAACTGAAAGCATAAAAATTTTAGTTATGCCTGTGAAATAATATTTTATAGGGACCAAATTAGTAAAGGATGCTGATTTTTGTGGTTGCTTCTTTTTTATATCAAATTTTGACATTTCTTTCCTTTAAAGATCTGATCATGCTGTATATATGTGCAACCATCCACTACTTTTGATCAATTTAAATGTTGCATGCAATACAGACCAAAATGAGGTTCAATTTTTTACTTGGAAAACAATAATATATCAGCCATGTTTTTTACCTCAATCTTACAAAATTTACTTAAGTGGCTGCTTAAATCAAATTAATATTACTTTATTATTTCATTTTCGTTAATGTTAAAAAAAAAATCCTGTTACCCTTTAAGGGATAAATATTTTTAATGGGTTTTTTTTCCATACTTTAGAAAAGAGTGGAAGCTGGTTAAAATACACAAAATAATCGAACATTTTTTATAACCATTTCATCTTCAAAGAAACAGATAAGTCTTTCCTCAGCGTGTCTCTTGCTTAGATTTACAAATTTGTTCCTTTATATTTTTGTTGAGGAACAGTGACAACCTCTTTGTCCAAAAAAGATGACTCTAGTGCATAAACCCTCAGCCTTGCTATCAAAAGTAAAAACATTAAATTAATGGGAAATTGAAATCAAATCTTTTCAAGACTTGGAATATATAAGCTGGGTTTTGATCAAACTCATTTAAACTCTGCAGACACTAATAATAAGTCTTCAGTCAAAGTCAATCATATGTCTGACAGTTATAAAGCACTGAACATTTATATGAAACATTGGAACATAAGTTTCTATGTGAGACCTCATCTAAGAGATCAAAGCACTTAAAACTACCATCAATGATAAGAGTGCTTTCCATGCCTCAAACCTGGTCTCCAATAGTGCATTAAACTCTATTGAGTACAGGTACTTATTTGTCAGAAGTCTCTGTGTATCAGTCCAAGTGCTGGTGAAATAGTCTCTGTGTATCAGTCAAAGTGCTGGTGAATTAGTCTCTGCAGAGTAGAAATGAGTAAAATCTTTTAATAAATTTTTTTTTTTAAAACTTGAATATTAACATTATCAAATGATATTATGAAGTAGGATACACATTTGACATGTTAGTGTGATGATGAGGGTAACAATGCTGTGGTGTTTGGTTAGATTATGGCATCCTACATCATTGCCTTAAATTGATTTGAAAAACTTTCGTCAATGCCAAAACCCTTTCGTAAATTATGAAAGTGACGAGCGCTAGCAAAATCACTGGCCTTAATTTTGTGGAAAATGAAGAATAATGTGTTGATGTATTAAAGCAAGGCAAAGGGTTATGTTATACAGCGGCGAATCCAGAAATTTTCATAAGTGGAGGCCTACTAAATGCCTAGGAAGGGGCCCGCTCCAGCCAAACTTCAGTGATTCCCTATGTAAGCAACCAAATTTTTTCCAGAAAAAGGGGGGCACCTGCCCCCCTAAACCTCCTCTGTTATATAACCAATTTCTGTAATTTTACTCTTCAGTTATTAATTATGAATATAAAAAAACATTACCAATAGGAACAACTGAGAGAAGAAATTCAGTTTCTTTTAAAAATGAAATTTTGCTTCATTTAAAAACACATAAGAATAAGATATCAAAGTTACTTCCCATTAATAAAAGGTGATTTTCATCAAAACAACTTCCATTCACTTGTAAAAATTTGAATAAATTAAAGTACCAGAGCAATTGAAAAATTAACAAAGTTAAAGACCAATGATAAAGTATTTAAAGAAAATAACAGGATTGAATTTTTCTCTTGGTGGATCATCTAATAGATTTTCAAAAATGTTTAGTTGCATCTGGTAGTTTTGTTTAAAAAAATATAAACTAGCATATCTAAACCTTGAAGCCATTTAGAAAAATAATTATTGTTTGATTTAGGCATTGCACAAGTTTTCATATCAGCAGGTCTAAAAATTTGAGCACTTTTCAATTCATTTTTAAGGGTGGGATTTGAGACATGGAAATATACTTTTGTTGGATTGCTGCTTCATTGATGTATACCTGCATCCCCTTTTTTCCTAATGAGAATCTAAGAAAAAAATTATAGTGTAAATATGCGTAATTTTTAACCAACAAAAAATAACTTACCATGTATAATTATAGACCAGGTTCTTACCCCCACTCTTTGGTAACTACAAAGATGGATATCTTACTGTACACGTTGCTTACTCTTCATGGTCATTGCTCAATTTTAGGGTTCCTGAAAAATATTTGAAAGGGAGTAAACTTTATTTCTGCATGGTTCTTTACAAAATTTCAATCTTAGACAGTAATCAAGTACATATGTTTTCTTTGATACTCATCCCCTTGAATCATTACTATTTTTCACTTTAATTCTAATACAGTATTACAATTTTATTTGTTACTGTAAATTAAGACATTTTTGCAATGTTTTATTATACAGGATTTTCTCAATATCACAAAGTTCAAAGTCAATAAACTATTTGAGGGGGTGGGGTCAAATCATCTCCATGGTAATGAGATGTGCCAATGCTAATACAACTGCATACCAAACAAACATAATCTCAAACTAAACCTGACAATAGACCATGACTGAGGGGGCAGGGAGAAATAATCTCCATGCATTGAAATGAGATATGCTATTGCTTATACAACTGCATACCTATTTTTATTAAACTACAACTAGTGGTTCCCGATAAACTAACCTAATCACAAACTAATACATGAAAACTAAGCAAAAATTAAGCAAAAATTACAAAGTCAATAGACCATAACTAACGGGGCAGGGTCAAATAGTCTACATGGAAATGAGATATGCCAATACTTATATAACTGCAGACCAATTATCAATAACCTACCACTAGTGGTTCCCCATAAGCTAGACCTTATCACAAATTAATATATTACTGAAGCCATCCCCGCGGAAAACAGCATACCTATGTCTCGCTTATTTACTCTATCAAGCGAGACAAAAATCATATCCTGGAATCTTAAGTTCATATGCACTATTATTACATTGGTTGCAATGAATTACATTGATTTCCGAGTTAGATAAAAACCGATAATTTCACATGTGAAATAAACGTGGTTATTTCACTCTCTGACGTCATACAACAATAGGCGTTGTCAAGATGTCGATAACATAGAAACAATTAAAAAAAACAATTTGACAATGTAATAAAAAGTATAACTAATCGCCGTATTTAAATATAAAAAATAAGACAACTTGTGACCGAATGCCGCTATGGATTAAACTCGTGCTGTGCACTCGTTTAATCCATGCGTCGTTCTGTCACGCGTTGTCTTATTTTTATATATTCAAATACGGCGATTAGTTATACTATAATTATTCTTTACAAAGTTCAAAGCATAGGGCTGTGCAACACAATTTCAACATGTTTATGCCTTTCAAAGCCTTTTTAATAAGCAAGGTAATTAATATTGTACTTTTCATTTCAATATGTGTTGAAAAGTGAAATGGATAATGTAATATTCAACCAATAGATACCTTATAGATGAACACAACTGGCCCATTCTTTTATATTGTTGTATATACTATACAGTCTAGATTTTCGGAAGGTATTCTTCAAGTTTCTGCGGTTTAACAATTCATCAAAATGAGAAGATTGTGGATAGTCTTGTAAATTCTCTGAAAGACAAAATTAAATTTACTTTTCCATACATAAGTTATATAGATGCCTTTTTAGGCTGCAATGGTTTTTCTGTAATCAATTTGCTGTAATATTTTAAAAATCATACACAAAAACATTATTATGATTGGATAAAAAAATCTTAAAAATGGAAATTAATCAATGATGTAATGTTGGTTTTTTTTTTGGTGTACAAAAGAGGGAATAAAGATACTCAAACTCATAAATCTAAAATAAACTGACAACGCCATGGCTAAAAATAAAAAAGACAAACAGACAAATAATAGTACACATGACACAACATAGAATAAGCAACACGAACCCCACAAAAAACTAGAGGTGATCTCAGATTACCCATAGTCCTTAAGATTTTAAAAATGAAAAATTACATTTGTTACATAAACACAGACAACTTTGCCAAATGATTGACTAATACAGGGATCGACCTATAGGTAAAATTTGTGTGTCATTTTGGTCTCTTGTGGAGAGTTGTCTCATTTGCAATCAAACCACATCTTTCTTTATTTTTCTACATAAAACCAAAGTAAATTACATATCGTCGCTGGGCTTCTAAAATGTTGTATATGACTATTTTGGCTAAAAATACTTTTTGACACCAATGGTCTTGGCGGGAGGAAATCTTTGGTACTACAAAATAGCAAACAGTTAGACCAATCAAAATGTGTGAAATAAGACATATTGCAAAATTGCCAATGTCAGTTGTTTGTAAAGTTTGCTTCCAAAATGTTGTATGAAAACTTGAAAATCGTTGTAGAATGGCTTTGGGGAAAAAAATAATTGCACATTTCTCTATTTCTGTGAAAATTATTTAAGTTCTTGGATAATCCAGAAATGTCAAAGTTTTTATTTCACTGCTATTTACAAAAATGTTCAAGTTCACATACGACATTTTGGAAGCATGCATTTTGCCAAAATTTTCAAAGCCTGTTTGTGAGATATTTTTTTTTTGAAAAGATTTGTAATATACAACATTTTAGAAGCTCAGCGACGATATAATAAGCTTTCCAAATAGATATCATGGTCCCAATTAATCATAATACTAGTATACTCAAGGAGATTATGTTTATAACCTCCTTGCTTCATTAAATGTCTTTTACTGACCTTTGTGGCATTTTAAATAGCTTCTGACAGTACAATTTCTTTATTTAAAAAATATATATCGATTTTAGTTGAAATGATAGGACATTATTTTAGTTGGAACTCACTTTTGTTCTGTGACTGTATATAAACTCTGAGTCTAGCATTGTTGAAAATCTATATAATGGCTATAATGTCTGGTTTTCCTATCCAATACCAATTTGGATGACTATATTAAAGTTCCTAGAATCCAAGAACTGAAAAGAAACATTTAGTGTATATTAAAACAAGTCAAAAATGGTTTACTTCTCAAGTAAATAAACCAACATGAAGAAATGGTTAAGAGTCATCATTGTGTTTCCAATCCAACCTTATTCTGTATGAAAAATTTGTGAAATCTTTAATTTCTTCAAGGAATTTTCTGGAAATAAAAGTTTGAAATCCAGAACAGAATACACTAAAGTAAATAATTATTACTACATTAAATACCTTTAACTTGTCTTGAAATTTTAAACTTTTTCATGTCTTCAAAAATTTTCAAGAAATAATGCAAGTCTTTGTCCATGTAAAGATCAAACTAATTTGAATTTAAATCCTAACCTGTAAATCACATGATCATACGTACAGGTAAAAATCTTTTACCTTGAAATCTACTCACCACATACTTGAGTAACTAGCTGGGTGGAAAATTATAAAAATGAAACCTTACACAAGGTGTTTCACAAAATATGAAACAGAATTTTGATCAGAAAATAAAGCATTCCACTAAAGGGAAAATGGACAGTAAAATTTAAACACTCCAATAACCTGAATAATTTTTGAAAATTTTGCATGATATATTGTGTAAAGCATTTACATGAATACATACCTAAACACTGATAATTGGGTTACTCAGTTTAATAAATAAAAACGTTTTACTTTATTACAATATGTACAAAGTTAATTTTGGACCCTTTGGTCCTAATATGTTGACCTATATATAGTAAAATGCGGTTGAACAATGTAATTTTTCATGACACTGTACACCCCAATGTGTTCCAATTTAAAACAGGGTCAAAAATCTGAATACAAGAGTAGATTCAGCTATTTTTCTTATGCGTGTAGTTTAAAGGTTTGTTAGCTTGCTTGCTTTGTTTGTTTAGATGTTTGTTGAAGCATCCAGAGGAAACGATTTTTGTAAAGGATATAAGACAACAAGAGACTCCAAGTGATAACAAAAGCTCATTGTTGTTTCACTGAAAATTCACAAAACAATATCAAGATCAGAATAATGTCTTATCATACAAAGTTTTGTCATACAACTTGAATGCTCTTCAACTTCGTACTTTATTTGGCCTTTTTAACATTTTTTTATTTGAGCGTTACTGATCACAGGTGCTTGAGGACAGGATCCTGTATGAGCCCCATATAGTCCCTCCTCCCCCTTTTCTTTTTTTTTATCATAAATCTCGGATTTTTCGATATATATCACTTATGTGTACCATATATATACTAATATACCATATTTATACTCTAAATATGCATGTTTACTATCAACGTGAATCTCGACTATAGAGACATTGGGCTAGGTGTTCCATAATGGACCCACACAGGATAAATTTTTAAATTTTTAAGTGGTCTATACGAAAGTGTAATACTAGAATTAAAAACTGGAGTTTTAGAGTTATAGAAATGTTAAAATTGTATAGTTATGAGCAATATTGTAATTTTGAATCAAATGTATTGAACAAAAATTGTATTTAAACAAATTGAGGAGGATGTATTTGATAATTTTAAATCAAACTGGTGTACAAGAGTTGCGCTCTATAGTCGAGATTCACGTTGATAGTAAACATGCATATTTAGAGTATAAATATGGTATATTAGTATATATATGGTACACATAAGTGATATATATCGAAAAATCTGAGATTTATGATAAAAAAAAAAAAAAAAGGGGGAGGGACTATATGGGGCTCATACAGGATCCTGTCCTCAAGCACCTGTGTTACTGATGAGTCTTTTGTAGACGAAACGTGGCGTATACAAAATTTAGTCCTGATATCTATGAGGAGTTTATTTAATAGTGACACAGAAGAATAGTTATTATACACCAAACACAAATCAGAAAACGTTTTACTATCGCTGGGTCATAGGACAAATTTTAGTCCTGATATCTATGGGGAGTTTATTTAATAGTGACGCAGAAGAATAGTTTTATACACCAAACAAAAATCAGAAAACGTTTTACTATCACTGGGTCATAGGACAAATTTTAGTCCTGATATCTATGGGGAGTTTATTTAATAGTGACACAGAAGAATAGTTATTATACACCAAACAAAAATCAGAAAACGTTTTACTATCACTGGGTCATAGGACAATTTCAAAGTCAGAGTGACCTTACTTTGGTAGATGATACTGTATTACACCTCAATCCCACTTGTATCAGCATAACAAAATTGGTCAACTTAAGTTCTATGGTACAATAATTATGAGTGACCTGACTTTTGGATATGGCACATCCTTGAAGCCCATGATGCAACTGTATACCAAGTTTGGTTAACGTGAGTTGAAAACTATAAAAAGTAACTTGTCACAGACGGACATACACATATTACTATATTAGATACGTGTTAGCTGTTCAGCTAGAGTAGATACATTATGATCCATTATAATATCAACCAAATCTGTGACTGTTATGGGGACCATAATGTCCATAATCAGTTCTTTGAATAGTTATTTTCAATATAGAAACAAATTAAGTTGCTATTGGTTTAAAGCTTGCAGAAACAAATCTTGTCCATCAATTTGACTCAAATTCTCATATTAGATTTATATAATAACATAAAACTAGTACAACCACTTTCAGTCTGAAAAAAACCCAGTAAACAATTCAGGTACTCGAGAATATATTTATCAAACATTCGTGTAGACATAATCCCTCAACCAGTTTAAGTGAGGTCTGGAGCTGATATGTCAGTAACTGCTAGTAGTCTGTTGTATTGTCATTTTTTTAATTATCTTTTGCCTCATAGTCTGACATCGGACTCGGACTTCTCTTAAACGGAGTTTTACTATGCGTATCATTGTGCATGTGTTTTTCTACATTGGCTAGAAGTACTATAGGGGAGGATTGGGATATCAAAAAACACGTTTAATCACGCTGCAATTTTGCGCCAGTCCAAGTCAAGAGCCTCTAGCCTTTGTTAGTCTGGTATGATTTTTAATTCTAATTTCTTGTGTTTAATTCGGAGTTAAGTATGACGTCCATTATCACTTTAACTAGTATCATATGCCTATTTGTTTAGGGGCCAGCTGAAGGACGGCTTCAGGCAGGTGCGCGAGTTTCTCGCTACATTGAAGACCCATTAGTGGCCTTCGGCTGTTGTCTGCTCTATGTTCAGGTTGCTGTCGCTTTAACACGTTCCTCCATTCCATTCTCAATTTTATTTAGTCTAGATGCCATCGTATTAACTACCTCCAAAGACTACCAAAGGTCACATATCCGGGTTAAACATAAGCATGATCAATTGAATTGTTCAAGGTTTATTTGCTTTCATGTTTTAGGTTAAAAACATAAGTTAAATTTCGTTTTTACGTGTATAAGAATGTTTCCTTCCAATTGCTAACCACGACTTATTCCTGCATACACAATCCTTAGCTCTTTGGTTAAATTACAGGTCACATGAATACAGATTCAATGGGGTCGAATTATTCTCTTGCAAGTGAATGATTCATCAGCGATATATCTTTGCTTATTTTGACAAAATAGAATCAAATGTGGCAGCTAAAAGCGAATTATTATTTCATTATCACTTTTATTAATCATTTTAAACCAAACATAATATTATTCAATCTTTTTTTTGTATATATCTCATAGCCAATAGCCAATACCCCTTTATTAAAGAGCAATCACTTTTATTAATAATTTTTTAACCAACCAAAATAATATTCCATTTTTTGTTAATATTTCATAGCCAATACCCCTTTAAAAGCAATACCTCCTGAGGAATTCGTTCGATGATTTTGGTGCAATAGGTAGTTTTTCCAAGCTTTTTTGCTCCTTTCAGATTTTCTATTATTTGCATTATTCAAAATTGCCCTGATGAAACCAGTGGCCAAATGAGGGGAATAGATCACATGATTGTATTGTCAATTAGGCTAAAAGAAATTGAAGATACAATTAAGAAATTATTACTTATGTTAAAATAAATTTACAATGCAAATACCATGACAAAAACGAAAATCAGATCTTTATACCTACATCACTTACACTGAATAACATTTTATGAGAGTCATACCAAATGGAAATATACAAATTCTTCCATGTTGACTAAATTGTTTAAATGTCTGGCCTTTTGTAGCCAAATACAAAAATGAGTTTTCCTTATTGTTGAAGGCCATACAGTTTCCTTAGATGCTTATATCCACATTCCAGTTGACCTCTGGTGGATGGTTATCTCATTGACAATACCAGGACGTGCCACATCTCCTAATTTTTATATTGAAGATTGTATTATGCTGATTGTTTTTCTATCCAACTTACACAGTTACTGACAAAAATGCAAATCATTTCATATTGCAAGGGCAATAACTACTCTCAGAGGTCGATTGCTGATCCCAACCATGTTTAAAACTTATTTGTAGATCTTATATTGTAGATTTTGTTGAATATATTTACTATCAAAAGATGAGATAAATTTTTATTATGGTGTTTCATTTATGTTCATAGTTCATATTTTGTTGAATATTTAACTGTCACAAGATTTCTCTCTTTTAACTGTTGTTTCCTAGAACATGCAAAACGGGTAAACAAGAGTGCACATGCTGAAATGTCTTGCCTTCTGGGTTGCACTAATGACAGGATGATTGCCCGGATAGTGACAGGACGGTTGACCGGACGACATATAAATAGTCATAACTTTTTTGTTATCCGATAGATTTGTTTAATATTTGTAAACCTGATAGATATTAAACTATATTTTATGAGAATAAAAAAAAAAGAGGGAAAATAATTATTTTTGAGCAAAAAAAGTTGACCGGACGGTATTCACACTCGCCAATATACGCTATATATATATTCAACTGGTCGACGACAAATGTTGATATCTCTTTTGTTTTACAATATTTGTCCATGAAACTCAGGAATCTGTGAGATTTATAAATATATTATACGAAAATATAAACTTGATTGCAAACAAACGTGTTTTTCTCAAAAAAAAGTTGACCGGACGGTATTCACCCTCGCCGATATACGCTATATATATATTGAAATGGTCGACGACAAGTGTTAATATCTCTTTTGTTTTACAATATTTGTCCATGAAACTCAGGAACCTGTGAAATTGAATAATATATTACACGAAAATATAAACTTTAAAGTAAAAAAGAAAAGAAATCTGCAAAATAAGTTGACCGGACGGTATTCACTTTCGACGATGTACGCGTTGATTATATTGAACTGAGCGACAAAAAAATGTAAATATTTTTTTTTGTAAACAATATTTTTTCATAAAACTGAGATATTTGCGAGATAAATAAATTAATATATGATATGGAAAGTTAACTTTATGATAAAAAAAGTTATTTTTATTCAAAAAAAAGTTGACCGGACGGAACTAACATTCGCCGATATATATATATATATGCCTTAATAATATTAAATTGATTGTGTCAAGTGTTAATATTATATTTTTTTTACCATATCTGTCCCTGAAATTTATGAACATTGGAGATGAATAGATATATTTTACGAAAATTTAAACTATATATTAAAATAATAAAAGAAATAAAAAATTGACCGGACGGATTTTACATTCAATTGATATAAATGCCTTAAATATATTGAACTGATCGACACAAGACTTAATATCTCTTCTTTGGTTATAATATTTTTAATAGCAATATTTTATGGAAAAATAACCGTTATAGCAAGGATTTGTATAGTTAGAAATCCTTGTTTATAGTTAACAGTTTATATTACTATCGAATAAATGAAATTGTTTCAATTTGTTCAAATGGTAAAAATTGGCGGCAACAAATTGTTAACCGACCCCTTCCGTCTGCCAGAATAATTCTGCCCCCTGCTCACCAACGGGGAGGTGGAAGTGGGAATTTCGAGCAGGATATACTTTTTATTTCAAAATTACATCGTCATCCGGGATTTTGTATCAGTTAATGTATAACCTGCATACTTCAGGCCAATACTCATTTAAATGGATATCTTCTCTAAAACAAGTACTAGATGATACAGGATTTTCTTTTTTCTGGAATGCACAGGGTGGTATAAAAAGTTCAGATATTAAAAAAGAAATAAAACAAAGATTAGTTGACCAATTTGGACAGCGTATATTCGCTGATATGACAAACTCGTCAAGAGGGGAGTTTTATGCGTCATACAAAACTATTTTTTGTTTAGAACAATATTTATTGAATCTTAAAGTGGCAGATCGTTATATATACAGTAAATTTAGATGTTCAAATATCAAAATCCCTATTGAGGTTGGTCGGTGGAAAAATACACCAAAGGATGATCGTATATGCCGCCACTGCGATTCAAATACAATTGGTGACGAATATCATTATTTTTTTACATGTACCAATGAACAAATTATGTCATTAAGAGAAAGGTATATACCTACATATTACACAAAGAATCCTTCCCAATTAAAATTTATTGGGCTATTGTCACATTGTAATGTACCAGTTCTAACAAAACTGTGCTCGTTTTTGAGACATTTAGATAAGATATTTTCATAATTTGTACTGTATGACAATGTAGTATTAAAATACATTTTTATTCACCCTACAATTCAAATTATTTCAAAACAAATTAACCAATTATTATATATTTTAATTCTATTGTATGATATCGCTAATTTATTTATTGTTTGTCTTGCTTGCAAATGTATAATTATGTAATTGTTGATGTATACTTGTTATCCTCTTGTAGCACCATACGTGTGCCTAAGTTGTAATAAATTGTCTTGTCTTGTCTTGACAAAAAAACAAATGTGGTTCATTCACAAACCAAATACAGGAAACAAAACCTTTTAATACATTTAGCACTATCACAAATGAAATGGGACTAGAAATTTCTTCTTTAATTGGATACTAATTACCAACTGATTATAAGGTAATTCAATTAAATGTATTTGATGTCTCAGGTGTGAAAACTTTAATGACATGTTATTTGGCTTGATTGGTGATTACAACAAGTGTCAAAATTAGATTAATTTGATTAAATATCATTACTTCTAATATACATTGGTGAACTCGCTCACATAAACATTTTTGGTCTAACTATACAAATCCTTGCTATAAAGTTTATATTTTCATATCAAGTATTTATTGATCTCGTAGATTTCTTAGTTTCGAATAAAAATATTGTAAAACAAATAAGATATTGACACTTATTTTTATCAGTACAATATAATTAACGCGTACATCGGCGAATGTGATCACCGTCCGGTCAACTTTTTTTGGAGATAAACTTTTTTTTTCACTATCAAGTTTATATTGTCGTATCCAATATTTATTATTCTCACAGATTCCTGAATTTCATGATAAAATATTGTAAAACAAATGAGATATCAACACTTGTCGTCGACCAGTTCAATATAATCAACGCGTACATCGTCGAAAGTGAATACCGTCCGGTCAACTTATTTTGCAGATTTATTTTCTTTTTTACTTTAAAGATTATATTTTCGTGTAATATATTATTCAATCTCACAGGTTCCTGAGTTTCATGGACAAATATTGTAAAACAAAAGAGATATTAACACTTGTCGTCGACCATTTCAATATATATATAGCCTATATCGGCGAGGGTGAATACCGTCCGGTCAACTTTTTTTTGAGAAAAACACGTTTTTTTGCAATCAAGTTTATATTTTCGTATAATATATTTATAAATCTCACAGATTCCTGAGTTTCATGGACAAATATTGTAAAACAAAAGAGATATTAACATTTGTCGTCGACCTGTTGAATATATATATAGCGTATATTGGCGAGTGTGAATACCGTCCGGTCAACTTTTTTTGCTCAAAAATAATTATTTTCCCTCTTTTTGTTTTATTTTCATAAACTATAGTTTAATATCTATCAGGTTTACAAATATTAAACAAACCTATCGGATAACAAAAAAGTTAATGACTATTTATATGTCGTCCGGTCAACCGTCCTGTCACTATCCGGGCAATCGTCCTGTCATTAGTGCTTCCCTTGCCTTCTTTCATTATGATTGATATGTCTCGGTTATTGTATAGAAAGGTATATACTATGAAAATTAGAGCGCGGGGCTGCCCCTGGTATTTACCCATAGGTAGTCTAGTGAATAGTTTATATGTATGAAATATTTGTCACTAGACATTAGGCAACCAATTATCGACCAATTTATGACTAAATATATCAAATTGCTTTACTAATAATTTCCCTTCAAAAGATTCATTGTTGACTCTCTTTGCGTACAAAGTAATTGCATGGAAGATAAAGGATTACAACTTTTAGATTGAGTTGTACTTTAATCAAGGTATAAAGCACCATAACTATTACTCTTTATTTTAATGAAAGAAACTTTTTTAATTGTCAAAACAAAATTTAGATCAAAACATTGATTAGTAGGATGTTAAAAATCTGTTTGAAAACTAATTACAAACTATTTAGTTAATTTGGAGCATAGCATTTATTTCAAAATAGCCAGTAGCAATTTTTGTTCTAATATCTTGATTACAATACAATGAAATCTTACCCTTGTGGTCATTCATGCGTAGTTACTTAGTACACGGAAAAAGTATGTACTATGAAAATTAGAAGGCAAATTCAAGCAATTTGATTGGACGAGAAGTTGTAAGTATTAATATTTTCCCGCGTTTCGATCAGTATAGCGGGAAAATGTTGTATTCTCGATATGGGAATCGTCAATTTTCGGTAGGCCGAAGAAATTTTAGCCAATCAGAGGACTGAGTTGTGGTCATATATAAGGTGTTTTTTCTGTGGTAGCTTCACTTCTAGCCGTCGTATTGACCGTGTAAACTAATGGACGCCGAATTACAGCAAGTTATCCAGACAGAAGTACAGAATGCCGTTCAATCCACACAGGACCAGATGTTGAACAGTATGACGACGTTACTAGATTCACGTTTAGAAGGGTTCCAAAGAAGGATACAGGACAACCAGAAAGTGCTGTCGGACACGCAAATAGCTAGGATGGACGAATCACTGACCGACAGTTATAAATTCCGAAAGAGGGGGAACGAAGAACAACACAAACACAACCAGAAAGTGTACGCCAAAATCAGAGAAGTGCATGCAGAATTTGAGACCGACATCTTGACGCAGTCCAATATCAACAGTGCAAAAAGAAAAATTTCAGAAGGTATGGACTTGATAAAAAATCGACAAAAGCTCATCAAACTTGCAGATTCTTCAGACGCGGGTTGGCGCGTGGTAGAAGAATACGTTACCAATCCACTCGCTGAAGATTCCGAGGACGAGAAGAAGATGTATAAAGCGCAGAGTAGAGCAGAAAGCAAGCTGAAAAAAGAAAAGTTAAAAAGACGCCCAGACCGCAAGAGCGTGCCATACACACAACAGGCTCCAGCGAAAACAACAAATTCGATCCCTGTGAACGTTAGTGGTGGATCCAGGTCTGATGTACGACCCGGTAGATGTTTCTATTGTAATGAGTACGGCACTGGATTAGGAATTGTCCAAAGTCTGCTGCTGAGCAAAAACATAAGATAAGTATTGATACTTCTATATGTAAAATTGATAATAAAGTAGAAATGTATACTCACCCAAAAACAGAAGTAGCATCGGGTGAACTCTATTCAATGAGAAATGTTAATTCAATAACACAGACATCACGTGATGTCCAGTCAATGAGCAATACACATACTACTACTATAGTAAAATGTAACGGTACAGGTGTAGGTCATTTAAAAGAGAGCTTGAGCGAATGGAAGAGAATAGGTGCCACGGATTTTGTATTAGATATTATAGCAAACGGGTATAAAATTCCTTTCAGCACAATTCCATGCATGGTTGAATTACAAAATAACAAATCAGCAAGAGACAATCCTGAATTTGTTCAGAGCGAGATTGAAAAATTGCTAGAAAAAGGATGTATTACTAAAGTGTCTCGTAAGCCATATGTAGTTAATCCTTTAACTGTAGCTCATAATAGAGGTTCAAAACTCAGATTAGTACTAGATGCAAGACATATCAATCCATATGTAGTTAAATTTAAACACAAATATGAAGATGCAAAAACTGCTAGACAGTTATATGATCAAGGAGATTTTGTATTTTCTTACGATTTAAAAAGCGCATATCATCATATAAGCATTTTTGAAACAGATACTACATATTTAGGTTTTAAATGGGAGCATGAATATTATGTGTATAATGTTTTGCTTTTTGGGTTGTCAACCAGTGGGTATATTTTCACAAAGGTAGTCAGGGAAGTTATAAAATATTGGAGAAGTACGGGTCTAAAAATTGTCATGTATCTAGACGATGGCCTCGGCGGGTGCAAAAACATGAAAGAGGCTATGTTAGCGAGTGAAAAAATCCATTCCGATTTGGAACAATTTGGGTTTGTTCTTGCATCAGAGAAGTGCAATTGGGTTCCTATTCAAGGTCTTGACTGGTTGGGTTTTCATTGGGATATGATAGAAGGGGTTATAAGAATTACCGAAAAAAGAATAGAGAAGCTTTTAAGAATTTTGGAAGTTTTCAGGTTACAATTTCACTACGGAATTAGGCTTTTCCGGGTGAAATTTATTGCAAGTATTGTAGGACAGATCATATCAATGCAGCCTGTATTAGGAGATCAGGCACGTTTAAGAACACGGTATTTGTACCAATGTATATTGCAAAGGGCAAGTTGGAACGCCAAAGTACTAGTTAGTACGGACGCATTCGAGGAGTGCATTTTTTGGCAACATAAAGTTGAAAATTTTAACGAGATAGGATCTCGGTTAAGTCAGTTGACTTATAATGTACCACAAGATTATTATGTGTTCAGTGATGCATCTGGTACAGGTTTCGGTGGTTTTGTTACCACTGGTTCAGAGGACGAACCTTTGGAAATGTTTGGTAGTTGGTCAATGGCGGAACAGGCCGAAAGTTCGACCTGGAGAGAGCTCGAGGCTGTAAAAAGATTATTGATAAATTTTGTCAATATCCTCTCTGGTAAGATTATCAGAGTTTTCACAGATAATCTGAATATCACACATATACTTAATATTGGTAGTAGGAAAATGGTTTTGCATAAGAACGCTTTGTTCGTTGATGAATTTTGCAGAGAGAATGCAATTAAGTTGAGTTTGGTTTGGTTACCAAGAGAATCAAACCAGTATGCAGACACTTTAAGTAGGGTAACAGATTGTGATGACTGGGAAATACGAGATGATATTTTTCTGTATCTTGATCACGTTTGGGGTCCACATGACATAGATAGGTTCGCACATGATTACAATGCCAAGTGCAAACTTTTTAACTCAAAGTTTTGGTGTCCCGGGACTGCTGGGATAGACTCGTTTACAGTAGTATGGGGTGAACAAAATAATTGGATAGTTCCACCACCAAGTTTGATTCCAAAGGTTATTAATAAGATTAGAATAGAAAAATGCAATGGCACTTTAGTCATCCCGGAATGGACATCGGCACCATTTTGGCCTATGTTGGTGGATCGATTTGGAAATTTTAAGGATTTCATAGTTGACAGAAAGTTTTTTCAAGGGGAAAATCTGACTAAAAGAGGCAGAGGGCAGTGCGGAGTATTTGGACAACAGTGTTTCAAATTTAGATTGATAGCATTAAGAATAGAATTTTAGTTTTCAATATACTTATGACGTTATTTATTTCAACAGGGATTGCATTAGACAACACAGTGAAGGAGGCCGTCCATGACAGTGGTATAGAAGTTGGCAGTTATATGTACGAGCTTTATCCGAAGATGTGTGAACTGTTGATAAACTCTAAAAGTGACAATACTGTTAAATCATATTTTAATTCTTACCAACGATGGGAACGTTTCATTACTTTACAAGGACACAAATCTTTGCCAGCTCAGCCAGTTCATGTTGCACTGTATTTAACACATTTATTGAACAATAATTCTACTTGTCACCCTATTTCGAACGCAGTGTATGGTATAAAATGGGCACATGAGATAAATGGTCTAAGCGATCCTACATCAAACACTTTTGTAACATCAATTCTTGAAGCATCTAAAAGAGTAGCACCAAAAAAGACAGAAGAAAGATCCAATTACTCCGGAAACTTTAATCGAACTTTGTGATATGTTTAAAAATTCTTTAGATTTACTTGTTGTAAGGGATTTGGCAATGATGATTTTGAGTTTTTCAGGATTTCTTAGATATGATGAGGTCAGTTCGTTACGCTTTTGTGATGTAAAAGTACATGAATCTCATTTAATTTTGTGTATCGAAAAAAGCAAAACAGACCAATATAGGCAAAGTTCTGAAGTCTTGATTTCCAAGGGTAATTCATCTGCTTGTCCTTGCACAATGTTTCTAAGGTACACTAGGTTAGCAGGTTTCAGTGATTCTTGCCAGCAAAATTTTTATTTGTTTCGGCCTATTTATAGATCTCGTAATACATGCAAGCTTATTACTAAGGATAAAAAGCTAAGTTACACGGCGGCTAGAGAGTCTATTCTTAAGAGAATTCGAACAATTTGTCCAGATGGAAACATAGGTCTCCATTCGTTCAGATCCGGTGGGGCAACAATGGCGACAAACGCTGATGTTAGTGACAGATGCTTAAAGAAGCACGGTAGATGGAAGTCTGACTCTAGTAAAGACGGTTACATAGTAGATTCCACTGAAAAACGTTTGAAGATATCTAAGGTATTAGGCCTATAGATTACCCTTTCTTTGGTTTTCTATCACGTACGACGGGCTGTCGGCAAATTTGTATTTGTGTTTGAGTTTTATTTCTTTTACTGCCATGTGTACGAAGAAGGTATTGTTGGTGTGCTGTCAATGGCAGAAAAGGGTGTCATTTGTGTGTCTGTCGTCTGTAGTATAGAGAATACGTGCTAATATGTTGATAGGCCTAAATATAAAGCTTTATTATAAAAAATATCACATAAAATCAACATGATCCAATACAATGAGGTCAAGGTCATATAAATTAAACAAAGAAATACATGTACACTTTACAATCAATCAAAACACTAAATATAGTTGATCTATTCCTAGTAGTTTCTAAGAAACAGACTTTACAAAGAAAACTAAACATTGACCAGTGAACCATGAAAATGTGGTCAAGTTCAAATGAAACCATGTCAGGAATACATGTACAGCATACAATCCTACCATACAAAAAGTTGTTGACCTATTGCTTATAGCTTGAGAAAAACAGACCAAAACACAAAAACTTAACACAGAGCAATGAACCATGATTGAAGATGCGGTAATGGTAAAATAAAACCTGCAAGACTGGCATGCACATAATAAAATATTTCCACACACCAAATATTATTGACCTATAGCATATAGTATCAGAAAAAGACCAACTCTCAACAAGTGTGTACATGCTGAAATGTCTTGTCTTCTTTACTAATCATTGATATAATGTTGATAGTCCTAAATATACAGCTTTATTACATCTGTCACATAAACTTAACATTAACCAAGAAAACTAAACATTGATCAATGAACCATGAAAGAGGTCAAGTTCAGATGAACCATGTCAGGCAGACATGTACAGCTAACATTATTCCATAGAACAAATATAGTTGACATATTGCTTATAAATTTTAAAAAAAACCAGACTATAAAACACAAATAATTCACACTTAGCATTGAACCATGAAAATGATGTCAAGGTCAAATAAAACCTGAGCAACTGACAAAGATCATAAAATATTTCCATACACCAAATAAAGTTGACCTATTGCATATAGTATTCGAAAAATAGACCAAAACTCAAAAACTTAACTTTGACCACTGAACGATAAAAACGAGGTCAAGGTCAGATGACTTTTGTAAGCTAGATATGTACACCTTACTAGTTACAATCATTCCATACGCCAAATATAGTAGACCTATTGCATATAGTATAAGAAAAACAGACCAAAACACAAAAACTTAACTATAACCACTGAACCATGAAAATGAGGTCAAGGTCAGATGACACCTGCCAGTTGGACATTTAAACCTCGCAGTCCTTCCATACACCGAATATACTAGACATATTGCTTATAGTATCTGAGATATGGACTTGACAACCAAAACTTAACCATGTTCACTGATCCATGAAATGAGGTCAAGGTCAGATGACACCTGCCAGTTGGACATTCAAACCTCACAGTCCTTCCATACACCGAATATACTAGACATATTTCTTATAGTATCTGAGATATGGACTTGACAACCAAAACTTGACCATGTTCACTGATCCATGAACTGAGGTCGAGGTCAAGTGAAAACTGTCTGACAGGAATGAGGACCTTGCAAGGTATGCACATACCAGATATAGTTATCCTTCTACTTATATTAAGAGAGAATTTAACATTACAAAAAATGTTTTTTTTTTTCAAGTTGTCACTGAACCATGAAAATGAGGTCAAGAACATTGGACATGTGACTGACAGAAAGTTCGTAACATGAGGCATCTATATACAAAGTAAGAAGCATCCAGGTCTTCCACCTTCTAAAATATAAAGCTTTTTAGAAGATAGCTAACGCCTTCGCTGCAGCCAGATTACTATCCCTATGTCCAGCTTTCTGCAATAAAAGTTGCAGGCTAAACAAAAACATAACTTTGATCACTGAACCATGAAAATGAGGTCAAGGTCAAATGAATTCTGCTAGCTAGAAATGTGCACCTTACAATATTTCCATACACCAAATATAGTAGACCTATTGCATACAGTAAAAGAAAAACAGACCAAAACACAAAAACTTTACTATAACCACTAAACCATGAAAATGAGGTCAAGGTCAGGTGACACCTGCCAGTTGGACATGTACACCTTACAGTCCTTCCATACACCGAATATACTATACATATTGCTTTTAGTATCTGAGATATGGACTTGACAACCAAAACTTAACCATGTTCACTGATCCATGAAATGAGGTCGAGGTCAAGTGAAAACTGTCTGACAGGCATGAGGACCTTGCAAGGTATGCACATACCAAATATAGTTATCCTTCTACTTATATTAAGAGAGAATTTAACATTACAAAAAATGTTTTATTTTTTTTTCAAGTTGTCACTGAACCATGAAAATGAGGTCAAGAACATTGGACATGTGACTGACGGAAAGTTCGTAACATGAGGCATCTATATACAAAGAAAGAAGCATCCAGGTCTTCCACCTTCTAAAATATAAAGCTTTTTAGAAGATAGCTAACGCCCACGCTGCAGCCAGATTACTATCCCTATGTCCAGCTTTCTGTAATAAAAGTTGCAGGCTAATCAAAAACGTAACATTGATCACTGAACCATGAAAATGAGGTCAAGGTCAAATGACTTCTGCCAGCTAGAAATGTGCACCTTACAATCATTCCATACACCAAATATAGTAGACCTATTGCATACAGTATAAGAAAAACAGACCAAAACACAAAAAACCTACCTATAACCAACAAGAGTGCACACACTGAAATGTCACGCCTTCTTTACTAATCCTTGATACTATCTTGATAGACCTAAATATAAATCTTTATTTCAACTGTCACATGAACTCAACATTAACCAAGAAAATGAAAGATTGATCAATGAACCATAAAAATGAGGTCAAGGTCAGATGAACCATTCCAGACAGACATGTAAAGCTAACAATTCTTCAATACAACAAATATAATTGACTTATTGCTTATAAATAAAGAAAACAGACCAAAACACAAACACTTAAACCTTAGCAATGGACCGTGAAAATGAGGTCAAGGTCAAATAAAACCTGCGTAACCGACAAAGTATTAGAAAAATAGACCAAAACTAAAAAAAACTTAACTTTGACCACTGAACCATGAAAATGAGGTCAAGGTCAGATGACACCTATCAGCTAGACATGTACACCTTACAATCATTCCATACACCAATTATAGTAGACCTATTGCATATAGTATAAGAAAAACAGACCAAAACACAACCAGATGCTCCGCAGGGCGTAGCTTTATACGACCGCATAGGTTAACCCTGAACGGTTGGGGTAAGTATGGACACAACATTCAAGCTGGATTCAGCTCTAAATTTGGATTGTGATTAAATAGTTGACACAGCATAGGTTTTTGACACAGAATGAATGTGTTCTTAAAATAACTTAAAATTTTTGTTTTCTCTTAGGCCACACCAACTTAATTTCTTGTTCTACGGATTTTTGGACCCCAAAAATTGGGGCGAGCGAGCGATTTGAAAATTTTAATAAAAAAATATTTGAAATTTTTTGAGGCGAAGCTTAAAAAGTAAAGGCGAGCGATTATAATTTTTTTTTGTAAACATAAAATAGTAGGTTTTGACTATATTAAAACTTGATTTATAACTTGTACCTTGACATTCAGTCTTTAATTTATGAAGTATTTTTTCCCTGTTCAACAAGAAATAATTGAATAATTAAATCTGGTCTATGTATGTGTGACTGACAATGAGACAATTTTCCATCCAAGTCATAATCAGGTTCAGAACAACCCCTTAATGTTATGAATATCCCTTTTATGAGGGGTCAAAATATTAAAGTTTTAATATTTTTTTTGGTGAGGGGGGGGGGGGGCAGGAGGATTTTGAAAATAAATAACTCAGCCTTGATAATCACAAAAATAAATGGTTTGTTATGTGGTAGTTTGAAAATAAATAACCTGACTTGCAATGTATTGAAAATAAATAACTTAGCAGGGTATAGCTTCTTGGGCCTTCAGCGGTATCAAAACCCTTCAAAATTTTTTTGCCTCGCTCCGCTCGGCAAAATATCTTAACAATACTTTTGAAAAAGGCTAGTTAAACCAAACTAAATTAACTTTAATACTATGTATTTATGTTGTATGCAATACATGTATATTGCTTGGGAATATAAATGATTCATTTCTTGAAGAAAATTATAAAATGGCACTGGCTACGGTTACATGGAAATGTAACAATAATAAAAATATTATTGTTACATTGGAGACTAATTGCCGGAATGATTTTTTGGGTAAGGAACCGATTAATTACGAATGTAACAATAATTATGAGGCTACGGTTTCATGGCGTTATTGTTACACGAAAAACAGCAATGTACGTTGGGGCTAGTAATATGTACTAAGGATAATAAAACGTAGAAATTTATTTAATGTACAATACATACAATAATAACACAATTTCTTGATTTATTTTATTTACAATGACAGTTGCTCCATATCCAGTCATTGATGTGGTTTTTGGAGCATGTTCAAGTCCGACAAATTCGTATAAAGGTATATTCGTTAAAAAAGGGGGAAAATACCTTTGGTTTGGGTGAGCTCCATCTGATTTTGAAAGGAAATTACGCCCTCCATGGACGAGATTGAGGATGGATACATCATCGTAACGTTAACATGTATACAGAAGTTCATAGTATTTAAGTTCACAATTAGCAAACTTTGCTTTTGATGTATGAATGAAGTTGTAGGTTTGTGTCTTGATATTGTTTCAGTTTCGTTTCCAACGCAACCCAAGTTTTTTTATGTTTTCACCCAATACAAAATTGGTTATAGGAATATCTTCGTCCATTGTTCAAAGTATAAAGACAGTTATAAAAGTAGCTGTGCAGTTAAATACTTAGAAGGGCACACTTTTCTCAGCCCGAGTTCTCAACAACAAACCATCATGAATTATATGTTTCGCCTTTGGCACTACTTATCTGAAGTAGTATATCTTTAAGAACATCAAAACCATTAATACGTAAAACTATTTAAACACCATTTGTTGAATAATGATATTTATTATTTATCATTATAACAAGTATTATTTAGTACATATGAAAGAATTAAGCAACAAAACTATAGAAGATTTAAGTTTAATAAATCTAGCGTACATTGGTGTTTTTCATGTAACAATATTATAACGCAATGTAACTGTAGCCTCAATAATTATTGTTACATTCGTAATTAGTCAGTTGGACTCAGTTCCTTGCCCAACTTTGCATTCCGGCAATTAGTCTCCAATGTAACAATAATATTTTTATTATTGTTACATTTCCATGTAACCGTAGCCAGTGCCTTATAAAATACTTAATCTAATTATACCAATTGTCTTTTATAATATACTTATTACTATCGGTGGGTATGATTGTCCTGCGAGAGAACGTACTGTGCTGGTGATTCGGTCCTGACGGGTGCTGGTGATCAATGAAAAAATGTAAACAAAGACGAAAATGATGATTTTTGACGTTTTCACTCATAAAAAATGGAAGAAAACAGTTGAGATTTTTCAATTTCGTTTCTTATGGGTTCATATATAAACTATTAAAAGAATGACCCTCTAAACTGTTTCAGTAAGCGTAACACAAAAATGCTCATTTTCAGAAAATCTCGAACTGAAAAAATAAAACAAAAATGCTCATAGAGTCCGTTTTCTATACCGCAATCCACACGACAAAACAATTTTGTGAAAAAACATTGCAATTTATTAAAATTAAGCATTTTCTCAATTTATTCATGTCCTGATACTGTGCTGGTGGGTCCTGTCATTGTGCTGGTGGGTCCTGATACGGTGCTGGTGATTTTGGATAAGAAGTTGGTCATATTTGAAACAAATGTTACAAAATCAATAAAATTAGCCGGATAATTGTTGCCAACAGGATCTATGACTCCTATTTTAGCTCTTGTGCATCCATTTGGCTGTTTAATATGTGTTTTCAAATGATCTGAACTTGTATTACATAATAACATAAAAGGGCAACACCTTTCGTCCAATATATATTATCTAAAATAAGTTAAAAACTCCACAATACTATATAATTCATTTTATGTGTCAATTTGTTCGAAAAAAGTCGAAAAGAAGAGACTTTTTTTAATGTCATGATTCTAGATCTATGCTTAGCATTTATTTCAGATGACATGGACTCCTCACCCTGGTGACCCTGCTGCCTTTCATAACTTTATCCGTATACATATATTAATAATTAAACAAAAGGCTGCATGCAACACGTATTTTTGTATTTAAAATGATTCGTTGTAACGAGAATATTTGTGGCGAATGGAAACTGTGAAGGTCACAATCTTAAATTGCTTATAAATGTTGCTGAAACAGGTTTCGTTATCTGATCTGATTTTTCTGAAATGTGCAAGGTAGATAGACATTTTGATTTTTTTTACTCGGTAATGAACCATTGTGTTGATCCCATGCTATATAAACATAACAAAAATCTCTGTACAAAGGTCTGTGAATTTTCTACAAAAATGGTGATTTTATTTTCACTAAATTCTCTTTTTCTACTAAATACAATAATGAACTATAAATAGTAATGCTTTGCAAGAAGTTTCCCCTTGATATATGTACAAAATTATATCTCTATTATTCATTGTCTGTGCTGTTTTGATACTATTGCAGTTTGCACATTTCGGAATTGACAGACCACAGGAGGGGTCATAAACCGTACATGAAAAGATAAAATATTGATATAAGTACTTAATTTGCATCTTTGAACCCCCACCCCGGCTTGTTTTTTTAGGAGCCTGGGGTGTCTAAAAATGGTCGATTACGGACAGCCGAGTACACATTTTACTTTCCAGGCGCGTTATTGTTGATTGTTAAAGTTCTGAAAACGGATAGATGGAAACAAAAATGTTTGATATATCTGGCTTTAGATTCAGTTTTTTTTAAATATAAATTAAGGCTTCATTTAAATATAATAATTCTATGAATTCACAATATAAAAAAATGCAGAAAAAAAAATGAATGAAGTGAAATATCTTAGTATGGAGTCATTACTACAGAGATGGTGTGTTTGACACACAAAACTTAAAAGCTTAGTCCAATATTTTATGGAAATATTCTTTATAAAGCACAAAAATGTCAGTATTCTCCTCAGAAACTAACAAAACCTTTAAATAGACTTATAAGAAGGGGATATAGTTACGATACTGTTGGCAGGTCATTAAAGATTGCATATTTTGGCTTTAATATTGATTCACTGATAGGGTCTTTGCATCGTAACTAAACACATTTATTTCTAAAAAAACAGTTGTTGGCATGACACGGGTTATGTTCTTCTCATATATTTTATGATAATATAATACTAAACCCCTAACAGGAGGGATTGTGCCTGATATTCATATGATGAAGACATAATCTTTCAATCAGTTTAATTGAGGTCTGGAGCTGGCATGTCAGTTAACTGCTAGTAGTCTGTTGTTATTTATGTATTATTGTCATTTTATTTATTTTCTTTTGTTACATCTTTTGACATCGGACTCGGACTTCTCTTGAACTTAATTTTAATGTGCGTATTGTTATTCTTTTACTTTTCTACATTGGCTAGAGGTATAGGGGGGGGGGGGGGGGTTAAGATCTCATAAACATGTTTAACCCCGCCGCAATTTTGCGCCTGTCCCAAGTCAGGAGCCTCTGGCCTTTGTTAGTCTTGTATGATTTTAAATTTTAGTTTCTTGTGTATAATTCGGAGTTTAGTATGACGTCCATTATCACTGTACAATTATACATATTTTTAGGGGCCAGCTGAAGGACACCTACGGGTGCGGGAATTCTCGCTACATTGAAGACCCATTGGTTGCCTTCGGCTGTTGTCTGCTCTATGGTCGGGTGGTTGTCGCTTTGACATATTCACCATTTCCTTTCTCAATTTTAGTGATATTACCAATATTAAAATAAAAGTGTATTTTAGTTGGGTATTTTTTCCATTTACTCATTTTCAATTATAATCAAGTCACATTTTATTTTTATTCATGAAAAATATTTATATATAGAAAAGAAGGACACATTGTTCACTTTCTCCCCCGTAATTCTTTATCAAAAATATTTATTTTGAAATGAAAAAAGCTAAGAAATCTTAATTTTATTAGTGTTCTCTAGGTTATCTCGTCTGCATTCTCTGACATATTCTAGCCTGCCCTTTTATAAAATAGTGATTTTTTTTAGTGTTCTATCGAACTTTCGAAAAAAAAAATACCTGATAACCGTTCAGACAAAAAATAAATTGTTGGAAAAATCTTACAGCAAGTGATTCTTAATACATTTTTCTTTTACAATACAACTTTTAAATCTTACGGGAAACTATTTCAAGCTTTCACTGTAACCTCGCTCTAACTTATCCCCCTCCCTCCCCCCCCACCCCCCAAAAAACCACCAAACAAACAAACCCGCAATACTATTGTCATTCTATAGTCAGCACTCAATTGTTCACAAACAAATGTGTTTTAAGCTGCGAAAGACATGATTCAAACGCTCAGAAAGTCATTTGTTCTATATTTTTGCTCTCCATTTTTATGCAAAACGTTTTACATTTTTATTTTCTGGGTTATTGTTGAAGGTCGTACGATGACGTATGGTTGTTAACACATACTTCCTTTGGATTCTTATGGAAATTTGTCCATTGACAACAAATATACCACATCATCTACTTTATATAAGTATTGTATACATTACAACGTATTTTGGTGATCTTTCAAAATGATCGTAATCCCGAAAATCGTAATCATATTTTCTTATCTTAAAAGGGGACAAGAAGGGTTCCATCAACAGGCCAATAAATAAGATTACAGTTAGTTTTTAAAAAAAATAAAAAATAGGGGTATTTTTTCTCTCATAATAACAGTAAACAGATTCACAACAATGTCAATTTCAAGAAAGCAGACAACAGCTAATAAGTCAATAACAGTACAGCATCAATGATCTTGAATATATGCCACTTTTAACTAAAATATAAAAGCACAGAATCAGGACATAGGAGCACAGAACCAGGACATAGGAGCACAGAACCAGGACCGTTTTTCTTATCACCAGCACAGCGTCAGGACAATTCCGTTTAACGAACTTGCACGACTTTTGCAATAAAATATTGTTGTAATATACTTTGCATGGTATTTATGACACATCAGATAAAAATTAAGCAACAAAACAGTCGTTTTATTGCCGTTCTGGTACAATGTAAACAAACCCACCAGCACAGAATCAGGACCCACCAGCACCCGTCAGGACCAAATCACCAGCACAGTACGTTCTCTCGCAGGACAACCATACCCACCATGGTATTTGTGTTTCGTTAGTCCTGTCTCGCTATGTATTATCTTAGTATATTTGTATATATATTGTCCTCTTGTACACAAGTCATGCAAGTATGTGTCTGAGGTTATGAAATAAATCTTGAATCTTAAAATTTCTGCAGGGGATACTGATCTTTTCTGATTAAATGGTACATAATGACTTGACTATACATGTATTATTCATAATTAACAAATATTTAAAAAAATGTATGTTTTCGACTATCATAAATATAGTTGTGAAAATGAATAATCAGTCCCTTGCTTTAATGAAAATGAAAAATCTTGCTTCAATAGTGCAGAAAATGAATAATCTGTCCTCTCAGTTTACAAAAATAAATAACCGATCAAAAATAAATCCTCCTGCCCCCCCCCCCCAGAATATCAAATGGTCGTCCCCTTATATCGGAGCAATCCCGCTTGGAATAAATTGGTTTCATGCTGAAACAAACACTCTCGCAGATATTTACAGTGTTGTGGGGTGCTGATAGGTTTAAATTCGTTATATAAAGGCTGGACTGATTTTAAAAAACAAATGTTGAGATCTTTATATAATATTTACCCAAAAAAATAGGTGCGGGCGGGTCCGTCGAACAAGGAATCAAATTGGTGTGGCCTTATTTATGAAATTTCAAATGAGAAAAGTTGAACCCAATTCTTTTTTCACATCCCCCTTTCCCTTATTCCAAAACTAATCTCAATTAAAATTTCTAATGGAGTTTGCAACAATAACTACTCATTTAAATACATCATAAAATATTAAGATGTAAAAAAACTGCTTGTTATCACTGAATGGTAAAGATTATTTTAATTTATCAGTTGGTAGTAAAAAGTGAATATACATTGTATCTATACTATTAAACGAGAAGACCTCATTTTTGGTGTCGCTTCTCTTCTTTTCACAATAAATTAATCAACACGCCTCTGTGTCCTATAGGTACAGTGCATAGTCGCATTTGTCATCCATTCATATGATTATTCAGATTGAGTTATTTTGGGAGAAAAACGAGAAAAAAGGCATCCGGATATTGTCCCGTCATTGGATGAAATTTTAAGTCTGATTAGACTTCCGGTTTGCGTTTTTCTGTATACTGTATTTTAAGAATTCTATCTGCTATCATTTTCAAGTTTACTATTCAAGGCGGTCACATAGTTTATTAAATAGAGAGGGTCTGTATACTATATCAATGACCACCATGGATCGATTAGTAAACTTAAAATTGAAAGTAAATACACTATATTTATATAGTAATGAATGTTCATAATATACAGATTTATATAAGCGCTAAAATTATTCATGTGAACTTTTTGATACCTTTTCTGAAATTCTCCAGTTATTAAATCTTTTACAAAATTCATTGATTACAAAAAAAGAAGATGTGGTATGATAGCCATGTTGAGACAACTCTCCACAAGAGACCAAAATGATACAGAAATTAACAACTATAGTTCACCGTACAACCTTCAACAACGAGCAAAGCTCATACCGCATAATCAGCTTTAAAAGGCCCTGAACTGACAAGGTAGCACAATCCAAACCAGAAAACTAGCGGCCTTATTGATGTACAAAAAATGAACGAAATACAAATATGTAACACATAAACAAACGGCAACCACTGAATTACAGGCTCCTTACTTAAATGTTCATAACATACTCAATGTATTGTGTTCATATTGAAATTGATAGAAAACCAAAAATTGGGAATTTTGGAAATAAAGGAGGAGGGACATAAAAAAACATTTTCCTGTCCCCAATAACCTATAACTTATGATACTTTTGCTGAAATTCCCCACTAAAATGTATTATGTTCATATTGAAAATGATAGAAAACAAAAAATGGGGAATTTTGGAAATAAAGGAGGAGGGATAAAAAAAAAAACACATTTTCCTGTCCCCAATAACCTTTGACTTATGATACTTTTGCTGAAATTCTCCAGTCATTCAATATTTTACATAATTCTTCCAACAACACTTTACATACTATAAACTACGCTCTAAATGTCGGCCGCGATTTCACGGGTGTGTTCTAGTATTGTATATATAACAAAGATTTAAGTTGATTCTGGACAAAGAAAGATAACTCCAATTAAAAAAAAATCTTGCTATTGCACAATATTGTGCAATTAGATATTTCTTGCCATTGCGCAATACTGTGCAATTGAAAAGACTTGCTATTGCACAATACTTAATATAATAATTTTAGATCCTGATTTGGACCAACTTGAAAACTGGGCCCATAATCAAAAATCTAAGTACATGTTTGAATTCAGCATATCAAAGAACCCCAAGATTTCAATTTTTGTTAAAATCAAACTAAGTTTAATATTGGACCCTTTGGACTTTAATGTAGACCAATTTGAAAACAGGACCAAAAATGAAGAATCTACATACACAGTTAGATTTGGCATATCAAAGAACCCCATTTATTAAATTTTTGATGAAATCAAACAAAGTTTAATTTTGGACCCCGATTTGGACCAACTTGAAAACTGGGCCCATAATAAAAAATCTAAGTACATTTTTAGATTCAGCATATCAAAGAACCCCAAGATTTCAATTTTTGTTGAAGCAAACTAAGTTTAATTTTGGACCCTTTGGACTTTAAAGTAGACCAATTTGAAAACAGGACCAAAAATGAAGAATCTACATACACAGTTAGATTCGGCATATCAAAGAACCCCAATTGTTCAATTTTGATTAAATCAAACAAAATTTAATTTTGGACCCTTTGGGCCCCTTTATTCAGTTTGGACCAAAACTCTTAAAATCAATATCAACCTTCCTTTTATGGTCATAAACCTTGTGTTTAAATTTCATAGAATTCTATTTACTTATACTTAAGTTATGGTGCGAAAACCAAGAAAAATGCTTATTTGGGTCCCTTTTTGGCCCCTAATTCCTGAACTGTTGGGACCAAAACTCCTAAAATCAATCCCAACCTTTCTTTTGTGGTCATAAACCTTGTGTCAAAATTTCAATGATTTCTATTACCTTAAACTAAAGTTATAGTGCGAAAACCAAGAAAATGCTTATTTGGGCCCTTTTTGGCCCCTTATTCCTAAAATGTTGGGACCAAAACTCCATAAAATCAATACCAACCTTCCTTTTGTGGTTTTAAACCTTGTGTTAAAATTTCATAGATTTCTATTCACTTTTACTAAAGTTAGAGTGCGAAAACTCAAAGTATTCGGACGTCGACGACCACGAAGACGACACAGACGAAGACGCCAACGTGATAGCAATATACGACGAAATTTTTTTCAAATTTTGCAGTCGTATAAAAATGGATAAGCAAATTAGCAGCTGTGCCATGAGCACAAGATATGCCAGTCATGTTTTCAAAATATAAAGTCTTTTCAATGTCATATCAGAAATTCATAAAAGTGAAAAGGGAGCTTATGTCAATAGATATAAACCAGATGCTCTGCAGAGCGCCGCTTTATATGACCGCAGAGGTCGAAACCCTGAACAGTTGGGGGCAAGTATAGGCAAAACATTCAAGCTTGATACAGCTCTGAATTTGTATTGTGATTGAATAGTTGACACAACATAGGTTTCTGACACAGAATGAATGTGATCTTATGAATCCCTTAAGCAACACACTATGCTGTTTCAGGAATATTAATCCACCAAAAAAATATATTTAAAGAAATTTTCTTTTAAATTTCTGAAATCGGAAATGATAAAAATTGTCCCCCCCACCAATTTTTTTTCCACATCCCCCTTTCCCTTATTTCAAAAAAAAAATCTCAATTCAAATTTCTAATGGAGTTTGCAACAATAACTACTTATTTAAATACAAAATAAAACATTAGAATAAATAAAAATTTGTAAGGGTTCCGCGGAACCCAGTGTCTCGCCTACTTTTGCTGTAACTCCCAGGCTCAACAAAAATGAGGAAAACAATCAATAAAAATATTCCTACTGATACTATCTTTTGATTGTAAGATGCTTCTGTCCAAGTTTGGTATACATTTCAGGATAGTTTATGAATCGAATAGATGTTTTAAAAACTTTAAGTGCAGACTGTATTTTATGTTAACTGGATTTATTTTTTTACAAAATTTACTTCTGGATACTATCTTATGATCATAAACAAGCTTCTGCCCAAGTTTGGTACAAACCCATGATAGTTAAAGAAAGTTATTAAAATTTTAAAAACTTTAACCACAGAGTGAATGTAATGTTTCCCCGCAGAAAAAACTAAGTCCATTTATAAGCAAAAGACAGAAAAAAAGGAATTTTATTTTTGCAAACTTTACTTCTGGATACTATCTTATGATCATAAACAATCTTCTGTCCAAGTTTGGTAGAAATCCAGTATAGTTTAAGAAAGATATTCAAATTTTAAAAACTTTAACCACAGAGTGAATGTAATGTTTCCCCACAGAAAAACTAAGTCCATTTATAAGTAAAAAAACAGAAAAAATGGAATTTTATTTTTGAAAAATTTACTTCTGGATACTATGTTATGATCATAAACAAGCTTCTGTCCAAGTTTGGTAGAAATCTAGTATAGTTTAAGAAAGTTATTATATTTTCAAAAAATTTAACCACAGAGTGAATATTTGTGGACGCCGCCGCCGCCGCCGCCGGAATGTTGGATCGCTTAGTCTCGCTTTATCGACTAAAGTCGAAGGCTCGACAAAAATGACTACAGTCATGGTAAAAATTAATATTAATTAATAGTTACTTCTGAAAATAAATTTACAGCTAAACATCTCAAGACAATCATCATTTCTTATTCATAATTCTCAAGCAGTGTAAAGGAGGTATTCAAACAGTTAATTACCTCCCTTACACTGCTTTTAAATTGTCTAATTTGTCCTTGAATAAGAAAAACCCTTGTTTTTCCCCTTTTTTGGTCACTAATTGCTAAATGATTTGAGCCATAACCATCCATGGAGACTTGTAGTATGATTTCAGAGATTTATACACTTAATGACAAGTTATTGACTGCAAACTACAACCAGATGCTCCGCAGGGCGTAGCTTTATACGACCGCAGAGGTTGAACCCTGAACAGTTGGGGCAAGTATGGACACAACATTCAAGCTGGATTCAGCTCTAAATTTGGATTGTGATTAAATAGTTGACACAGCATAGGTTTCTGACACAGAATGAATGTGTTCTAATGAACTTAAAATTTTTGTTTTCTCTTAGAGTAATTCACTATGCTGTTGAATATTAATCCTCGCAAAAAAATGTTTGAAGAAATTTTCTTTTTATTTATGAAATTTCAAATGAGAAAAATTGAACCCAATTTTTTAATCACATCCCCCTCTCCCTTATTCCAAAACTAATCTCAATTAAAATTTTCTAATGGAGTTTGCAACAATAACTACTCATTTAAATACATCATAAAATATTAAGATGTAAAAAAACTGCTTGTTATCACTGAATGGTAAAGATTATTTAAATTTATCAGTTGGTAGTAAAAAGTGAATATACATTGTACATGTTGTATATTGTATATAACAAAGGTTAAAGTTGATTCTGGACAAAGAAAGATAACTCCAATTAAAAAAAATTCTGGCAATAAGATATTTCTTGCTTACTATTCTGGACAAAGAAAGATAACTCTAATTAAAAAAAAAATTTGCTATTTCACAATATTGTGAAATTAGATATTTCTTGCCATTGCACAATACTGTGCAATTGAGAAGACTTGCTATTGCACAATACTTAATATAATAATTTTAGATCCTGATTTGGACCAACTTGAAAACTGGGCCCATAATCAAAAATCTAAGTACATGTTAAGTTTCAGCATATCAAAGACGCCCAAGAATTTAATTTTTGTTAAAATCAAACTTAGTTTAATTATGGACCCGTTAGACCTTAATGTGGGCCAATTTGAAAACGGGACCAAAAATGAAGAATCTACATACACAGTTAGATTTGGCATATCAAAGAACCCCATTTATTCAATTTTTGATGAAATCAAATAAAGTTTAATTTTGGACCCAGATTTGGACCAACTTGAAAACTGGGCCAATAATCAAGAATCTAAGTACATTTTTAGATTCAACATATCAAAGAACCCAACCGATTCATTTTTTGTCAAAATCAAACTAAGTTTAATTTTGGACCCTTTGGACCTTAATGTAGACCAATTTGAAAACATGACCAAAAGTTAAGAATCTACATACACAGTTAGATTCGGCATATCAAAGAACCCCAATTATTCAATTTTGATGAAATCAAACAAAGTTTAATTTTGGACCCTTTGGGCCCCTTTTTCCTAAACTGTTGGGACCAAAACTCCCAAAATCAATACCAACCTTCCTTTTATGGTCATAAACCTTGTGTTTAAATTTCATAGATTTCTATTTACTTATACTAACGTTATGGTGCGAAAACCAAGAAAAATGCTTATTTGGGTCCCTTTTTGGCCCCTAATTCCTAAACTGTTGGGACCTAAACTCCCAAAATCATAACCAATCTTCCTTTTGTGGTCATAAACATTGTGTTTAAATTTCATTGATTTCTATTTACTTAAACTAAAGTAATTGTGCGAAAACCAAGAATAATGCTTATTTGGGCCCTTTTTTGACCCCTAATTCCTAAACTGTTGGAACCAAAACTCCCAAAATCAATCCCAACCTTTCTTTTGTGGTCATAAACCTTGTGTCAAAATTTCATAGATTTCTATTTACTTAAACTAAAGTTATAGTGCGAAAACCAAGAAAATGCTTATTTGGGCCCTTTTTGGCCCCTATTTCCTTAAATGTTGGGACCAAAACTCCCAAAATCAATACCAACCTTCCTTTTATGGTCATATACCTTGTGTTAAAATTTCATAGATTTCTATTCACTTTTACTAAAGTTAGAGTGCGAAAAGTAAAAGTATTCGGACGATGACGACGACGACAACGACGACGCAGACGACGACGCCAACGTGATAGCAATATACGACGAAAATTTTTTCAAAATTTGCGGTCGTATAAAAATGCTTATTTGGGCCCTTTATTCCTAAACCTTTGGGATCATTACCCCCAAAATCAATCCCTACCTTCCTTTTGTGGTCATAAACATTGTGTTAAAAAATTCTATTAACCTGTACTAAAGGTATAATCAGTAAACCATCTGTCTTCGGAAGACGCTGACGACATGGACAACAACGCACTGATATCAATATACGACCATTTTTTTTAAAATTTTGGCAGTTGTATAACAATTCACTTAAGCAAAAATGAACACTTTGTGTACATTGGTATGTTCATTGTTATGATATTGTGATCTCGCTGTGATATTATTTTCAAGAAAGAATAAATAACTCAATTATACGTTGGTCATGATATTTTAATTTTGTCTCATAGATAGTCTTAAGAGCACAAGTTTTACATATTACAGATAGTGTATGTATTTTGTTTACAATATGTCATGTTTGTTTAGAATTTTACATATATTTCAATTAAATCAAGATTCAAAGAAACCCTGTATATGTGGTGCTCTGTACATCATGTATATGTACAAAAATGTGTTTATTTATCATATATTTTAACCATTTTATCATTGTCTATAAAGAATAAAAATTTAAAAAGTTGTTTCAGCCACAAAAATAAAAGAAAAGAAGGATTTAAAAATAACATTTATCAACTTTTTCTCATAAGTACTGTTAAAAAAGTCTATACTCTCAAGAAATACCATTCTAACTAATACTTGAGAAATAAATGGAGATATTTGACAGAAAAATAAGATTAAAAAACAAAATGTTGATTCAATGATATCTGAAATAATTTCCTCTCTCATTCATTAACAAACACTTAATACAACAATATCCATACATGTTTGTAACGATTACACTGTATCAATATCTATATTTAGTAGAATAATCTTTTGGTGACACTACAAGACCTCTTCCTTTTCTGGCTCCGCGGAACAAAGTTTCAACAATGTCAATGAATTCTTGAGGATCCTCCATGGCCCAGTTGATTTTATTGTTGTTACCTGTACCCAAATCAATCATGATGTGTTTGTTTCTATAAAAGAACATAACTGTACAAGGATCGTACAACTCGTACATCTTGTTGAAATCAGGAACTTGAGTAATGTCAACCAGATAGCAGACGGCGAAATTTTTCATCTTCTCAGCACATCTGTATAATGTTTCGTCCTGCACCATACACGTAGGGTCCCAATCGTGACCAAATCTAATAACAACAACTCGGTCCTCCTCCGACAGAATTGCCTGATCCACTTGCCATCCATTGTGAAGATGCTGTAACATGTACGACATTCTGATGGTAGATGAGTTGATGGGGAAACCCTCAAACTTTTATAATTTAGTTATCTTTGCACCTGAAAATATAAGTAAACAAAATATGATTAAAGATGCATGGACAACTTATCAGAGATACATACATGTAATGTATCTGCAAAGTCAAGGTATGAAGTAACCAGGTCTTCTCAGTACCTTCTGAAATATGAAGCTTGTTTGTTCTGCCAAGGGTTTGATAAAAAAATCCAATTCTAGTACTTTATTCCTTAATATATTCAGTTTTATTACTTGTGCTAAGATTTCCTTGATTTTTGTTTTATGTTGAACAGTTTTTTAACATGTTTAGACGGGCTCCGCTAGACAGTCTGACAGTTCTATAGTCCGACAGTCAAATACACGTAGTTAATAGTCCAATGGTTGGATAGTCTGACATATACAACCAGATATGATATAGACTAATCACATGCAGGCACAAGACGTTCTACCTGGCTTTCGAGACGCAACAGACCTAACTTTACCAAAACTGAATCCCTGTGGTTATTGTTTTTACTTAATTTACAGATACCCCCTCCCCCTCCTGATTCTGACTTTGCTCGGTTTAAAACTCCATGCTAACATCAAAATACGTTCAATATCTTTTCTATAAAAATATATATACATATTTTTTTAAATCGTTGGTAGATACCTATTAAAGTTATTCATGAAATCGAATACAGTCGCAGACATGTCTGCCACGGATAACCCCTTTCTTTAATAATTTATTCTTTTTGTTTAATTTTCATTATAAAATATTCTTTCATATTTCAACCTATATTTTAAGCTATTTAAACTACATTATTTTTTTGCACTTCTAAAGATGGTGACACTTTAATGGTCTATTAATTAAATCATTGTTTTTCAGTGTATTATATTGTCAAGAGTGCTGGACTGGCATGATACATATTATTTGTATACATTTACAAAGAATATTTCAATCAACCTAGGCCTTTTAGATAAAGTTAATAATTGCAGGGACTTGAATGAATTAAGACTTTTAAAGTCCTTAATAAAAAATGAATTTAAAGAAAAATCTAAAAATAAAAACTTTTGATAAAAACTGTAAACTTAATTGTGTCAATAGGTAATGAATTTTTTGTCATAATTTAGAAATACAAAATATTGGACAATATAAAATTCCTAAAAAGGATAAAATGTGTAAACTGTGTCTCTTGTAGGTCAATGAAGAACACATATTCCTTGATTGTAAAATTAACAAAACAACTTTGAAATAATCCATTTGAAAATTATTTACCTTCTCATTATAATGTCTCTAACCCAAGAACAAAAAGTAAAAGAAATGCTTAACCTCTTAAACATGGATCATGTTTAAAATATCAAATGAAAATAAAAATATTATCAAATTTTGTTGTAATGAATATTTCTAATACTTATTAATATTTTATTCAATAAAGAAATAATGAATTTCCTAAATTTTATTTAGCATATATATGAGTCCTAAAGACAATCTTTATCATTTGTTAAATAATATTGAATGCAGATCAGTCTATCTACAATAATAAACCATTTTCATTTTAGAAAATTAATTTTAATTAAGCTGTTTGTTCAACTAGTTTTATTATTTCAATTTATTTTTGAATTTCTTGTCATTATCACAGTTATTAAATTTGACAAACACATACATGTATATTTTACCTGAGACACCTGACCTGTAAGTTATAAAATTTTAACACTTCAATGCATTCAAGATTTCCCTTTATCCTTGACTAGTTTTTGAGTAATACCTTGTGTATTAAAAAAGTAACAAGGGGTATGATGATGAACATATAGGGCCACCATGGTGAACATAATTTTTATGGCCACCATTAATAAGATAAAGTCACAGGTAGTACTGTACTTTAGTAACTTAGTAATATTGGACCCTTTAAGAAACAACTATCTTCAAAATGAAATAGTGCAGGATTTGTATGCCATGGGGCAGCACTAGTCAGTCAAATGAGTACTGTGAATACAGTAAAAACAGTCATGTGTGACCAAAACTGACTTATGGAGGTCTTTAACACACACAAGTGACTGGAAGTCATGTTCAATTTTCCCTCCAGTTAGGATCTTTTTACTTTTAGATCAGTTCATGATTCATTCAAGGCCGTAACTACCCTTGAGGCAAGTGAGGCAATTGCCTCACTAAAATTTCGACGACGATTTTTTTTTATATACATATGAAAATAAAAGTCATTTGTCGTTTTGTCTCAACCTTAATTTCTATAACTGGTCATTATTCCCTTTAAACTATGTTTCTCAATTACATTTCCTTATAGTAGATATAATCATCATGGATCTCTAGTTAAAACATGCTCTTGCAGAAAAAGGAAAAGCGACAGTGAAGGTAATGAAGGAATAATTCTAGTAAACTATTTTTTTGTTACAGTAACAGAGTCTGAGTATTGCATATAACTTCACTAGAACAATCTAAAAACGGTAGACTGACAAATCAAGTACTGGGTATCGCAAGGAGGCAGTCCTATCTGCATATTCATTTCATGAACTTTAATCTTTCTCTTTACAGATATATAAAATATAAATAATATGAAACATGCATGGATTAGTTTTATCCATGTTTCTTTAACCTTAAACCAGATGCTCCGCAGGGCGTAGCTTTATACGACCGCAGAGGTTGAACCCTGAACGGTTGGGGCAAGTATTGACACAACATTCAAGCTGGATTCCGCTCTAAATTTGGATTGTGATTAAATAGTTGACACAGCATAGGTTTCTGACACAGAATGAATGTATTCAAATGAACTTAAAATTTTTGTTTTCTCTTAGAGCAATTCACTATGCTGTTGAATATTAATCCTCTCAAAAAAATGTTTGAAGAAATTTTCTTTTTATTTATGAAATTTCAAATGAGAAAAATTGAACCCAATTTTTTAATCACATCCCCCTTTCCCTTATTCCAAAACTAATTTCAATTAAAATATTCTAATGGAGTTTGCAACAATTACTACTCATTTAAATACATCATAAAATATTAAGATGTAAAAAAACTGCTTGTTATCACTGAATGGTAAAGATTATTTAAATTTATCAGTTGGTAGTAAAAAGTGAATATACATTGTATATTGTATATAACAAAGATTTAAGTTGATTCTGGACAAAGAAAGATACTCCAATTAAAAAAAATTCTTGCAGATATTTCTTGGTTACTATACTGGACAAAGAAAGATAACTCTTAATTAAAAAAAAATTGCAATTTCACAATATTGTGAAATTAGATATTTCTTGCCATTGCACAATACTGTGCAATTGAAAAGACTTGCTATTGCACAATACTTAATATAATAATTTTAGATCCTGATTTGGACCAACTTGAAAACTGGGCCCATAATCAAAAATCTAGGTACATGTTTAGATTCAGCATATCAAAGAGGCCCAAGAATTTAATTTTTGTTAAAATCAAACTTAGTTTCATTTTGGACCCTTTGCACTTTAATTGAGACCAATTTTAAAACTGGACCAAAAATTAAGAATCTACATACACAGTTAGATTTGGCATATCAAAGAACCCCAATTATTCAATTTTTGATGAAATCAAACTATGTTTAATTTTGGACCTCGATTTGGGCCAACTTGAAAACTGGGCCAATAATCAAAAATCTAAGTACATTTTTAGATTCAGCATATCAAAGAACCCCAAGGTTTCAATTTTTGTTAAAATCAAACTAAGTTTAATTTTGGACCCTTTGGACCTTAATGTAGACCAATTTGAAAACAGGACCAAAAATTAAGAACCTACATACACAGTTAGATTCGGCATATTAAAGAACCCCAATTATTCAATTTTGATGAAATCAAACAAAGTTTAATTTTGGACCCTTTGGGCCCCTTTTTCCTTAACTGTTGGGACCAAAACTCCCAAAATCAATACCAACCTTCCTTTTGTGGCCATAAACATTGTGTTTAAATTTCATTGATTTCTATTTACTTTAACTAAAGTTATTGTGCGAAAACCAAGAATAATGCTTATTTGGGCCCTTTTTTGGCCCCTAATTCCTAAACTGTTGAAACCAAAACTCCCAAAATCAATCCCAACCTTTCTTTTGTGGTCATAAACCTTGTGTCAAAATTTCATAGATTTCTATTAACTTAAACTAAAGTTATAGTGCGAAAACCAAGAAATTGCTTATTTGGGCCCTTTTTGGCCCCTAATTCCTAAAATGTTGGGACCAAAATCCCCAAAATCAATACCAGCCTTCCTTTTATGGTCATAAACCTTGTGTTAAAATTTCATAGATTTCTATTCACTTTTACTAAAGTTAGAGTGCGAAAACTAAAAGTATTCGGACGACGACGCCAACGTGATAGCAATATACGACGAAAATTTTTTCAAAATTTGCGGTCGTATAAAAATGAAAAAATATCCCATATTCCAATTTGATATTATTGAGGAATGGTAGAACCTTTAACTCAGGATTTTGTCTTTAGTTATTCGGGTCTACGGAATTTTGTTTCTTTATATTCGGGGTTTCGGAATCAGACACCCCCAAATTTATAGAAATTTATAAAATACCACCAACTATTTCTAGAATTAATTTGAAATTACGAACCTACATGTAAACGTCGAAACCTCCATTGATTCCAATTCCCCTGTACCCATATCATAATATACTTACTCTATAGATAGAATCATATACATGTATCTTATCTCATTCTATCCCTAATTTGTCTACTCTTTGTAAGCATAAAAGCGAGTTTAATATTTTGTGACTGCGACTGTATGATTGTGATAATTCGTTTTTGCAAACAAAACTGATACTACCGATGCTTCTACCGAATCGCTGATGGAGAATGAATTGGAAGAATACATTGATCATTGTGTTGATAATCTGCTACCTTTGGAAACACAGACTGCCTGAAACAACTGCAAACTTGGATGCATGAGTGGCGAGAGATTGTGCGGTCTTGCCATGCTCCATGTTCATCGTGAAATGAATATCAGCAGAGCAAATTATGATTCTGAAACGATTTGACTGAACCAGCCATAAAAAAAATTTGGCCATCTCTACTGAATCGATGTTTGTTCTATGTTAATTCTGGCAACAGACTCAAATCATGGGATATTTGGATGATTATCTTACATATAAATTTAAATAAAGTTGTAAAACATTTGGTGTTAGTTAAAGTTTTAAAATATGAAAAATTTATATAAAAAATGTCCAAATTCAAAACATTATCATACTCTCTAAAAATGCCTAGAATGCAGGATTTTGCACCATTCATTTCATACCCTCCAAAAAAAAATTTCGCCTCGCTTCGCTCGGCTCAATTGGTTTGCCTCACTAAAATAAGATGCCTAGTTACGGCCTTGTCATTCATCATATATACGCAGTACTCAAATCCGGTACATGACTTCCAACCCACATAAATATGAAGTAGAAATACCACTAAACTGTCGGAACATCAAACAGTCGGACCATCGAATTGTCAACCATCAAACTGTCGGACCATCGAACTGTCAGACTATCAAAACATCGGACTATCACTACATACCCGTTCACCCTATTCATTGTGGGTCTCATTGGGATCTAAGCGTGATGTTGGATTGCCAATTTTTTGTAAGCGTGACACGTGAAAGACAAATTATTGTGGCGTGAAAATAGGAAATGAGGTCTTGCAGGACCCAGGAAAGGACAAAAAATGACAATTGCTTACGTACATATGATAGTGTAATTGGGATACAGGAATCTGACAAAACAGTAAGCGGGGTCTGGGATCGGAACCCCCAATGAGACCCCCTTCATTTTAAATTTAAATTGTGACATTCTGCAACTGATGTCAGCACAACAGTTTTTTAGTGAAGAATACAATGATTTTTCATCATGTTCATGTTGGATCATTTTGGAGTTAGAACAAAATTTGGATGTACTCTCTATCCTTAATGAAGAAGATCTTGTTACCTCTTTGTTAATTTATAATTTGCTCAGGAATGCCTTATTGTCTTGAAGAAATTTGTCTCAAAATTCCTTGTTTTTATTTTTTTTCCTTTCTTTTAAGTAAAAATTTTAAAAGATGATGTCGTCTAAACGTTTTAAATCAAGAAAATTGCAGTATCGATTCAAGCGTTTATTGATATAGATCAAAGTAAGATCATTCAAGTGTTTAAAAGATCGAATTTGTCATCCTCAAAAGAAAGCTTCTACATTACATTGTCAACCAAGAATGGCAACTCTGACCGTGAGACAGGTCATTGGTCTTGGCCGTAAGATTCACTTTAAAATACACATTTCTTTTGCACTGACATAAAAAATGCAAAGAAACAAATATACCAGTATCATAGTCATTCACAGATTAAGGCAATGGGCTTTGTTCATTTGTAAACCATCCCTGCCCCTGGTGCCTGGCTTCGTACATAATTTGAAAATTTGAAATTATGTAGACTTATATTGAAAAAAATAGATAGTTCGGCCCAGATAATTCGGCACCTGAGAGAGACACTCCGGCAATATAACAGATCGGCACCTAATTAAAATTAGAGCTGTCCCATTCGTGTGTATTTTTTTGCTCATGCATGATAAATTATAGTTATACACCTTATCGCTATTTGTCCGCCATTACTGGATATCACACAGGTTCCTGTAAAATTTTGACGTCATAAAACAAAATATCTGACGCCACAATGGAAAAGTGATTGTTGTAGACGTCAAAAGTTCAAGCGGCCAGCTTAGCCGGGATTAGGGATAAGGTGTATTGATTTCGGAGATTTATTTCATAGAAATTCACCATTCATATAGAAGGACAGGAATGCCCTTTACCGTCAGGCGTCAAAAGGTAAATTTTGACTGCCGTTAGCTTCAAATTGATTAAAATTTTGTCTTGATGTAACACAACACATGGTTATTTGGAATAGTAGTTTATTCCAGCCCGTCTGGACCAGTGTCCATAACGGACGGTCTCCTCTATACAGTAAAATACACAAGTATATATACAGAATATAAACAGTGTCAAGGTTTCTATTAATTTGACCATCATAGTCTTAAATTAAAAGATACAGGGATGAATATCTATTAAGTTGACTCTAATTGACATGTTTTGGCCAACCTGGAAATTAATGATCAAAGAATACACGCATGTCCAGTGTTTTAACTAATTGTTATTGCTACATGTCTCCACATGGTATGCAATACACGTATGTCCAGTGTTTAACTAATTGTTACATGTCACCTCATGATCTGCATGTAAATATTTCATATGCAGTAGCGGTCAATTGAACAACCTTTTACAAGGTCATGATTTTCTTAATAGATATTCCCCTGTATTTATTTTATTCAATTTAATAAACATTTTAAGAATATATAATCATCAATATAAATATAAATATATTTTATATATATTTATATATATATTTTTCGCCTATCATATTGTCACATTGATTAGTCAAAATATCCTTACCATTATTCGTCAGAAGTCTCAAATAATTATTGTTACCGTTTGTTTTCGAAGAAAAATTAACGTCATTGGTCAAATTATTTGATTGTTTTATTGTCTTTAAGAAAGTGCACATTTTATCGTGATGCACCAAACAGTACTGTTTAGGTCATTTGGCAAGAAATTTTACCGTGATTCCTCATGAAGGTACCCCCATGACCATCCTTATATATACTAGTAACTGTCTAGTTTTAATGTACAAAATGTATTGTACACTTTTGATCACCATTGAGAAATTATCAAATTCTATAAAATTCTGTCATATTTCATTATCAATTATAGGATTTAATTAAATGATGATTAGTCAGCTTGTTTACATGTACACCATCAAGCATTGTTATGATCGTATTACTTAGATGTAAGAAAATGTGGTATAAGTGACAATGAGACAACTCTCCATCCAAGTCACAATTTGTAAAAGTAAACCATTATAAGTCTATGAACAGCCTTGAACACACAACCTTGGTTCACACCTTACCTACATGTAAGATGAAGCTACATGTATTTAGGGTCCCAAAAATGACTACTGGTAGTGTAAACCAATTAAACATGAAAACTAATGGTATAATCTGTATAAAAACAAGAAAGGAGAAACACTTACAATGTATAACCACATCAACAAATAACTACTGAACATGCTGAACATCATGTTCCTGACTTAGGACAGGTGCAAACAAATGCAGTTGGTTTGAACTTTTTAATAGACGCTATCCTTCACCCTACACCAGCTGCCCTACCCTGAAACAAGTGTAACATTACCACATAGAACGACACACTGTAAAATATCAATTGAAATTACTAAACTCAATCTAAACATACAGGTACATGCGATTTACATGTAAATGCAGTAATTGTTTTTGATATAAATTTGTCAATGTTTGTTTTTAAAAGGAATATTACTTAACAACAATGTGCATCTACTGACATTACTGTATAACAGTACAAATGAATTTCTATAATTATATGTCACACATGGTTGACTTTAGAATATTTTCATTTGACTTTGGTACTTGATTGGTATATCTTTTATGACAGAAAATAGAAAATAACAATTTGACATTAGTGAAGGTCACAAAAAAAATACACATTCCAAATATATATTATCATACAAATATTTATTCAATAACCATATTGGATGGTTGCCTGATAGTTGCTTACAATCACTTCATTTGAACTATGGGGGATAAATAATTTTCTCAATGGAAAGAAGGAGATAGTGATTGTTTTTATGCTGACTGCAATTTTAGTGATGATGGCTTCAATAATTGTTAAGTTTTCTGCTTATTTAAGTTTGATAGGAACTACTTTTGATAGATCATTGATATTCTATATAAAGTTACATTATTATCTACAGTTTGATGGCAATTTTGAGACACTGTTCTCTATGTTATGGTCCAGTGACTTTGTATTAATAATCAATTTTCAATGTAAAGTTTTCTTAAGATGTAGATCTTGAAAATTTTTGGTTCTTATATATATATACATGTATCAGTGGCTTTCTAATATTTGGCTTTCCAAATGAAGCTTATGGTTAATCCAGAAAAGAGCGTAGTACACATGAAATTTATGAAATTTGGTTTCATTTTCTTTTATTATGTTGTAGGGAAAGACTTGCCAAGATGTATTGGCTACTATACAGTGCAGAAAAGAGATAGAAGTGATGTTACTATACAAAACTACAAGAGAGGAACTGGTGGCCGATCGTCTTTCAGTGGAGAAGTAGTTACGGTTTTTGGATCAACTGGATTCTTAGGAAGATTTATAGTGAATAGATTAGGTAAAGTTATATAATTATGTTTTATAATCAGATAGGATATGACATTATGTTTAAATTATGAACTAAGGCTTTGAAGATGGGAGGTCCGACCTTTATCAGCACTCTGGGATTGAGTGTTTTTAAGCTGAGGATTTCGGGATCCATGAATTCTTTTTTTTTTGAATTTCGGGATGTTGAGATTTAAATTTCTTTAAATTCGTGACCTCTAGATATCATATATTTAAGCCCAGGATTTCAGGATCAGGACCCCTCCCCCTTTGAAGATACCTGTCAGCTTTTTGCAACTCTTCAACAGTTTAAAACATGAAGTTGTGTCAATTGAATCATGTGTTCATGGTGCACCATTTAGTGTTTTAAAATTCTTAATCTTACAAGCCTTGAACAAGGTTGTATATTAACATAATTAAGTGTCTAGAAAATAGTCTGCCTTATTTTCATATTTCCCCTTTTACAAATAAGATCACTGTATTGCATTTAACAATGGACAAAACCCATATGGTAAAGACATCTATAGAACATGTAGAAGAAAGAGGAGAAAAATGGGATATGTTCAGAAGTACATATGTAAATAATCAGAGGCATAAGTTATAGATTTAAAGACAACTTTGAAAAGTCAACAAAAAACAGTTATAGTTCTCATAATTACAACCAACCATTGCTTATTTTCAGAACTCTCTTATCTTACCAGGAAAAGTGATCTAACAGAACAACAAACGTTTGTAAGAACAAACTCATCAAATCAGTATCAAGCACCAAAACAAATATCAAAATTTTACAACACACAAAGGATTGATAAAAGAGTACTCTTTTTTTCCTGTTTTCTGCTTTTCGGTTTCCATTTCCATTCTCTATTTTATCTCAGTGACCTAAAGCTTGATCCTAACCCAATTCAAACAAGTAAATTAACAATATTGTCACAGACTTTGATGTCAAACAATAAAGAGATTTCATGTTAATTTTGCCAAAATTTACATTATTTACCAGAAAAAAACTTTGATCAAAAGAGGAGAATTAAACCTGGTTAATATCCCTTTGTGTCATGCTATTGTCAAACTGTGTCATCAAATCAAATGTTATATTTGTGTTTTCTTAAATCTTTTATTCTGATTTTTAGTTTTGCTTTACTATTTGTCCACAAAAGCCACAATTTTTACCATCTGTTAAATACCTTAAGTACCTTTATCTCTTGATTCTCATTCTAAAACATGAAGTCAGGACTTTTAAACTGTTATCAAATTATACCCTGGACTTTACATATTTATTTTATTTTAGGAAAGACAGGAAGTCAGATTATATTACCATGGCGAGGAGATGATGCTAGATGTTGGGGTATGAAGCCTTCCGCAGATTTAGGACAATTAATTATGCATGTAAGCAGGATTTATAGAAATTTTGGGGTTTAAGAAATATTTTCTCAGTAGTTAAAATTATTATTTGGCATTGAGAAGTATACAATTTACTATAAAAAGCAAAAATGCACAGAAATGGACTTTAAGCTAGTTATAGGATACCCCAGGGGTCCAAATTTTCTGAAAGTTACTGTGGAGTTCTTCCTAAGAGTTTTCACAAGCTATCTGTTATTCTGTAAATTGATTGTAAATCAGACCATCAAGGTATAAGGTCTTCAGTAAGGTAATTAGAAATCCTCCCATTTATTATTTTGACTACATTTTCAGATGTGAAAAGATATTATATATTTTCTTCAAATACAAACTATTATATGAATCCATCTTTTCAACATTTATAAAAAAAAATTCACAAACAGTGGTTTACTATTTCTTTAGTATTCTTTTTGAAAAAACTAAACATTAGAATTTTAAGCTTTAAATATTTTACCAAATGGTCATGGAAGTTATTGGTACAATATTCTTCGGTTACTCTTTGTTTTTTTATCATATTTGTGTTACTTTTGACAGGAAATTGATGTGCGAAATGATGATGACATTAGAAAAGTTTTGAAATACTCTACTGCAGTAGTCAACCTCATTGGAAGAGAATTTGAAACAAGGTATGACATCAAGCTCTAAATCTCCCTTAGTTCGAAAAAGATATAAATGCATTTAACAGAGACTATTTTAATATTGTATTTATTATTCTGTTCATTTATGATAGCAAATGTTCATTGTACACCATTAAAAGGTGTTTGACTTATTTTTGAAAAACATAGACTATTACTGTTTCATGTGTTTGGCGCACAACACTATCTATACAAAATATGTTGAATGGAAAGTGTTATGCATCGCTCAAAGCATTATAATACGAAATAATCATGGAATTTAGTAAAAACTTCAAGCACAAAAAATTATGCAAATTCTATAATTAAAAATAATTCCAAGTTGAAATAAAAGCCTGTTAAGTGTTCCTTGCTTGGCAGTAACATGTGTTTGATTTATTTTTGAAACTTTGTTCCGCATTTTTAAGATGTATTTTATAAGTATTTTTGTTGATATTGATTTTTTTTCCATTTCAGAAATTTTAATTACGATGATGTACATAATGTCACTGCTAGGAAAATCGCAAAATATTCAAAAGAAGCTGGAGTTAAAAAATTGCTACATTTTTCCTCATTAAATGCAAGTCCTAACCCACCAGAATGTTTGAAAAAGGGTGGCTCAGATTTCCTCAAAAGTAAGGTAAGATACAAAGGTTATTTATATAATCAGTACATTAGCCCTTTGTCTACCCTTTATCGTTGAGTCTGTGGCATTTTTGGGTGAAGCAAAACATTCTGCCTTATGACACTAGGTTAGAATTAGGAATATATTCTTTTTAATTTTTTTTGTATAAATTTCAGTGAAGAAAAAACTTTTTTTTAAAGTTTACATTTAGCTACAGTCATGACAGTAAGGAGTCCAAGTCTTTTTAAGACATCAATAAATTCATCATGTTGATAGAATTTTAAAATACTTTGCCAGAACTTGGCAGAAGCTTATTGGTAAATGGACTTTCTATATGGGCAATAATACTGTTAATTTCTATTTAAAGCTAATTATATGTTTCAGTATGCAGGAGAAGTAGCTGTACGAGAAGAGTTCCCAGAGGCCATCATATTCAGACCAGCAGACGTATTTGGTGATGAAGATAGATTTATAAGATACTACATTAGTAGATGTAAGTTGTTTTCATTGGATAAAATGGATTGATAACTGTGCAATTTATTAAATTTAGAACAAGTTACTTCTAAGTGAAAAAAAAGGTTCTATGGAATTCCAATCTCCGGCGCAGAGTTCATATCCGTTCTATACATGCTCCGCAATACTTTACTTAATATTGAGTGTAGTGTTACAAAGTATTGAACAGAACAGATATGTGACCTCTGCACCAGAGATTGATGGAATCCATCAGTTTGTTCATTTGTCCCCTAAATATTGTTTGTCTCATCTTTCTCATGAACTACATTACAAGGATTTCTGAAATTTAGTTTCAGGGTTTATGTGAGTCAGCAATAGGGTTTTCAGATTCATCACTCAACAACTTCCTGTTTACCACATACTTTTAGTGGGGTTGGGGTATGATAATTAGTGAGCAGTAGTTCTTGTTCACTTGTTTTAAAAAATGTTGCTATGTCTGATAGCGTACCTAAATTCTTGGTTTCATCATTTGCTCTGATCAAAGAATTTTTTTGAATATTTTTTTTTATAATGTCAAGTATTGGATTCATGGTTTCCTCTTACTGTTCTGATTTGTTATATAATATCTGTACCTACGCAACTTCCAATTATAAAGAAATTATATTTTGACAAGTGCAAACATTTGAATAATCAGATAGAAACATGAAATGATTAGGTAAAGGCAACCATCTTATTCTACTGGAAATCAGACATACTTGTAATTATATCCCCGCTTTAAAAAAGAGGGGTATTCTGTTTTCCTCTGTCTGTCCATCCTTCCGTAAGTCTGTCTGTTCCATGTCATTTTTCTCAGGAATTATTGGACAAGGATTTCTGAAATTTGGTTTCAGGGTTTATATTAGTAAGTTATACCATGTGATGTGTTTTCAGATTCATCCCTCAACAACTTCCTGTTTACCAAAATATTTTGGTGGGGGTATCATCAGAGAGCAGTAACTTGCAGTTTTACTTGTTGATCATTCATATATATATGCTATACATTTTATGTACTTAATTTGTCTAATAAATGTTGCTATTTGCAGAATAAATATACCCTCTTATCATAATTTTTCAGTGAGAAGATATGTAAATTTTAAGACTCCATTATGGCAGAAGGGACAAAAGACAATTAAAAAACCAGTCTATGTAAGTTTTCTTCAAAATGGGTTTACATATTTGTTCATGCTTTGCCAAGCATTTCTATCCTTTGTTTCAAAGCCTTGTACAAGTAGTTTTTTGCTTCGCATCACGGTGCGGAGCTATTAGTTTCAGTCGACATACACACCATTGTGAATTAATTACTGATCACATATAGATTCTGATTGGTTGCATTATGATGCGGCTAAGATACAGCAACATTTATTGGCTTAAATGAGATAATTGATAACAGACTTTTCTAGTCTCAGGACATCAAATGCTGGAAAATTAACTATGTGTATTTCAGTTCTGATCAACTGTCATTAATTCATAAAATTGAGAAAGGAAATGGGTCATGTTCATTTTATTAAGCATATATTTCACAGATAAAGTCAATATTGAAATATCAATTATTAATACATGTTTATTTGCTTTGTTAATCTGCAATATGAATGATTTGCTTTGCTAAACAATGTTTACAAAAATGCATTATCTGTATTTTATAACTTCTGATAATCTAGGCACACATCTAGAGTGTTCATCAAGAGACGTGTCTATTTGTAAATGTTTTGAATTTTCCACAAGTAATTAAAAAAAATTAAAAGCATTGATGTATAACACCACTCTTAAAGTAAATCTTTTATATAGCAATCAATATCTAAAATACCAAATTTCCAATACCAAATCAACAACCTCATGCATGCATATTACATTAAATTAGGATAGAGCTAAGCAGTCCATAGCTTTTTAGAAAGCTCAAACTTGTATACTTTATGTACCCCATTTAAGGGCATTATGTTTTCTGGTCTGTGTCCATTCATCTGTTCGTTGGTTTGTCTGTCTTTTCTTGTCCATCTGTTCATTTGTCCATCTGTTCATTCGTCTGTTAGTTAGTGTGTCCCGCTTCAGGTTAAAGTTTTTGGTCGAGTTAGTGTTTGATAAATTACACATGTTCCCTATGATATGATCTGTCTAATTTTAATGCCAAATTAGAGTTTTATCCCCATTTTCACGATCCACCGAACATAGAAAATGATAGAGCGGATGGGGCATCAATGTTCTAGTCTATGCCTCTATGGACACATTCTTGTTATTATCTGATAATGTACGGTTGTGCTTGTTATACTGCAATTCTTACAATAGTTCCAAATGTAATATTTCATCAATTTTGAATTCGAATTTGAAACTGATGACATTTAAAACAAATGTCTGTAAAACTGATTTTAGTTTTGAAGCCGTGAATGAAATTCTACATAAACACACTATCAAGACCTGAGGTTCAAAGTATTATGAGGGGGTATATACCTGATTTATCTTAGGGCTATTCCATAAAAATATATGTGGGAGGGTAGAAAGGGACTTTCAAAATATCCCTAGAACCATTTTTAGATAATTTTGCATAATCAATGGTAATAGACACATACTTTAAAAAAAGGCCCATGACCCAAATTCAATAATGAAACTTTCCTTCCTACCCTCCCACATACATTTTAATGAAATAGCCCTTGTTTTAACAAATAATGTGTTTATAGGGTCATTGAAACTATTATTTAATCTTGTATTACAGGTAACTGATGTTACTGATGGTGTTATTAGTGCATTGAATGATCCTGATGCAGCTGGAAAGACCTTTGAACTTGTGGGGTAAGAAATGGGGTAAAAATTGTATGTATGTTTGCATTTGATAGAACCAGTCAACATAGTTAATCACTTGCTTATGTTATAAAATTATAATTACCTCATCATAGCACCTAACTCCTGAAAATGAAGAAAATGCTGTTTTGAAGGATTTCTATCCCTTTTTCCTAGATGGAAATAGCATGCTCAACTAAGTAACTGCATATTTTTAAAGAAATTTTTTTTACATATATTATGGGGGAAAAAAAATATGAAATTTTGCTTTATATACAACTATCACCATGGGTTGAAACTTCATCAAATATAAAAACAAAAATGTATTTTCTCAACTCTATTTACCATAGTTTTTCAGCGATGTATTTTAGATCAAGTGACCTATCGGTCAAATTTGCTGTAATATTTGAGCCATATAAAGTCATTATTGTCCCTTTTTCCTTTAGCAAAAACAATCAAAAATCTGCAATTACCACCAAATTCTCCAAATGATGAAAATCATTTAAAAAACAGAATTCTATGTCTGGCATTGGACAACTACTATTAAGGTTCCTTATTTGGGTAAAAAAAAACATACTCAAAAGAACATGAAAAAATATATATAGGGAAAATATAAACTAAATTAACCATGTGTTTTGATTCCAAGTTCTAACACAGTTAAGTTCAATTCATTTAAGGGGGGTTTATACATGATTTATCCTAGTAAAAGTGAGAATGGGAAGAGGAATAGTGTCAACTGACCAAGAGTAGAAAACAGCCATAGACCATCAAGGGTCTTCAACACCTTCAAAATCCTGCACCTGGAGGCGGGCTTCAGCTCGCCCCTAAACAACAATGTATACTTAATGTTCAGCAAAAATGAATGTCACACTAATCTCCAAAACACATGTATAAATGAATCAAATTAAAACCATACAGGACTAACAATTGCAAAAATTATTTATTTTGTAAATACATTTGTACATTTTTTGTACTTTCATTGAATTTCATTTTTACGTACATCATTTCTGGTAAATACATTTACAAAAAAGGTTATGTGACTGTTAGTGTAATTGATAAATATAGGTATTTCCCATGAAACATATGTCAATTGAAAGCTTATCAAATTATATTTGTTTAATTTTGTAGACTGCTTATGATATAATGAGAATTTAAAAGTATTTGTTTGTTTTGTTAATTTCAGGCCTGGCAGTTACTATTTATGTGATATTCTAGATTTCATCTATAAATGTGCCAGATATCCAACAGGAAATATATGTGGAATTGGGCCCTACTTTAAGTAAGATTATTGAATATGTTTATGCTTATATTTTATTATATTTAGTAATAAAAATTGTAAATTTATCTATTCCACACTCTTACCTAAAGTTTGTATCATACACATTTTATCTATTCCAAACTCTTACTAAAGTTTGTATCATACACATTTTATCTATTCCACACTCTTACTAAAGTTTGTATCATACATATTTTATCTATTCCACACTCTTACTAAAGTTTGTATCAAACACATTTTATCTATTCCACACTCTTACTAAAGTTTGCATCATACACATTTTATCTATTCCACTCTTACTAAATTTTGTGTCATACACATTTTATCTATTCCACACATACTAAAGTTTGTATCATACACATTTTATCTATTCCACACTCTTACTAAAGTTTGTATCATACACATTTTATGAAACTTATACACAATACTAATAACCAAAGCTCTTAGACAGAGTTTGAAAAGGTAGTGAGTCTCTTATCATTTTAGAGTTATGTCCAGTTATAACTGGGAAACTAGCATTTTGGAATGATCTTTTTGTACCATATGATAAAGTAACAACTACTAAAGATAATAAATAAAACTTGTAATGAAAAAATAATGTTTATTTTTTTTCTGAAAATCTTATACTAGTGAGCCACCTTAAGGTCAAATCGGTGCGTTTTTTAATGATAAAATCTTTCACTTAAACTAATCGAATCAATTGAAAAAGACACTTAAGTGTTTTAAAAGTGTCTAAAATCTTTCGTTATATGAACTTGATATTTGAGGCCAAAATCGGTCTTTACCGGAAATACTCTGAATTTGAACAGTCTTTCCTAAATATGTATATTATTGAAGTGACAAAGAATTTCAACATGCATTGTGTGAATACCCATTTAGTAATTTAATATTTACTAATACTTTTTCAGAGCAAGAGCCCATTTCTTTGACAAAGTTCAGTTTTTATCTCATGGATATCCAAGATTTGTATTGGACAGACTTGAGAAGGTAAGATTACTGTATTTTCTGTGTATTCATTCATATTCATGGAAACAGATTTGTTGATGGTTTTGCATAAGTCTGCATACAAGCCTTTCCAAAATTTATGGTTCCCCTTTACTCATGAAAACTTGTATTTAGAAATTATTAATGAATCTGCAGTATGTGGCATATTAAGGTCTTAGGGTGCTGTATGTTAGCTGGCTGCAGATATCTGTTGTTTTAATTATCTACATGTAACTTACATAGGGAATGTGATAAATCACAGACAGGAATACTGTCACATTTTTCACCTGTTTCAATAGAAAGCTTGTCTATATTTTTTTAGCATTCCAACAAAAAATGACAAAAAGTATTAAATCACCCGGTAAAAAGCAGAAAACATTGCACTTAAAGAAGGTTCAACTAGTATAAAAAACAGTTTTGTTGAGGAAAAGAAAGTACAACAGTTCTGAGATATGAACAGTTTTCATTGGTTGAGAACTAGTGTTTACTGTCTCCATAAATTACATTCTAATCTGTATAGAAATCTCTTTCTACTCATAAGTAAATGCAATGATTTTTTTTTTTAAGGAAATGTATCACTCTTATTAGAAAGTTGATCATATTGGCACTAAACTTAGATTGGTTGTCAATTGTAAACTATGTCCATATTTTGGGTAAAGATTGCATGAAATGCAATCAAAAACCCTAAATGATACTGACTTGATATCTAAGTCTTCCAGAGTTTATCACTACCTTTGAGATACACAAAATATAGTGCATTGATCATAACATTTTATACATCCTATCCATGAACATTTCCAGACACTTATCAATGAAATATATGCTCAGATATTGAAGTTACAAAATGAATGTTACATTGTCAAGAAAATTACATAACTTTTGCAAGGTCCAGGAATGTAATATCTGGTTTAAAAATATTAAAGTTGTCATTGTTAGTCATCTTTAAAAATAGAAGTTTTCTTCCTTTATCCAGAATTGTAATTGAATTGAATCAACTACATCCAATGCTTTGATTAAATGCAATATTTAATTTTGCGTCCCTTCAGTACTTAAAGGAACTTTGATTGATAGAATTTATGTGCATTAAACAATAACTTGTTGGACATAAAGCTATCTGATGTGACTTTAGTTCATCATATATTTACCTAATTTGTTTATTTTTCAGGAGCATGTTTCAGATACATTGACTGGATGCCCAACATTAGAAGATCTTAATGTCAAACTACACTCATTTGAGAAAGTGTGCCCATTTATTACAGCACCATATGTCCGTGAAAACTATTACGCTCCATCACTTGGTGAATTTAAGATTCCAGAGTCCATAAAATCTACAGTAAGACCAGCTGGAGCCTCATACTAAGTGGACTGTGGTTTAGTTAAACAATTTAGATTCAAATTGATAAAAGGAATGCTAAGAAACAGATTTATAAAGTTTTAATTTATGTATGTCTTTGATGGCTTAATTAAACTTTAGTTGTTTTTGTGTTGTTTATAGTTATTATGGCTCACTATAGATAGATTAAATTGAATGTGTTTCATTACATACATCTTCAACAAATATGGGAAGACCAGATGTTGCCTCATTTACTCTAAATAAAGGCAACAGCAGTATACCACTGTTCAAAAGTCATAAATTAATAAAGAGGAAAACAGTTGGGTTACAAACTAAAACTGAGGTAAGCACATCAAATATAACAGAAAACAATAAAAACAATAAAGTGCAACAAAAAAACAAATGACAATGCAACATACATAAAAACATACTTTTAGATAACAACTGCCATATTCCTGACTTGGTACAGGATATTTAAGATAAAATGGTTGGATTGAAGCTATGCATACCAAATCCTTCAATCTTTACAATTTGAAAAACTTGTTACTCAACACCATTTTCAGGGACCTCTTCAGTAAATATCTCTTGTATCAAATGTTTTTTTTTTGTTATTAATGAAATTTGGCGGTGATAACAGATCTTTTATAATCTATTCTGTCATATAATTCACTACGTTTTCAGAATGGTCAGCTTTGTGCTCAACATTGTATAAAGACACTCAATTATCAGGAAATATATATGTCTAGTTTACCTCCAGATCAATTCTAGCTTATATATAAGTGTTTGATCAACATCTCATCAGGGTATAAGTAAAGAATGAAAAAGCAGCAGAAGAAGGCTTTGACTTGAAACAGTTTACATACATCTACATAAAAAAGAAATATTTGAAAACTCTCCCATGTGAAAGTTTGTTTACAACCCTGATTTTAGGAAATGTGATTTTTGTAGGATTCATTTTGAACTTAAGTGCTGTGAAAGAAGGTCTTTGAGCAAATTTGAGACGGCCCAACTTTATAAAATTGTATATTTTTGTTATGAATGACAAATGTTTCTCAATACAAAAGTTTTGGAAGAAAAGGCTATTTATTTAAAAAGGAGAAATTTTTAGCTGACCAATCAGAATTAATCGCTGACAAATAAATTTTTGTATCTGTACAATCAGCTTTATTCTAAGACTTATTACCATGACTGAAAAGTAAAACATAAATGATTGAAACATTATATGGCCACCATTAATGCACTCTGCTACTTAGGCATGTAAATGATAATTAAAGAAACAGGTACATCACATCAGATGATGATATGGTATACTACCTTTTCTATATGCTGTTTTGGTTTTTCTTTGTTGACTTATTTGATTGATTTTATATAACACAATGTTGACTGATGTAACCCTATTTTTGACATTCTTTACCTATTATGTCTGTTTAGTTTTGTTCACACATAGTTATCAATATAATGAAATTGCATGCAACTGTCATACCAATGAGAGGGTTAACTAGCTAAACTAGAGGCTCTAAAGAGCCTGTGTCGCTCACCTTGGTCTATGTGAATATTAAACAAAGGAAGCAGATTGAAAATTGACTACAAAGGTCAATAACTCCTACAGGGGTCAATTGACCATTTCGTTCAAGTTGACTTATTTGTAGATCTTACTTTGCTGAACATTATTACTGTTTACAGTTTACCTATATCTATAATAATATTCAATATAATAACCAAAAACAGCAAAATTTCCTTAAAATTACCAATTCAGGGGCCGCAACCCAAAAACAGGTTGTCCAATTCATCTGAAAATTTCAGGGCAGATAGATCTTGACCTGATTAACAATTTTACTTCATGTCAGATTTTCTCTAAATTATTTGGTTTTTGAGTTATAAGCCAAAAACTGCATTTTACCCCTATGTTCTATTTTTAGCCGTGGCGGCCATCTTGGTTTGATGGCCAGGTCACCGGACACATTTTTTAAACAAGAAACCCCAAAGATGATTGCGGCCAAGTTTGGATCAATTTGGCACAGCAGTTTCAGAGAAGAAGATTTTAGTAAAGAGATTAAAAATTTACGAAAAATGGTTAAAAATTGACTTTAAAGGGCAATAACTCCTAAAGAGGTCAACTGACCATTTTGGTCATGTTGACTTATTTGTAAATCTGACCTTGCTGAACATTATTGCTGTTTACAGTTTACCTATATCTATAATAATATTTAATATAATAACCAAAAACAGCAAAATTTCCTTAAAATTACCAATTCAGGAGCCGCAACCCCAAAACAGGTTGTCCAATTCATCTGAAAATTTCAGGGCAGATAGATCTTAGCCTGATTAACAATTTTACTCATGTCAGATTTGCTCTAAATGCTTTGGTTTTTGAGTTATAAGCCAAAAACTGCATTTTACCCCTATGTACTATTTATAGCCATGGCGGTCATCTTGGTTAGTTGGCGGGGTCACCAGACACAATTTTTAAACTAGATACCCCAATGATGATTGTGGCCAAGTTTCAAATAATTTGGCCCAGCAGTTTCAGAGGAGAAGATTTTTCTAAAAGATTACTAAGATTTACGAAAAATGGTTAAAAATTGACTATAAAGGGCAATAACTCCTAAAGTGGTCAACTGATCATTTTGGTCATGTTGACTTATTTGTAGATCTTACTTTGCTGAACATTATTGCTTTTTACAGTTTATCTCTATCTAAAATAATATTCAAGATAATAACCAAAAACAACAAAATTTCCTTAAAATTACCAATTCAGGGGCAGCAACCTAACAACGGAATGTCAGATTCATCTGAAAATTTCAGGGCAAATAGATCTTTACCTGATTAACAATATTACCCCATGTCAGATTTGCCCTAAATGCTTTGGTTTTTGAGTTATAAGCCAAAAACTGCATTTTACCCCTATGTTCTATTTATAGCCATGGCGGCCATCTTGGTTAGTTGGCGGGGTCACCGGACACAATTTTTAAACTAGATACCCCAATGATGATTGTGGCCAAGTTTGGTTAAATTTGGCCTAGTAGTTTCAGAGGAGAAGATTTTTGTAAAAGTTAACGCAGGACGACGCCGGACGACGCCGGACGCCAAGTGATGAGAAAAGCTCACTTGGCCCTTCCGGCCAGGTGAGCTAAAAACAGGCTTAAACTACCATTTCTACATACATGTATGAAAATGCCTATACCAAGTCAGGAATAGGACAGTTATCCATTTATTTATGTGTTTGAACTTTTGAGGTTGCCATTTGCCTTTATGGACTTTCCGTGGAGAATTTTCCTCAGAGTTCCATATTTTTGTTATTTTACTTTCAAGACTTGTAAAGAAAATAAACATGTTTTAATGTATTTATTACATTATTACAAAAATATAAATAAACAATCAATTCAAAAAATAAATTAAAACAAACAAAAACTACAATCTTATTGCATAAAATAAGAGTATCAAAAATATTATATGTCACAGTGTTTATAAAAGACTGATTTTCCAAACAAAAGGTTAAGAAATAAAATGCTACTTTAACTGGATTATCTCCTTTGTTTCTGTATTATGCTCTTAATCCATGGCATAGTTGTGTTTGCTATCAGATCAAGTGTAAAATTCAAACTGGTTCTTGCTTATTTTTTTTTAATTTAAACATAATTTGACACATAATTTAGACTAAATTGATTATTTAGTGTCAATCTTTACATAAATATTTTTTAAAATTGCCAAGTCAAGACACAGGTTTTTTCAGAATTTTCCCAGCTGGTTCATACATGATTGAATAAATTTTATTTCAACCGAATGGTTTTGTTCATATCACTTTATAGATAAAAAGATGTTCTGTAAATAACATCTTCACAATATTAGTCTTTAAAGGATTTGTTTTAATACCTGAGTGTTTGTAAATAAAATAATGTCAAAGGAAATTCAAATCAATAATTAAAATAAACAGTTACCAAAACAAAATGCACAACAAATCAGTTCTTTTTAATGAAGAATCTGCTTTGACAATTTAAAAAAAGGGAGATAATTGGAGAATATTTCACAATATACACTACATTCAACATTGAAAGAAATATAGGAGTATAAACTATTGCATAACACAAATGTTCCAAAACATCACAGACAGATATTTGTTAGAGATCATTTAGAAATTAAGATAATACAAACAAAACACAACAAAATATTATAACAGTTTATAGATCAAGAAAAGGGTAAAATTTCACAAGCTAAAAATGGTTATTGCTATGTGTTAGATACTTCATGTAAGGAAATTATGAAACATAAAAAAATAATTTTCCTGCATGAACCAATTTAGCACTTGGAACAGTGTCATGAAATTTACTAACTGCATAAGAATCTATAAACAATTCAAAATGTAAATTGTAAACAAGAATATTGCCTACCAAATAAAATAGCATTGCCACTTGTTTTATCATGCAAATCTATAATTCAGTAATATGCTTCCATCTTTAATAGAAATTTGTAGTTATTTAATAATATAATAATAAACCAGATTATTGTTAAATGTTTCAACTGCAAGCATATGTTTGCAATCAATGTGTTTTAGTTGATATTTAAATAACCCATGAACAAAATTTAAAGTGTACCTACAAAACAGTCATACATGATTATCTTTGATTTAAATTCATTCAATAGACATTCATTCAATAGACAATTACCAACCATTTATAAATATATTTACTTTCTTATGGACATTATGCACTAATTATTTGAGAGAGATCTATTTCTGGACAAATAGTAAAAATATAAACAATTCTCAGAAAATAATAGTAAATGCAATAAAAAAATAGGTTTTAAGACACTAATTTGTAGACTTAACGTGCGGCTTCCCGATGAAAATTTCACCCACGTAAATACTTAACGCCACCCTGTTCACTGATATCTATAACATCTATACAATAAGAAACAAAGATTATTGACATGGGGTATGATATAAATGCAAGTGACAGTGTAAAACTTAAATTAATAGTGTCATGATGTCATGAAAGTTAAATGCCCAGTCTGCACAGATAGCCACTAGTCCGATGCCTCCGGCTAGTTAATTTTTATTCGGACTAGTAAGCTTTTGCAAAACTTTGTTTGGACCAATATGAAAAACGTCAGAATATTGGTCTTTGGACAAGTAGTTACAGGTGGTACAGACTGAATGCAACATAATTAAACAAAGAAAAATAATTTTAACAAAACAACTATTTAAATAGCACAGTACAAATCACATTAAGTAATACATGTAACATGATAAATATAAATTCTACTACGCCGCAGAATTAATAATGAGACTTATCCATGCTTGATAGTTAAAATTTAAAAATATGATTATCATGATTAAATAAATATTATTATCACCAAGGTGAAGTGGTAGAATCTATTTCTCTAATGATTTAATTGAAAATGTTAAGTGCAATGTTATAAATGATATAGCAGGATATTACGAAAGACAAAGGAGGGAGTTTGATCAAGCCACTATTTTAGCTGTTTTAATACAAATCCAAAAAAATCTGATAAACCTACTTATAAACATCCTTCAGATGGTCACATAAGACTAACAGATTTTATTGTTCATTGATTATTTTTTTTTATAATCCTATTCAAAAAGGAATAATCAACGTATAGAATATGATAAATATTAAACTAGAGATCAAATAGCACATTAATTCCTTCATATCTATTGGCATGTATGTAATTTTCAAATGATGTAAAAATAATATAGTGTGATACAATTTATTACTTGTTTAATTGTTATACTTAAGGAGTAGATTTGTTATGGCCCCAATATGGCCCCTATTTTTAGCTTAAATTTCAAATAGAAGAATTTATTGACCATTATAATAATATATCATTCTAATAACAAAATATACATAGGAAATAGGTCTCTTTTTTGAAAATTTACTATATGTTTTTTTTTTTTATCATGATGTCACTTAGAGCACAATATTTCAGATTTTAAAAAATTCAATGAAAACAACAGGTTGGTTTTTAAGAAGTGAAACATACAGCACATACGTCAACAAAAATGATATTTTGAAAATAAGTTAATATATTCATGTACAACTCTGATTTGAGCATTTTATGTGCCAAATGCAGTATTCCATGTATCCTATACATGATTTTAGTTAAAATCCAGCCAATGTTGTCAACTTCTTAAAAATCTCTACTTTTAGTCTACTTGGAGTTTTCTTTTCAATACTTTACACATAAAGCATGACCAAAAATAGTTCTATTTAACATTTTAACATGTATTTTCATCCACTTGAAATATTTTTAATTTTGTATCAATAGACTTAATATTTGGATCCAAATATGGCCCTTACTGAACATACTCCTTTGTTAGTGATCTTTTCAATTCAAACTTTTAATCAACTCTTTAGTTTATTTTATTGCCCTTGATCTCCTCCACTTTGGCCAGCATCTGTTGTTCTAACTTGAGTCTTCTTTCCTTCTTAGTGTAGGTCTGGTAGTAAAAGTTTGTAAACAGTACGATATGTGATAAATCGTACACCACCAAGGCCCAATTGAACTTGTTTGGGAAGCCACAGTTTAGATGAATAGCATAGATTGTATGGAACATTATCCACCAGAATTGTACCTGAAATGTTGGATAATAAAAACATATTAATAAGGCAATTATTCAGAAGATCATTTAAAGCTGATAATAGATGAAAAAAAAGAAAAAACCTTGACTCTTTGTAGAACTCAGAGTCTATCTTGGGATTAACTGTTCTGACAGGTAACTATTTCTACAATGAATGGAATAAGAGTTGAGCCTATGGCTCCAGAAGTCTTATTTCAAAAATCTTTTCACAATGAATTTAAAATCATTTAATATTCTTAATAACTACTCAAATCTAAAAACGATTTTCATTTTCTCTCCTGTTTTCTTCAAAGGACAATGTGTTCTTGCTGTATTTATAACTATCCTGTTTCCTTCATTTATAATAAGAATCAATTTTTCAAATCTAGATTTAATCAGGTAAATAATAAAATATATATTTGTAACTTTAAAAAAATTTGTCTAAATGTTATTTTTTGGTGACTGCAAAAACATACCAGTTGAAGAGTGGTCATGTATTTCTTCCACCAGAGATATTTCTGCATGTGTGGTCCTAGCGATGACAGGAAATAGTAACTGTACATCAGAATGTGGATAAAACTGTTGATACTGGCACACAGGTAAGCTAAAATAAAAAAATATACAAGTAATAATATAAGTTAAAATGTTAAGATGTACTTACATGTTTAACCCCGCCACATTTTTTATGTATTTGCCTGTCCCAAGTCAGGAGCCTGTTATTCAGTGGTTGTCGTTTGTTTATGTGTTACATATTTGTTTTTCGATCATTTTTTTACATAAATAAGGCCGTTAGTTTTCTTGTTTCAATTGTTATACATTGTCTTATCCGGGCCTTTTATAGCTGACTATGTGGTATGGGCTTTGCTCATTGTTGGAGGCAAAACGGTGGCCTATAGTTGTTGATGTCTGTGTCATTTTGCTCTTTTGTGGATAATTGTCTCATTGGCAATCATACCACATTTTCTTTTTTATATAGATTAAGAATTTATTGTGTTCACTTATTATTGTGATTGTTTATCAATTGACAAGAATGCAAAATTGATAACTGCAATGTTAGAAAATGTTTCATACTAATCATGCTATCAAAACTTAAAAAGTTTTTATTTATACAAAACCTTTGATGTTGCAATAATTACATTTGACTATAGTTCTGATTAACTAAAAAAAAAATGTTTTGTTTTGTATACATTTGCCATGCATTTTATTTCGCTGGTGAAATATTAATTGGTTAAATAAGCCTAACTGGTTCATCCTCAATTCAATTGAAAATTTGTTTTAATTGATTAGGTGATAAAATTCAGGATTTTTTTTTTACAAAAAGTTGATCATAAGCTACTGTAGACTCATTATTACTAGTTATCTTCGTGGATTTCAAGGAAACAGGTCACAAAATTAACTGTTCCACAAATGACAATCTTTCTATACGCTTGTATGCAGACCTTAGAAAAAACACAATTTAAATGTTCAAGAGCATGCAAGTTTTCCTTAATCAACCAAAAATGGTAACCATGATAATTAATGAACCCACAGTATCCTGAAATGTTCATGAATTGTGAGGTTTTTTCTTGTAGGATTTTTTGTGATATGGGTTGCAGCATTTTATTTCTATTTTTCACCAAGTAGAAAACAGATTTTAGTACCTCTCTGTCACCAAAATATAGAAATTATAATGTTTTGATACTTATATATTGATTAATGCAAGGAAGAGCTGTGGCAAATGTCTTCCATGGAAAACTTTATCACATCTTAAATTTTAATATATGGATGTATCAACTTTAACCTACCTTCTCCACCAGGTGCAAAGAAAACTCCAATCCACCAAATAGCTGGCATGGTAGAGTGATGATAAACATGGAGAAAGGTAACCTGGGTATTCTTCTTTCTCAATATGAAGAAAACCTACAATGGAATAGAGTTAAATTAGGAAAAGTATTCTAGTCCAGTCAATCTAGCATAAATTTGACCCTAACCCGAAAGTAATGCAACAGAAGATTTTAAAGTTTTAATCTGTAGCATTATACCCCAAATATACACAGAAAAAGTCCCATAAAATCTAACTGGAGGGAGACTTAAAAAAATCACCATTTAAAATTCCTATGGAGATTTGCATTGAAAAGGGAGATAACTCTTGCAAAAAAGGCAGAAATACCAATAAAAATTGATACAAAATTATAACTTTACCGCCTCTATTCATCAGAACGTATTGATTCTTGATTTTTGAGCATAACAAACAACTCTAAAGGTGTTTCCATATCTTTTATCAAGCTATAATCTAGATTTCGTAATTCATTAGGTGACCATTTATTGAATTTTTCAACCTGTCAAGGTAAGGAATCTCAAATTTAATCAAAATAATTAAGCATGTACTGTTCTTTTTGTGGTTTAAAGTTTCTTTAGATAAGTAAGTTGCTGAAAACATATAATATACAGTTATAAACAATATCAAATTTTCACATAATTTTTTCAAAATGGTCACAAAGCTTCAAATTTGCAAATTCTTGAAGAAAAATGCATTAAAAAGATAAAACTACCCATACCACTTCGGTTTTGTACATTTCATGAGCAGAAGATTATATTATTTAGTGATATACAAACTTATAACCCCATCAAAATATCTTACTTTACATAAATTTCAAGAAAAACAACAAAAACTGACCAAAAAAGACTCATTTTTGTAAGAGTTACCTCCCGTTCCAATGTGAATTTCCATAGGAAATTAAAAATGCTGATTTTGAGTTTTCCTCAAGTTAGATTTTATGGGACTTTTTTCTGTGTATATAAAGGGCATAATGCTATAGATTAGAACTTTAAAAAAACCTGTTTCAATTAGTTTGAGGTTAAAATCTTAGTTTGACTGGACTATTATTAAGAATCAAAATTTCAATAACCAAATGAATATTTGATACTGTTAATTCACAAACATTATTAAATCTTGCATTGCAATAGGCTATTTGCCAATTCCCGTCAATTGACCCTGTTATCAGAGATCCCTTTTTAGTTGTCTCCCTTATGAGGAACATTAATTTTTATTTACAATGGGGAGCTAGCAGAAAGAGCAAATTTACCTGTGCATAATGTGAGTAATCTTTAAGGTTTTCAAATCTTTTAATTACATCATCTTCTTGTTAAGCTAAATATACTTTTGTCATCAGAAATTGTTTTTCATGATAAATTAGTTGAACCACCGATACACCATTTTCAATTTTTCTATTCTTTTTATTGGCAAAAGCCAAATTTGTCTGGTATGGAACCAGTCTAGGATTCACAAAGGGAAGTAATTCGTTTAAAAAATATTAAACAATTGAATCGAATGGGTAATTGGCAAATGGACTATTGAGTAAAATGTACAACACTGTAACTATGGTAACTAAATTCTTGTTAAAAATTAACAGTAATAACAACTATATCTAGAATTTAAATGAATGAAGCAGTTAACAAGCTTCAACTATACTACATAAATAAATTTAGCAGGATGAAAATGAAACTAAATTATGTACAACAAGCATTCAGCTATTGAAAGTTGAAACCCTATAAAATATTTTTGGACTATAAAAACAATAATGAGTCCAACCAATTGATTTAATTTTTATAGGTGTAATGATCCAATTATATTTCAGAGATTTTTTTAAATATGTATCATAAAACCCAGAGTTGATGTGAACAAATAATTCCTATCTTATCCTATTTACCAATAAATATACTCACAGTATCCATTAACTCAATGATCTTTGAGAAGTAAAACCACCATACTGCATTGGCCAACTGAAAAAAAGATTTAAAATAATGTCCAATAATTCTATCAGTGATAAAAGAACTATGGTTACTATAGTATAAAATATATATATATATAGAAATGCAACTTGTGTGCTTATCTCAATTTCATTGTACAACTTCTGCAATCTTGCTTATTCATAAATTTTGCTTCACCAAACTATACTAAATGTTTTTGAAGTATAATGTAGGTATTGTTAGTTGCAAAAGAGTTCCCTGCCCTTACTAGATGTGAGACTTTATGATGTATGAATAGCGTTATATGTAAAAGTCAAATATCATTCTATGGGAAAGGATTTATATATATAGGATGAGCATTTATCCAATCCCTTTTTTGGAATATTGTCAAACAATAAAATCTTATAAATTTTGCTTGAGATTGTCTCCCCTTATAAATTAATAAAAAACACAAAAAAAACCAATACATTTACATGAGGCGAAAATATTCTTACTTTTTTCTATTAACCCTTCATTTTAATAGTCATATCTATGTGAAGGGAAAATGCTATGAATACATCACTTTTAAAATTTTAATGGAAACATGGGAGAGATTAACACTAAAGTATCTGGCCAAAATTAAAGTTGCACTGAATAATGCACTAACTGTAACATTAAAATATTTAAAACTTAGAGATTACTAGATAAAACATAAACTTAGAGAAGTACAGTGGAAAGAACAAAGATTAAAAATACTTCTGAATGATCAGTCAATTGACATTTTTGTTATTCCATACTTTTTCTTTACCATGACTACAAAATTGTCAGTTACTTACCCTAAGAGAGAGAGGATCATTAGACTTGTCAACAGGTGCACAAAATTTATCTACTTTGGGATTCGTCCATGCTGATACAAAAAACTGAAAATTAAAACACAAATACATACAAGGTCAAACAACCAGAATTCATGATATCAATATTTAATCCCTTTCACAAATTTAGTAAAGATTGGTTTGATTTTATTTTTATTTACTGCCATCGTCATAACATTTCAGAAAAAAGAAAAAAACAAAAGAAGTAGATTAGACTTAAGCACAATTTTGTCTTGAAGAACCTGTTGTCTTAAAGCATTTTACTTTCTTGGCTGGTGCTCAAAGAGGATTTTAATAATGACTCAACAGGATTAATACTGTGCCACAGACACAGTGATATTTAGTTGAGTCTTGGTCTCTGATGGATAGTTGTCTCATTGGCAATCTACCACATCTCAAGTTATAAAGACTCACTCCTGCCTCTGACAATGCAGATAGAGCAATGTAAGTTCATTGAAATAAATATGAATTGATTTAGAATTTGTCAGATTATTTCCATATTATTTACATGTCATGCTTGGTTTGCAAATATTTATACCGGGTACTCATCGATATCATTCAACGGTATACAAAGGTGAAAACAGTTATATATTGTGAAATTCAAAAGTCACTTTTCAATAAGGCACATGTCTATAAACTTACCTCATAACAAATATAGGCATTCACCAATATCAAGCAAAAGTTGTAAACTTGTAGAACTCTTTTTAAATCATAAGCCTCTCGTTTTTTCATCCATCGAAGTCCCTTATGTACAAAAAGCAGATAACCCATGATGATAAAAATGGTAGGTATAGGTGATGTCATCATGAACCAATCTTGGGTTCTTATGTCTGAAAACACAACCAATGATATATTATTTGATAGGGTCAAAAATTGTAAGTGTAACATTGGACTAACAATTATAGTTAAAATAAATTATTTTTAATGTATTATTTATCAGTTTTGAACATTATGCTGCATTGGCAGATCCAAGGGGGGTTCTGGTGGTTGGAGCCCCTCTTTTTTGGCCTATCAATGCATTTGAATGGGGACATATAGTTGGAACACCCCCTTTGTCCTGGGTTGGGAACCCCCCTTTTTAAAATGACTGGATCTGCCCCTGTGTTGTGATGTACAAAATGTATTGTCTCATTAATTAATACCATGAATGCACCTTCATCTTCAATACCATGTGCTTTGATGGTTTACAAAATGTATTATTATATGTTGTAATTTTTCCTCATTTCAACTAAAAATTATAATGTGCTTCTGATTCAATGAAATAAAATTTGAAATGAAATGTCTAAAAAAATTTTTTACTTGTATGTGCCATAAAAAATAGAGCAGCAGTCCTTTTCTTTAGAACTTTACTATTTTACTATAAAATATAATCACTAAAAATATAGAATTTCTCCGTTTTTCTCTCAATTATCCCTGTTAATGTTATACACTATAGGGAACAACCATTTAACTTAAAAAAAGAGGGTATTTTTTTCTAAATATTCTGAACCCCAATTTGATGGGAAAAAAGTGTGTGGTCAAGCAGATGACAAAATAAAATATTCTGAACATCTGATAGGGTTAAAATTTGAAAAATTAATTTGCTTGATAGCCTCAAAAAAGACAAAAAACATAACATCCCCTTGAAGTTAAATGGTTGGTTAATAATAAAAAATGTGTTTTTCTTTTCTCCTTTATACCTGTAGGTAAAATTATATTAACAAACTTCAATATAATTTCTGTGTTTTCATGGATTGTTTTTGTTTTGTTCTTTAATGATACATGTACTGTAAGAATAAAACTTGTATACAGACATACCTCCCATTTTAATCTTCCAAACTTCATCATAATCATCAATGAACGATGACAGTCCCATGGTCGGTACTGGTGATTGATCTAAAATTGAAAAATATAAATTTTACAATAATTACAAAATTTTGAATAACAACTTAAAACTAAACAATACATCTAATCTGACATTAATTGATTCAAATTCCAAATGAAACCTTTATTAACTGCATATAACCAATAACACAGGAAATCCTTGTTGTGAATTTTGGCAAAATGTATTTAACTATCATTCTTATAAGCGCATGACAATAAAATGTACATTTCCTTTATGATGATAAAAAAAAAAATCGAATGACTTTGACAAATCAAGTTTCAAATCAAAATAATGGTAACTCATGATATTATTTCAGCCCTCTGAGGTGGGTCTCATTGGGGTCTAAGCATGACGCGGGATTGCCGATTTTTCGTAAGCGTGAAACTCAAATTATTGTGTCGTGAAAACGGGAAATGAGGTCTTGCGGGACCCGGGAAATGGCAAAAAAATGAGAATTGCTTACGTACATAGTGTAAGCAGGATACGGGAATCTGACAAAACACTAAGCGGGATCCGGGATCGGAACCCCCCAATGAGACCACCTCTGAGGAATCATGACAAGGATATTTTGATGAATCTTGGATGGATTTGTCTGCCATTACATAAAATCAACAAGTTCCGGTAAACTTTGACATAAAAAAATTATGCCATAATTAAAAATTGATTGTTGCTTGATGGCAAAAGGCTATAAACGTTATTGCTATTTGTACACCATGAATAACTGGACATCATATACATGTATACAGGTTGCCGTAACAATTTTGACGTCATAATACAAAATATCTGATGCCACAATTGAAAGTGATTGTTGTATGACGTCAATTTTTCAAGCGGGACAGATTCTCAGGTCAGCCAGGAATAGCGATATAAAGTGTATTCGGAGCAGATAATATAAGGTCAGTTTGAACCATGCTATCGAATGAAATAAATTGAAAAAATCTGATGATATATATGAAAATGCTATGTGGGAAGATCTACAGTAAAGTGTTAATATTTGCATTTTTTTTTCAGTATGGTAAACCAATAATTTTGCTGACTGATTATTGCCATTATTCCACTGTTTCCAGAGACAGAGTGTTTTCAGAAGTGTGGAGACATACAAACATGTTATTAATTGTTTAGAATAATAAGTATAAAGTATTGTTAATTGTAGCAATGTATTGAGAATGCACATAATTAAATTGATGACACAAACAGTTCTTACCAGAAGGTGAATAAATCTGTTTCTCTAGCAACTGGTAAACTCTGCATTAGATTTATTCCGGAGATCCTCAACAAATCTAAATTTACTTTCATTGATTTTGACCAATCAGAAACGTTGACTTGCAAGATTTTTGTAAGATAATTAAGCAAACGGGGATTTCATTGGCTAGCAGGTGCTTTCACCGGTATATTTGTTTCTAGTTGTTTATAGCAACACATGCAGTAAGTCCATGCTTGTTACCCGGTTTCCTGACAATTGTTTACAACAGAGAAGGTACATTTTCTTTTATTTTACATATAGTTTTTCATTCTATACCAATTCGAGAAATATTTCATATGCTCTGGCCATCCCCCGTGGTGCAACACCCGGAATCTGGCGTCTGCACGTTTGATCACTTCAGTGACTTATAATCACAATTAATATCGATTAAAAACATGATTGCTAATTAAGCAAACTGAGTTTTCTTTATAAAGTACCTATAATTAGTAATTTTAATTGAATCAACAGATTTAATGTTTTGTTTATTTAAGGAATGAACTTTGTACTAAATTGGGTGCAAGGTGAAAAAGTTACCTATTAATTTGTTCCTAAACATATAAAGGCTTTTCTGACCTGTTAGTATTGATATGATCAACAGTTAAAGATACCAAGGAAGGATGGTATCAGTGATGACTAGCCGATGCCATCTTTTCTGATAGTTGTGAGATTATTTTTAATGGAAAAATATTATACTTACTAACCTAATCCAAATAATTAAGCCCTGCAATTCATCCAATTGGGACCAGGAAGTATAATAACACTGTGACACAGATAGTCCGAGATTACTCTGACATCCAACAGCTGTTTTGCCTGACAAGCTGGGCCCACAGCAAAACAATTGTTGGATGTCGGAGTAATCTCGGACTATGATACAGACCGTGTTACTCTAACATTGACTGTGTAAAGTTTGGCTATCACTAACCATATAAAGACTTGTTTATTATAATGATAATTTAATTTCTTCAAGCTTTATTTCATTGATATTTTAACAGAATGCTGGTTCATAGATTTAGTATGGTCTACATTCATCATGTTCATGACTTTTATAAATGTTTATTCTCAATTATTGTTTTTTGCCAACAATATATTTTTGGAACAATTTTGGAGAGAGCATACCAAATTGTTCTCGTGTTAAAGCCAAATTTTAAAATTATTGATAATGTAATAGAAAGATTGTCTTGAAATAATATAGAAATTAATTAATACATACATGACATGTATGCTTTACAATCTTAGCATGCATCTTCTTACATGTACATTTAAAATGTATATATACATGTATCTAAATAAGTTAACTGCTTGTAAGTTTGAGTTTATGAATACATGTGTATATGTTATATTGGTGTTTTATCTTCTTAAGACTCAGCAGTTAAACAGTCTGCACGGTGAGCCACTAGTCCGATGCCCCAGACTAGTAAAATTTGATCCGGACTAGTGAGTTTTTGCAAAATTTTGTTTGGACCAATAAGAAAAATGTCAGAATATTTGCTTCGGACTAGTAATTGAAAAAGTTTTTGGTGCAGACTGGTTAAACAGCAAAAGCTTGAATGAGGAACAAATAGTTATTAAAGGTACAAAATATAAGAGATTTGAGGACTGGATTTCCTTAAAAAAAATTGCCTAATACAGCTGTGGAAGTCTAAATATTCTTAGGGTAGAAAATGGTAACTGTTTGAATAGATCAATAGGGCCACATTTAAAAGAATGTCTGTTTCCCCTCCCCCGGGTCTACCCTTTGTAAACAGACTAGGAATGCAGGTTCTTTTTTTTTTTTTTTAACTGGATGTGATTGTCATAGCATGGTCACATGAATGGCTTGACTTGACCAGTCCAGGTCACTTATCAGTTGTTTGTGCACAATTTGAGTGTATCTATTTAGATTATCAATCCTTCTGCTTTCAAGCACTTTCCAAAAATGGAAACAAATTATTTTCTGGAAAAAAAAAAATTTTGATTTTTTTTTGGAAAATATTTTTTCACCCGGGTGGGGGAGGGGAAACAAACATATTTTAAATTTTGGCCTAGATGATCATATGAGCTTTTATCTACATGTACACATCTCTTCATTTCTCAATTAAAAGTATTTTTCAAGTGTTAAACATGCTTTGAATAAACTTTAATCTGTTTTAGATTGAAAATTTTGTGTAGAAAATCTCAAGTTAATGTCTTTATTTATAAACTTGAAATTATACCTTTTACACAAAATGTTCAATCCTGAATGATAGTTTTTCATTACTAAGGAGGGGTTGGTCTGTGATTTGATGATTGATATGCTATTGAAATGCATGATAAATGCAGGGTATCCAATTTCATTTTAGCCACATCATTGGCAGATCCAGGGGGGGATCAATACATTTGAATGGGGACATATAATTGGACCCCCCCCCTTTTTTTTGTCCTGGGTTGGTAACCCCCCCTCCCCCCTTTTTAAAATGGCTGGATCCGCCCCTGCACATCATAGTGTAAATCATGTTAGGACAGAGTAAAGATAAACAATCATGTACATGTACATGATGTATATATATACATTTTGTAATCAAATAGTCCCATGAGATATCAGATGTTTATTTATAACACTCAAGAGCTCTTTATCATTACTGACAGAATGAACTGAAATTATTTGTCAAGTGTTTTGACTAATAGAATATATGTTATACTTTTCTTTGTCACTCATAATCCAACAGGCAACATGCTTATCATGCCAACACTACCCTGGTACCCAATTCTGAGATACATGTCACCAGCCCAATAATCAACACTTCTGTGATGACAGGATCATGAGTTATATCATTTAATTTGGTCAAAATTACAAATTAACTCACAGTTTTCAGAACTTTGAATTTTTCGAAATAACTAAGAATTTTCAACACCAAGAACTAGACTATCTTGGCTGAATTTGGCAAGGCTTTAGAAATTTGGGTTCTCAATGCTCCTTGACTTTATTTGGCCTTTTTAGATAAATTTTAATTCTAGTGCCACTGGTGAGTCTTTTGCAGACAATATATGTGAGTCTGGCATAGATAATTTGAATCTACATGTAGGTATCCATGATGTTTTTATATATACATGCTGTCATGCAGGCTCGAATGCAATAATTTAAAAACCTCATTACTTCAACAGTTTGTTGTCCTATTTTCTCAGTTTTTATTCTACAAGTCTCAGTGCACTGCTTTGTAGCATTATCAAGATATGCATAAAATTTGATATAAATGTTTAAATGGTGTAGGTTACATTATTGACTTAAAAGGTTGCATCCATATGCATGTTTTAATTACTTAATGTCTTACAAATATTTTGTACCTGAAAAAAAGTTTATATTAGTCAATAAATATTGGGTAAAAGCTCAGGTTTTTAATTTATGAATACAAAGTTGAACAAGGACATTTTATCAGTTTTGGTTCTCTTAATTGGTATGGTATATATTTTTTTTAGTTTTTATTCTTTATTTTTAAATCTATACATGTATCATGTGTATATCTATACCTTTAAATTCATGAATACACATTATAAAGAAGATGTTGGGTATACATGTAAAAGTCAAAAGGTTTATAACCTAATAAACTACTACATGTAGTACAAATTGTACATGTATACAATAATCCATTAAAGAAATTGTAAAATTACATTTATTATTCATATGTTGTCACCTGAAATCATGTAAATATCTGTAAATCAATTAAATCAAATGATTATAAAAAATAAAATAAGTTTTAAACAAATTTAATATAAAAAAGTGACAAAATGTACAATCTTGCAAATTTGTTTTTAATTTTTGTCCTACAACAATTACATAATCAATATGGTATTTAATTTCATTAATGACAAGGTCAAGATCACTATTGTCTACATGTGTAAAGGTCTATTAAATAGTACAAGATTAATCCTTTCTGTCAGTTAAGCACCTCATTGAATTGGGATTTAAATAACCCAAACAGACTAATTGCTAAATCAAGACAATTCTAGCTGTTGCTACAACACATCAAAACAGGGTTTCGCTTGTGTCAACTCGTTCTACAGTTTTAAACTGTGATTGATTTTTGTTTTTTTTAAGTAATAAAAGATCAGCTATATATATTGAATTAATTAGCCTAGATGCACAGGACTGGAAAGACCTATATTTGATCAGAAAAGGTAATTTAAACTGAATATATTTATACTCATGCCATGGTAATCGATGATGGGTTGTAAAAAGTGGGAATCCATTCATATTTATTATTAATTGTGTTTATCTAATACTTGTATACGATTACAAAGAGCTGTCAAATTCTAGGGCAAGTAGAACATTTTACAGTGAATATATATGAATGCCTTTTAAATTGGATTTTTTTCAAAAGATTATAACAAAAAAATATTTTGTGCATCACATTGACATTGTGCTAAATATGATTGAATATGTAATGATTTGAGGTAAAAATGAAATTCTGTTCCTTACGTACAAAGTGCTGATGATAGTTGAACGTAAACATGGTAAAGAAAGAATGACCAATGTGTGTATATGTTAGAGGCAGATATTTCCAAAAATACAGTTAGCATGGTTAGATATAAATATTTTAAGTAATTGGCCTCCAGTGTCACTTATTTTAAAAGTGAGATAAATAGAAATGTGGTGAAGTATAGTTTTGTTATTTAAAATTGAACTACATGTATATAGTAACTGGTGTCTTTTTGCAATGTATAAATTAATTGTTTTTATTTCAGATTTTAAATAAATAGACATGGATATAATAAAGGACAAATATTATGAAGTATCAGAATTTTATGACTGGGCTCTGTCAATATCAGGTAAGGCTTGATTTTTCTTGTTTCTGTATTTACAAAATCATGTGATCAAATTTGATAATGCAATGTCATGCATAACATATTGTGCTGACCGAAATTGAAACTCAATTTTTATTTGACTGTTCATTCTATACTTATCCAGGAACATTATTTGTGTATAAATTTTTGATATGTATAATAACATATTTTCTTTTTCTTTTTTATCTCACCATGAATAATTTATTTCCATAAATGCTTCTATCATTCATTAATTAATTAAAATTGATTTGTCATGTTTATACCAGATGGCTATTGAATGCATAAACATAATTTGTTTCTCATTTCTAAACTATTTGTAAATTTGAGTAATAAGAGAGAAAATTGTCCTCCTCTAGCTAGAAATTTAAACCATAAAGTGTTATTTTTCATTTGTTCTCTTTAACAGTATTTGCATTTCAAAAATTGCGAAATGCCCTTTATCTAAGATATAATACATTTAAACACTCCAGACATGATACATATTTGTATATCAAAGTTTAAATCACTGATATGTGAAGTATTTTAATTGTTTTTGGTTATTTACAAGTACACTACTGATAATAAAGAAGGAAATGGAATACCCAAAACTTATCCATATGTCTTCCTCTTAACATTTTGTAATATTCAGTTTATTTCCTGTCTTTACGCACAAGGCCAAATAAAGTAAAAGAAAAACTTAGGTTAAAATTTGACTTGTTAAAGAATTGTTGTTAAGATAAGTTAGACTAGATGTGGGTGAACTGTCAGATATTCTATACACTGTCTGCTAAATCTTCATGGTGTATGTACTATGGGCTTTTTAATATGGACATACATTATGTACACAAAAAAAACTTTTTTTGTATGGCCTTTTAAATTTAATCTTTGTTCAAATCTAAGTTTTGTTGCAACACAAACATGGTGTAATCTAATTAAGAAAGTGTGATTATTTGTGATTGTAATTTGGTCAGTTGGAAATCTGAAGCTTATATTTAAGATTACTATGATGAAAAGTTAAAAGTTAAGATTTATCTGGAAATGAGCCAAAAAGCAACAATAATAAACAACAGACAACTAACATACAGTTATTAACATTAGACAAGACAGCTAACTGTACACACAATACGCCTCAACATTGTCCCCATTGCATAGATGATTGGGAAAAATCCTCCAATATTAATGAATTGAATGGTGGTATTTGAATTGCTCAATAATATATACCCTGAAGGCTTGATAACATTTAACAAACAAACATTGAAACTTGACAAATAAATGATTCATACAAAATATCAATAATTAGTCTAGCTTGCCATACATGGATCTTTTAATTCAAAGATCAAAATTTAAAAGAATTGCCCATTATTAATATATATAAAAATATAAAAATATGTGGTATGAGCGCCAATGAGACCACTATTTATTCAAGTCACAATTTGTAAAAGTAAACCATCATAGGTCAGAGTATGGTCTTTAATACAGAGTCTTGACTCACACCAACAGCAAGATAAAAGGCCCCAAAAATGACAAGTGTAAAACCTAGTCATTAGGGAAAACACTGTCTAATCTGTAAGCATGTATATTAAAGGTTGGCTGTAGGTACTTATATATATAATTGTCCTGCACATTGATATCTGTATAAACATAATAAATAAAATGTCTTCATATTTGATCTTTTTAATGGTCCTTTGTTGATAACTGACACATCTGCAATTACACCACTTTCTATTGATTTTACTATGTTATAATATTTTTTAATATAATGGTCATAGATATTTAAATCTTATAGATTTATAAATTGATGGCCATAATGCCGATCAGTTTCTTTGCCACTAATTAAGTGCAACATACACATTAACACACCCAAAAACTTAGGTTGTTATCTGCAGCATTAATTGATTTAGTTTTTTTTTAATTTTACAGTTTTTATTCAATTTTGTACAATAAATATCACTGAATTAATTATTATTTGTTTTCTATCTATTGCAGATCCTAGAGTAAAAGACTGGTTCTTGATGCAAAGCATTGTTCCTACATTAGTAACAACAATAGCATATATCATAATAGTTTTAGCTGGAATGAAATTTATGGAAAAACGAGAACCAGTGAAATTAGGAAATTTTTTATTTTACTACAACATAGCTCTTGTGATATTAAATTTACATATATTTACTCAGGTAAGTCCTTTAAAAAATACAGAGATGGTAATTATGAGCTGAATGAATTAAAAAGAATAAGATAAATATCTAAAATCATGTTATAACCAATCAAAACTCTGCTGTTATTTTTTCCCTTTTGCAAGCCAATCCAATAGCACTGAAAGTCGGTCTGAGGGTTTTCTCATTTCAAAATAATAACACTACCTTACATATGTACAGTCATGGTACATTTAAAGCATGTTTTTTCTTCGATGCCTGGCAATATCATAGATAATAAAGAACTGAAGAAGGCCATTGGGCGAAACGTCTTGAAAAATTGGTTTATAAATTTAAACAATTATATAATTTCATAGAGCTTAAACCTTATGTCTGGATATATCTGAGCTAAGCAAGAGAAAGTTAAGAATGATTTATAAAATTTTATAAACAATTGTTTATTGTTATATATATATTTGTTTCTTTTTAAAGATTACAATATGTATGTAAATACTTTTCTACTGACAAACTTTGCTATTATAAACTATAGATTTATTTGTATTTATACTGAATTGGCTCTATTTAAATGTATTTTGATTTTTTTCCAGGTTATTTATTACACAACAAAAGCAGGGTATAACTATTCATGTCAAACAGTTGTTTACACAGATGATGAAAATGAATTACAAGTAAGTTTATACACATTTAATTTTATATTTAAGGAATGGCTGTAATATTTTTTTTATGTTATTTGAATAGACAGAAAAAATATTACAGTCATTTCTAATAATTTAACTCTAAATTCCATTTTAAACCTGAGTAAATCATGAAAATTATGTCTATGAGCTGAAAAACAATACAACGTCAGTCAATCAGAAGATGTGTTATATCCAAAATTAAATTATAAAAAAATGTAATGCATAAACAACTTTAAATCATTGATGACGACCACAAAAAGTGTAAATGGAACATATGCATTATGTTTTATTCAACTCTATAAGAATAGGAGCTATCCATTTAGTTTACATTTTCCATCTGTTTATCAGTTCATCTGTTAAATAATTCAGCCATATTTACTTGGGTACTTTTAAACTGAATGATTCCATATTTTTTAGTAGTTTGACAATGATGAATTGTACTGTGTGAGAACTTTTCTTTATAAAATCAGTCCTAATAAAGTGCATAATGTCAATTAGCAAGTTATTATTTATATAACCATGAAATTTGTAAAATGCATACGTAACATCATTTGATGTGTCTTTTTGATGTCTTTTACAGACAATGTAGATTTAGCCAAAAAAACCCACATTAGTTGTAGTAGCACTCATGTTTTTGGTTACAGTTTTTAATTACAGCCATTATGTTTTTGGTTACAGCCATACCAGAAGTAAAATTTTAATGTTTATCTTTTTTCTTCATTTCAGATAGCCAAGGCATTATGGTGGTTTTATTTCTCTAAGTGTTTAGAAATGTTAGATACAATATTTTTTGTATTACGTAAGAAAAATAACCAAGTTAGTTTCTTACATGTATATCATCATGCTTCTATGTTTCCCCTATGGTGGATTGGAGTTAAATGGGTAGCTGGTGGACAATGTAAGTATAACATGTGTTTTAAGGTACTGTGGATTCATTATTATTCATGGGATACTAATTACATGGATTTCGTTGTTACAGGTGAAACGAATAAAAAATTCACTTAAGTCTTGCATGCAGACTTTGAAAAAAACATGAAATCAAATATCTACGAAAAATGCAAGTTTTCCTCAATCCACAAAAAATGGTAGCTATGAAATAAGAAATCTACAGTATTCTTTAATTATAAGTGTTACAAGATAAAAATGTAAACAATACCTGAATGGAAAATAGTTTTATGTTAAATACTAGCTAAATGTAGATGTGAAAAGGTTAGCTTTCAGGCTAATGCAAATTTATCACCATGTGAAATCGCATTATTTTTATCTTTAACATCATCATGTCAACTTTCACAACTGAAAGTGGAAAGCCTGATAGAAATTGATATTAGGCAAATTGAAATGTTGAAGATGATATTTTGTCTGCTTTGGTGAAAAGTCTTGTTAAACATGTACACTTTTCTATTTTACAACCTCATTAAAACACAAACTTTTGCACAGAACCTCTTAAAAAAAATGTAATATATATTTCATGAAAATAGTTTTCATTGATTTATATTTTAAAAAGGCTTCCATATATCCATGAAAAAACACCTTATTTATCTATTTTACTCTCTTTCATTTCAGCTTTCTTTGGTGCAATGATCAACTCTTTCATTCATGTTCTTATGTATGGTTATTATGGATTATCTGCCCTTGGGCCACATATGCAGAAATATTTATGGTGGAAAAGATATTTAACAATGATGCAATTGGTAGGTTTCTGAAATTTGTGCTCTTTGTAACTGTGTTTCCCACATATACAAATATATATTTTTGTACTTGTAAAATGTTAGAATTTTTAAATTTGCCTTCACTATTTTATGAATAAAAACATTTTTTTTAGTGATCCCATTTTAACTTTATTCCATTTCATTTGCAGTTTTTGACACAATGAATGACACGTTATGAATTTATAGATTTGCAAACACTTATTTATATATACTTTTAAGATGCATATATTTTGTAAAAAAAAAACTTTCTTCATATTTCTAAGAAATATTCACAAAAAAAAAGTTTAGTACAAAAATTTATATTCACAAAAAAAAAACCTGTCCTACAGAGATTGTAAAAAAAACCAAAATATTCTTTGATATGTCTGAACTAAGCTTGACTCCATAGAACTTTTTCTATTTTATAAACTTAATATGTATGCAGAAATTTTATATTGCCTTCTTACATGTAGACATACTATAACAAGAAGATGCCTCTATTGTCATATAATCTTTATACATTCAGTATGTGTCTATCTTTCTGCACCAACACCTTTAACAAATACATGTACAATGCAAAATAGCAAAATGTTGACATACTAGCTTTTGTAGGTGTTGTACTCAGAACAAAATTAGATTTGATCCTAAATTATTTTAACCTGATTAGGTGATAAAATGTTTATCTTTACACTGGCTTTTAGTGAATGTCTTTTGAAAGATTCTAAAGAGTATTTATTTTTAAAATTTTGAAGAGTTGAGCAACTCTTTTCATAAAAAATCTAATGCTTAAAATTGATCATGAGTAATACAGAAATGTTCATGACTTTTATTTGTAAGATAAGATTTAATATCAAAAGAGTTGCAGATTAAGAATGAGAATTAAGAAATGTTTCAAAACTTACAATTAATTTGACTTGTAGTTACTTTTTATTTTGGTTTAAACTTATTGCAGACTTGAAGGTCAACTAAGATTAAGTATAATAAAAGAAAATTGATTCACAAAGTTGGCAAAGCTTTTTAATAGATTCATGAAGAATGTAGATTTTTTTTCTGTGAAAATAATTAGGTTTATTTATTTGAACAATTTCTAGCATTCTAAAATTAAGATCAAATATGTAACTTCTTAATTTAAACAGTATTTGTTAATGAAATATTACAAGATAAATATTACAATGTTACATAAAGTTCAAATATGGGATTCAGAAAAAAGTTTGAATAAAACTTTTATTAATCCGTCTCCATATAATTTCTTATTGGCATGCACTCTTACTCAACATCCCAATATTTTCACTCAAGACATACATTGTGTCTGCACATGTAACAGTATTCATTGACTAACTCATCTATCATTTTGCAATATAAAATTGATAGATAAAATAGAACTATTTGTTGAAAATAAATTTTACCATTGAAAAATGTTGTAAAGATCTAATGAGTTGCTTTCAAATAATTAAGTTTAATTGGAATTTTTAAAAATAATTTGAAATCAAAATCTTAGAAAATTTACTTGAACTAAAACTATTGCAGCTTTATCTTTAAACATGTTCTGCATGAGGTGGAAAATAGTTGCATCTCTATAAAATTTTGTACGAAGCATGAACATTCTGAAATAATTTGCATGAAGCATGAAAAAAAATGCTCCAATTGTAAAGTACATATTATTATGTTTCTCTTTCTAGACCCAATTCTATGTAGGCATGATTTACACTCTTCAAAGTCTTTACTTCGATTGTGACTTCCCAAAATGGATGCAGTATGCAGGCTTTTGTTATGGTGCAACTATAATAGCACTGTTCCTCAACTTTTATATCCAGACATATATAAAGAGGCCAGCAAGGTCAAAGGTAATAATATTATTTGTATTTATTATTGTTTTCTTTAATTTAGATCCAATTTGTGGTAGGAATTGCCCATGCTGCCCAGTCACTGGTCAGACAATGTGAATTTCCAATGTGGATGCAGTGGGCACTTGTTTTCTATGCCTTCACCATTCTGTGCCTGTTTCTCAACTTTTATTTCCATGCATATATCAAATCAGTAAGAAGAAAGGTAAAGTTTTTGTTTTTGTTTACATTTTTGATTGAACAAGAATTCCTGATTATATTTCCATTTATATTTTGTATTTTAAAAAAGAAAATATATATGGGGATAGATTTTGAGAAAGAGATATTTAATACAAGGAAAGAAATTCTTCATCATTTTTTTTTTACTAAGTCAACAACAAAAAGTTCAACACCATGACTAAAAGAGAAAAAAAGACCAAGAGACAAAAATAGTACACAAAATAACATAGAAAGATTAAGTTTGAGCAACACAATCCCCACCAAAAACTAGGTGTAGTTTTTGTGTCGTGGTTTTTGTGAATCAGACCATTTTTTTGCCCCAGCCGTAGCAGAGGGGGCATTAAGTTTTACCCTTCTCTTTCTGTATGTCTGTTGGTACCGAAAAATTGGTTTCTAAATTCAGTTGCCTCAACCAAATGTCATATACACAATTGCTTATTACCACAAAACACAGATAAAGTTAAAATATTAGTGGCATCACTTTTATTGTTGTAGAGTTATCCCCCATTTACTGATTGTTGAGGAATTTTTATATCCATTCTATAACTTAAGTTTGCCTCAACTAAATGTTATGAAACATATACACAATGCTTATTACAACGAAACACAGATCAAGTACAAATTTGGGCAGTATCACTTTAACAGTTCTTAAGTTGTGTCCCTTTAAAACATTACATGCAAGCCGGGCATCATCTGCGTTCCATGGACAAATTCCTGATTTATTAAGAAGGTAGTACATTGTATTGTATCCTATCTCACAATCAACATGATTCCTATGTAAATGTTTTTTTTTAAAAGTGTTATTGCATGTAATCTGTTGAATCATTTCTGAAACTTAATGAAGGTAAATTATGTAAACACAAAAATGATATTTTTCATTAATCGTTATCTTCACATTTTAATTCAATTTTGTCTTAAACTTTTTTGTATTTTATTTTTCAGGCCTCCAAGAAAGAATCAAATGGAACAGTTAAATCTTCCAAGGCCAATGGTCATATATCTAATGACAAATCAACCATCAATGGACATGTTGAAACAAAGAAACATAAATAAGTGTATTATGGACCAGTATTTATATGGCTAATTTGATTTTACCTCTGTTAGTTATATTTTTTGTGTTCAATAGCATGACAATTGGGGTCAATTCTGGTTGTCTTTGAATTGGAGGATAGTTGGCAATCATCTTTTATAAATATGAACCAATAATTGGAGACTTCAACTTTTATTGGTCTGGAGTATAAAGTATACTTAAACAGAACCATGAGTTAGTGTTAATGTCATTTTGAAAGGGTAAATTTAAGTTGTGTTTAATATAAAGATGGCATATCAACTTGTATCATTGGAGTCAGTAACTGATTGACATGGTCTAAATTGTTTACCAATGATATGACAAATGACAAATCTTCTGCAATTATATTTGCTGTAAAAATCCTATATAATGTTTTACAACAAAATGTTTTCTTGGTGTTGACTTAAATGGAAAGTTGTACCGGTTTGTAGTTAAGTTTGATAGAAATTCATTAAAAAAAATGGAGAGAAAAAATGTGTTTAATTGAAAATAAATTTTTGTTCACTTTTTGTTAGGAATGTTAGGTTAAAAAAATAAATTGTATTGGTTGTCCAGTAAAAACTTTTTAGGCCCCAATTAACCATAAAATTCAATCATAATTTCACAGTAAATAAAAACCCTAATTGTCATATGAGTTCTAAAATTTGCTGTCTCCTCTCATTGTATATTAAAGATTGACACAGTTCATACTTTATATCACAGACAGTTTGAATACAATTATAAATGTTTATAAAGTCAAAGTCTTTTCACTTACATGCTTAGCATGATTTTCTGCATATAAAAATTAAATTCCATTTTTTTCCTCAAAAAGTAACATTTTCCTGATGATTACAGCTTCCTGATAGATATATCCTTAATATTGTGTTAATAGGGCAGTTTGATGCTGTTTCCTAAGAAACAACTTTTGAAAAATGTTATCATAATTCATTTTTACCACATAGAATATAATTCATCTATGAGTGAGTCCTACAAGTTTAGTTCCATCACATAAATTTTGAATCACAATCTGCCAGTTTAAAAAAAAGGACAGATACATGGGCCACCACTTTTTTCATATCACCCAAATTAGAATTTTTAGTTATAGGACATATAAGTTAGTTTTGAGTCTCATTTTTTCGGATGTAGATCATTAAACATTGTATTTTTGGGCATTAGGTCTTATACTATCACTTCTTAAATATTTAGCACCTGGAACTTCAAGCAGGTCTTGAAATGAGATATGTTTATGACTGCATTTATTTAGACATTGAATGTATGTATCCTATAGTAATTCATAGGCATACCCATTTAGCGATTATTCGCTCGGTTTGCAATTCCAAAATCTATAGAATTTGTAGTTTGTTCTCATTGTTCATAAAATTGAAAGTATTGTTGTATGTTAGTGGTCAAAAACCAGTTATTAGAGGTCTCTTAGCTAGTAACTATAGGTTTAATATTCTTTATTTATTTTTTTACCCAGATCCATTTATTAGTTGATAGACAAATTTGAACCAAAGACAATCTTTCATTATGTAAAGTAGCTAATATAAGTCTTACAAAACCATATTCATATCATAAAAATGACTACTAAAATTAATATATAGATTTGCGATGAAAGGATAAGTATTTCCTGTTGAATATAAGCATTAATTTCATTTAAATTTTTAAAATAGAAAACAAAGTATATGGGGTATCCATCCATGACACAAAATTATTAAAGTTCATTATTTAAATTTCACCTCATGCATATTCATTCTTTACATATTCATTATACAGTCCGTAATATATTTGCATACAATACAGCTGATATTCTTATATGAATAAAAACACCTGAAAGAATCTGACATTTTTGTTATGTTTTCTTTATTTATATATTTTTGAAAATAGTTTTTATTGAATTTTCTGACTGAGGTCTGCAATATTTCTATCTTTAAAAGCTAGGGTTATCTCCCATTGAAAATATGCATAATTTGTATCTGTGTTTGTGTGCTCAGTCTTTCTATTGTTAAGGAAAGATGATCAAATATACTAAAAAGATGAAAAATGTCAACTTTTTTAGTTGTATAATCACATATATATAAAGGAAATGCAATAAAATATTTGTATAAAAAATTGTTTACTCTGATCATGAAATCCATATCTTGTTATTTAGTATTAAATCATGTTAATCTTTTTCATGTTTCTAAACTGTTAAACCATATTTAAATTTTGTTTAATTAGTGTTTGTTCGATTTCTTCTTGTTAATGAATTCCTTTTTGTTACTGCTGCTCAAGTTTGTTGGTATTTTGTTTGTTTTTTTCTTCTTTTTTTATATAACCATGTTTCTATCACAAGAATTAAATATAAGTGAACTTTTCTTCCCATGTAATTTTACCTAACAGCAGTATTGGTTTATAAATAATACAATTGTCATGAAATTCAAAATAGTGTGGCAATAGTATTGTCAGTAATCTCTTGATAACAGAAGTTGTCTCCCTTATACAATTTTAACATGGGAAGTAACTCTTGGCACAAACAAGTTTACTGCTGATTTAGATCTAATGCAATATACCTGTATATGTATTGCAATATTGTGTCTTATATGTATAGGTTTATTAATTTCCTACTTATCTTTCCTAATCATGTAGTGAATGACATTTTCTTTGTTAGGAAATCATTATCAGGCTTTGTCTAATCTTGTGAGTTATGTCCCCTGCTAAATAATTACTAAAACATGAAAAAAGTCTTTAGACAGCTTACATTAAAAACTTTAAAATTTTTAGTGGAAGGATAACTGTAAATGTTAAGGTCCAGATTTTTGGGGGGGATATTTATTTATTAAGTTACTATTTTTTATCATGAGGATTAACACCACTGACATGTTATTTCTTCAGTAGATCTTACATGTAACATTCTATGATCCAAAATTAATAACATACACTTTGGTTAAATGACAGCTCTTGAAAATTCAAGCTTTGTACCCTTTGATACAAATGTTTGTTTACCCCAAGCAATCTTGTCTACAAAGTCTAACATTACTTTATTAATCATCGATTTAACAGTGGAATAAGACCAAGGGTGAGCAGATGAATCAAAAATCATTATATGATTAATTATGAATATCCTTTAACCAGTTTACAGAAGAAACCATGATAAAAGACAATGTGATTTTACCACTCTTGAATGTGTTTTTAACATGTTATAATTCAACAAATGTTATTTAAGTATTCTTTTTATACAAAGTGTCTTCACATTTGATATTTATTTTGTGCATATTTATATAAATAATAATATAAAAATATTGAATACATTGAAGTTATAGTTTATTATTTATTGTCAAGGGGGACAATTGTGGAAGCATTTAGTTAAAAATGTATGCACCCGACATGCGCTGGATAATATTTTACTATACTGGGGGTCAAATTCAAAATGTGTTATATGACATATATCCCCATCCCATAATGCAACTGCATACAAAGTGCTCAGGAACAAACGTCATGCAACAGATACGAATTGGACAATATTAACTGTCAAAGTTCAAAGTCAAGGTCAAGGTGATCTAACATTGATACAAGACACAAATCCCTCCCAGCCCATAATGCAACTGCATACCAATATAAAAAATAAGATATGGTACGATTGCCAATGAGATTATGACTCAACTCTCCATGAGGAACCTAATGACACAGAAATCAACAATTTATGATCACTGTACGGTTTTCAACAATGAGCAAAGTCAATACATGTACCACATAGTCCGCTATCAAATCCACAAATGACAAATGTAAAACATTTAAAATGAGAAAACTAAAGGCCTAACTAATGTACTAGAAATGAGCGAAAAACAAATATGTCACACATCAACCAACCACAACTGCTGAAATACAGGTTTCCGACTTGGGACAAGCATATTCATACAGAATGTGCAGGGTTAAACAGGTAAGCGGGATCTCAACCCTCCTCTAAAGTGGGAAAATGGTGTAACAGTATAGTATAAGAACAAACTATAAAAATCAGTTTCAAAGGCTTAACTCATCAGATGGATAAAAAGAAATCCATAGAACAAAAACACCGAGTTGGTGCTGGGTACTTCTATATCCCAACGAAAATACACTAAGTACTGATCTGAGAGTACTCACAGTTAATGGAAGCAAGTTCAAAGCCACTATAAACTAATAAAAAAACAAGAGTGCACACACTGAAATGTCTCGCCTTCTTTACTTATCATTGATATTATGTTGGTAGACCTAAATATAAAGCTTTATTACAACTTTCACATAAACTTAACATTAACCAAGACAGCTAAACAAAGACCAACGAACCATGAAAATGATGTCAAGGTTGGATGAACCATACCAGGCAGACATGTACAGCTAACAATGCTTCCATACAACAAATATAGTTGACCTATTACTTATAGTTTAAGAAAAATAGACCAAAACACAAAAACTTAACACTGTGCAATGAACCTTGAAATTGAGGTCATGGTCAAATAAAACCTGCGGGACTGACATATAGATCATAATATATTTTCATACACCAAATATAGTTGACCTTTGGCATATAATATTAGATAAACATATTAGACCAAAACTTAAAAACTGAACTTTGACCACTGAACCATGAAAATGAGGTCAAGGTAGGATGACATCTGCCGCTAGACATGTACACCTAACAATCATTCCATACAACAAATATAGTAGACCTATTGCATAAAGTATGAGAAAACAGACCAAAACACAAAAACTTAACTATAACCACTGAACCATGTAAATGAGGTCAAGGTCAGATGACACCTGCCAGTTGGACATGTACACCTTACAGTACTTCCATACACCAAATATACTAGCCCTATTGCTTATAGTATCTGAGATATGGACTTGACCACCAAAACTTAACCTTGTTCACTGATCCATGAAATGAGGTCGAGGTCAAGTGAAACTGTCTGACAGGCATGAGGTCCTTGCAAGGTATGCAAATACCAAATATAGTTATCTTATTACTTATAATAACAGAAAATTCAACATTACTAAAATTCTGAACTTTTTTTTCAAGTGGTCACTGAAACATGAAAATGAGGTCAAGGACATTGGACATGTGACTGACGGAAACTTCTTAACATGAGGCATTTATATACAAAGTATGAAGCATCCAGGTCTTTCACCTTCTAAAATATAAACCTTTTAAGAAGTTAGCTAACACCGCCGCGGTAGCCGCCGCTGGATCACTATCCCTATGTCGAGGTTTCTGCAACAAAAGTTGCAGGATCAACAAAAATCATGCAACTAAGACTAAATTATCATAACTTACACACCCCACATCCAAAGGATTTAGTGTAAAGACGTCATTCACAGTAAAGAAAAAACTTGACCTTTTGCAATGTGCAAGTCTGGATAGCTCATGTGTTGCAGAACCAAAGTTATGCACCACACACAAAGTGGGTATAAAAGTTCAACATTTGACCAATGAACCATAAAAATAAGGTCAAATAAACTCTGCCAGACAACATGTACATCACACAAGCATTTCATAAACCAAACATAACAGACCAATTGCTTGTAGAATCTGAAGAACAGACAAAATCCAAGGAAATCTAACAATGACTTGTGTCTCAACAATGAAAATGAGGTCAAAGGTGGATGAAACCAGCCAGACAGACATGTATTCCTTCAAATCATTTCATTCACCCAATATAGTTGACCTATTGCTTTTAGCATATGACAAAGCCATGAAAACATTCTTAACTTATTAGCCATGAAAGTGGGTCAAAGTCAGATGATACCTATTAGACAGACTATACAGCGTTCACTTATCACTTACACTAAAATAAGGGGCCCTACTCCTTATAGAAACTGGCAAATAAACCAAATCATAAAAAGTGAATCATGAAAATGAAGGGGAGGTTAGATGAAACCTAACAGTAGGATATGTAAATTTTACACCAAAATGTAGTTAACCTATATTAAAGTTCATGAAATCATAATTACTGGATAGTAATCCCTCTAACTTGCATATTGTGACTATTGTCACATGCTACATGTATCTACCTTTAGCTTTATTTAAAGATCAAATCACACTGCATGATGCATCATTAGAGTTCCTGCTACATTTGTTTGCTAGCTAGACAATACAACAAGTCACACTTTGCTTCAAACTTTTATGAAACAGAAGCCTATATGAATAAATCATATTATTCACACTTGAAGGGAGGTGAGTTTTTTTTTTTGCTCAATGTTGAAAGCCTTACAATGACCTTGAGATGAAGAACAGCAATCAAAAGGGCTATTCCATTGTTTTTTGTATGCTTTTTTTTTGCTGTGCATGTACTGATTTTTCAGGGTTTCTGATTTTTTTTATGGAATTCACATGTTTATGGTAAATATGTCCCAAGTCAGGAGCCTCTGGACTTTGTTAGTCTTTTATTTCTTTTTAATTTTAGTTTTTGGAGTTTAGAATGACGTCCATTTTCACTGAACTAGTACACGTTTTTATATAAGGGCCAGCTGTTCTGATGTGGTTTTGCTCAACGTTGAGGGTTATATGGTGACCTGGTGATGTAGCCATCCTTGTCCTTATTGATAATAAATGGACATTTTAAGTTTGAGTTTCATATGTTATTTTAAATTAAAAAAAAAAAAAAAAAAAAATTAGCTTGCATACATAAAACTAAAGACTTCAGGAAATATAATTTGAGAAACTATATTAAAAGCAACAAATATGGCCTGAGAAATAAGTTATTTATTTTGGGTTAAATATCATTCCTGGATTAGAAGGAAAAGCTCCTATTGTTTTTGATTCTGCTGGCTTGAATCTTGGCAGTAAATCTGTACTATTTCTTGTAGAACCTACAAAAGGTAACAAAGAGACTTTGAAATATACCAAAAGAAAAAAAATATTTTATTCACTAAGTAATGAATGATGAAGATAAGACCGTCTATGATAGTTTAAAATAAAATCATGAATTATCTCCCTTGTAACAATCTCTGTAAATGCATTCGGGACATGTACCTATGCAGTTAAACCTGTAATAAAGGCAACTGTAAAAGTGAAGACTTTGCTGTCAACCTAACCTCTCCTTTTTCAGCTGTAACAATCCTTTTGTTTCTGGAACCTCAAATCAAATACGACCTTTTTTGATATGAGGTAATTTTTTTCGGGTCTAGAGGGTGACCTTCATATATATACAGGTTTGACTGTATTTGTTTTATGATTATCATTCACTCTAAACCATGAATTAATGTTGAAATAGTTTTTTTAACAAGAATTTCCTTTTATGATATACATAGAATCAAATACCAATTTCTTTGTATGTTTAAATTATAGTTTGTTTTTTTTAATCTTCAATCAGATAAGACCCATTGGTGGCCTTTTGCTGTTTTCTGCTCTTTGGTCAGGTTGCATGACACATTCTCAATGTCCCTTTTTCAATTTAATGTAGTTGATTTTAATGAACATTTTGTTTTGTAGTTTGTACATTTTAAAAATGAATCAATGGTTTTTATTTCAACAGTAAAACCAGATGCTCCGCAGGGCGTAGCTTTATACGACCGCAGAGGTTGAACCCTGAACGGTTGGGGCAAGTATGGACACAACATTCAAGCTGGATTCCGCTCTAAATTTGGATTGTGATTAAATTGTTGACACAGCTTAGGTTTCTGACACAGAATGAATGTATTCAAATGAACTTAAAATTTTTGTTTTCTCCTAGAGCAATTCACTATGCTGTTGAATATTAATCCTCTCAAAAAAATGTTTGAAGAAATTTTCTTTTTATTTATGAAATTTCAAATGAGAAAAATTGAACCCAATTTTTTATTCACATCCCCCTTTCCCTTATTCCAAAAAAATTTCAATTAAAATATTCTAATGGAGTTTGCAACAATTACTACTCATTTAAATACATCATAAAATATTAAGATGTAAAAAAACTGCTTGTTATCACTGAATGGTAAAGATTATTTAAATTTATCAGTTGGTAGTAAAAAGTGAATATACATTGTATATTGTATATAACAAAGATTTAAGTTGATTCTGGACAAAGAAAGATAACTCCAATTAAAAAAAAATATTGCAGATATTTCTTGCTTACTATACTGGACAAAGAAAGATAACTCTTAATTAAAAAAAAATTTGCTATTTCACAATATTGTGAAATTAGATATTTCTTGCCATTGCACAATACTGTGCAATTGAAAAGACTTGCTATTGCACAATACTTAATATAATAATTTTAGATCCTGATTTGGACCAACTTGAAAAGTGGGCCCATAATCAAAAATCTAAGTACATGTTTAGATTCAGCATATCAAAGAGGCCCAAGAATTTAATTTTTGTTAAAATCAAACTTAGTTTACTTTTGGACCCTTTGCACTTTAATTTAGACCAATTTTAAAACTGGACCAAAAATTAAGAATCTACATACACAGTTAGATTTGGCATATCAAAGAACCCCAATTATTCAATTTTTGATGAAATCAAACAATGTTTAATTTTGGACCTCGATTTGGGCCAACTTGAAAACTGGGCCAATAATCAAAAATCTAAGTACATTTTTAGATTCAGCATATCAAAGAACCCAAAGGTTTCAATTTTTGTTAAAATCAAACTAAGTTTAATTTTGGACCCTTTGGACCTTAATGTAGACCAATTTGAAAACAGGACCAAAAATTAAGAATCTACATACACAGTTAGATTCAGCATATTAAAGAACCCCAATTATTCAATTTTGATGAGATCAAACAAAATTTAATTTTGGACCCTTTGGGCCCCTTTTTCCTTAACTGTTGGGACCAAAACTCCCAAAATCAATACCAACCTTCCTTTAATAGTCATTAACCTTGTGTTTAAATTTCATAGATTTCTATTTACTTATACTAACACTATGGTGCGAAAACCAAGAAAAATGCTTATTTGGGTCCCTTTTTGGCCCCTAATTCCTAAACTGTTGGGACCAAAACCTCCAAAATCAATACCAACCTTCCTTTTGTGGTCATAAACATTGTGTTTAAATTTCATTGATTTCTATTTACTTTAACTAAAGTTATTGTGCGAAAACCAAGAATAATGCTTATTTGGGCCCTTTTTTGGCCCCTAATTCCTAAACTGTTGAAACAAAAACTCCCAAAATCAATACCAACCTTCCTTTTGTGGTTATAAACCTTGTATCAAAATTTCATAGATTTCTATTAACTTAAACTAAAATTATAGTGCGAAAACCAAGAAAATGCTTATTTGGGCCCTTTTTGGCCCCTAATTCCTAAAATGTTGGGACCAAAACTCCCAAAATCAATACCAGCCTTCCTTTTATGGTCATAAACCTTGTGTTAAAATTTCCTAGATTTCTATTCACTTTTACTAAAGTTAGAGTGCGAAAACTAAAAGTATTCGGACGACGACGACGACGACGACGACGACGACGACGACGACGATGACGACGACGACGACGACGCCAACGTGATAGCAATATACGACGAAAATTTTTTCAAAATTTGCGGTCGTATAAAAAACCAAACAGGTTTTTTTATCTGAATAAAATTTGTTTGATTTTACATACACTTATATTTAATACACATTTTTATTAATATGTTTTCCATAATCATGATAATAAATAAGATACTTATTATTCAATGTAGTGATGCCAACTTAAAACTGGCTATTATCTTTATAGCTGACTATGAGGTATGGGCTTTGCTCATTGTTAAAGGCCGTACAGTGACCTATAGTTGTTAATGTCTGTGTCATTTTGGTCATTTGTGGATAGGTGTCTCATTGGCAACAGTACCACATCTTCTTTTTTATATTATGTACTTGTGTACTGATAAATTGTAAAATGAAACATATTTTGAATTGTACATCTTAATTTACCTGAGCAATTATTTTGTATCTTTTCTGCCAAAGCCAATCCACTAATAGCAGCTCCCTGTATGCAAGGACTAACTAACCAGTCACCACATATTCCTATGTTATGTTGTCCATCAAATACACACTCATCCTTATTCTGTAGAACATTCAGGGGAACAGCTGCACCCCATAACTGTACCCTTGTAAAACAAGGGGGAGGTAATTGCTTATGAATTTTTGTGACTCTACTAAAAGCAGAGAGAAGAGTGTTAGTTATATCTTTGGCTTTTGCTGGTGGAATATGTTCTTGTGGAACTTTATTGGCAGATGCAAAAGATTTGGTACTAAAAATTGTCCAACATTCAACTGATTTACTTAAAGTTGCCCTGACCTCCATTTTGGAAGTGTTGTTTGCTATCCAGGAGATCTGACTGTCTTCAACATGTGCAGCAACATATTGTAGTTTAAGTGAGGAAGGAAATGCCACAAGTAGTGCCCATATTGAACACAGTTGCATTTTGTTTTCTCTCATATTCAAAGTATCACTAAACCTAACTTGTAATAGACGATGGATGTTTGGTGCACCTGCATTTGACATTAAATTATCTGCACATTTCCCGTTATGAGCAATCACCAAATAATTAAAGTAGCCATATTTGTCAACCTTCCATTTTCCAAGTGATGACTCCCATTCAACGTTTGCTATCCATGCTGGTCCTTTTACTTGAACTAGACCAGCTAGACATTTTGGAATAGACACCATTCCATCAGAGCCTATAAAAGCTTGAGTCAGCTGGTCATCCTGAGTAAACTTCCCTTCTTTTAAGTGTCCAATTTTACCATTCCATATTTTCACAGCCCCTTGTTTATGAAGAAATGAGACTATTTTAGCAAATCGTTGATCTGAGACAGTAAAATACTGAGCTGAATGGTCAAATGTATGTAAATTTCCATCTACATTGACTGTACGACTGGAACATCTTCCGCCAGGGCCATGTTTACCTATGGATGATAAAAAATACATTTTTTTAAACAATTCTTACATGTCTGAGTATCTCATTCATTTTTGTTCTCAATGACATGAAGAAGGTTGGTAAATTTTCTATCATTTTTCATTATGCAATATAATTCCACTGCATGTATATATATTCATACATCTTCTAATATCTAGATAAACCAATGTTTGATTGGTGAAGCATCATATTCCTCTTGAAATATTGAGTACTCCTTAAATAATTTTCTATTTTCATAGAGTAGGAAAAAGTACATTTATAGGCAGTAGAATAAAACTTTTATTTCTCTTGGCATTGCTGCACCAATAAAAACTCTAGTTCTATAATGAATTTTCTTTAGTGAATAAATCTTCTTACCACTTACATGACTTAATTAAAGGCTAGGAAAATTAAAAGTTTACTTATATCAGATTCTTTTCTAAGAATTTTTTTACCTTAAGGGGGCTCGCGGGTCTAAATCATTTTTTTTATTTAATATAGGATATACCTATATTTTTCTATAAACGAACTTTAACTTATTCTTAATAGAAAAATTAAATAAAGAAATGGGGTCACCGTTTATTTACGCTCACTATCTGCCTTCGAAAGAAGCATACATTTTTGTTAATGTCCTTTATTTCTGTTGAACTAATAGGAGAAATATCGGTAATATCGAAATAAAAAAAGAACTAAATTACAGAAATCGCTTAAATTTTACAATTATTTAGTTCATGTACAGCTTATTCGAAAAACAACAATAAAAAATATAGGTCACCGATGAGTTAACAAAGATATTTTAATTTTAATACCAAAAAATGGCATTTTTGCACCAAAGGGAGATAATTTGGAGCTTTTTCAGTGATATCAACACTTTGAAAATCACCTGGGGCCAACACGAATTGATTTTTCGGAATTTTGGATCATATGATAAAGTAACAACTACTTAAGGAAGGGAATAAAATTTGAAATGAAAAATTAAAGTTTATTTTTTTTCGGAAAATCTTATACCCGCGAGCCTCCTTAAGCTCATCATTTAAAATTGATTTCATTTGAATTAATTTCATTTTCACTTTTGAATTTTTTTTTCTTTAGATTTCATTATGTATATATTTTACACTGTACAGTTTTAAAAATCATGTAGGCGTTTTGTTTAGTTTGACTTTTAAGGTTATATTTTAGTTAAAAGAAATAATTATATAGTTGTAAAATATAAACATTTATTTTATAAATCTCACACAGTTATCATATTACATTTTTTTCAAGGGAGATAACAATATTCTTTATTTAATTTTTATGAATACCTGTATCAAAAACTGTAACGTTGTTCATATTAAGTTGCTTAAGTCTAGCAGCACAAACCAGCCCAGAAATACCTCCACCAATTATTGCTACAGATCTCTCCATGTTGTCTTCAATTAGCTTCTTTTGGTTTCTTCATATGCATATACATATCCTTGATCAGCTGTCTTCAAACTGGAAAATATCTATCTGGAATTTCAAAATGTTTCTTTTATTTTAATCATATACACATACTCATAACTTGTTTTAGAAGTTTGAAAGAGTTATTATCAATATGCCAATGAGAAAACTCTCTAATCCAAGTAACAATTTGCAAAAGTAAAAAAAACAATATATATATATAGGTCTAAGTACAGTCAACCCTTCCGCCGCACCTGAGATCACCCCCAGTTTTGGTGGGGTTCATGTTGCGTATTCTTTAGTTTTCTATGTTGTGTCATGTGTACTATTGTTTGTCTTTTTTGTTTTTAGCCATGGCGTTGTAAGTTTTTTTTTTAAATTATGAGATTTCTCTATGGTATCTTTCGTCCCTGTTTTCTCCAACACAGAGCCTTGGCTAACAACGAACAGCAAGCTTTAAATGGCCACCAAAATGTGTATAAAACCATTCAAATGGGAAAAACAACGATCTAATATATAAAAAAAAACCGAGAAAATCAAAACTGGGACTGGTCTCAGGAAATATTTGTCAATAATGCATTGTCCAAATGCAGCATTAATGACTGAGGGTGGTTATGCGGGTACCTTCATGAAAAATAACAGTAAAAATTCTTGCCAAATGATGTATTGAAGGAGATAATGTTTTGAGATTGATGGTAAAAAAATTAATGTTTTGACCATTCACACCCGTTTGAAGCCTTTAAAATCAACATTTTAATTAATGGTGAGATAGGTTTTTTAGAGTTTTTATTTTACATTTAAATAAATCCTTACATCACTGAACAAAAAAATACACTTCACACAGAAAAACTGATTTGGGTATACGAGCTCCACCAAATTCGTTTTGTAAATATTGTGTGTAAAATTTATTGACTGGTGCAGCTACGGTTGCAGAGTAAATAAGCGGACTTCTTCATCAAAGTGTTGTTGTCCTACTATAACATTAATATTATGAAGTTCAAAAGAATGAAAATCAACATTTAGAGTAAGTTTTAAAGCGTTGTGTTTTCAGTACAACCATGTGTGTGCCGGGATGCAGTTTTTATCTCATCGTAAACCGACCTTTTGTTTATTTGAGCATACGATAGGAATAATTAAACTTCTGCATTATTAGAGAGGTATAATCGTTCTAAATAAGGAATTTTATGTTGTTTTAACATGACATTATTCTGCCTTGTTGAGGGAATTTCGACTCACCAGTTGCATAAGTATTGATCGAATAAAATATGAAAATTTTAGACAAAACGATACTAAATGTTTAGTGGTTAAGCGTTTTAAAGGATTTATCTTAAAAAATAATCTTTATTCAAACACGAAAGTCAAATTTATATATAAAGAAATCTAAAAAATCTATCAAAAAAAGATATATTGTTGAAAATTTACAGTATGCATTATACATTTATAAAATATACCATGTATACATATACTGGAGGGGGATAGGACCTTTATCGGGACTCTGGGATCGGGTGTTTTTAAGCTCAGGATTTGGGGATTGAACCTTTTGGGATCAGGGAATTCTTTTTTCGAATTTCCGGACCTCAGGATTTTGTGTTTTTTAAGCTCAGAATTTCAGGATCAGGACCCCTCCTTCCCTCCCTCATACTGATATTTCAGAATAGTTTTAGCAGAGATACGGGATATTTGAACAAAAGCTTAATGGGAAATGGGATATTGATATCCCCCTAAAAAAGGTAGATATCAATCAAGGGTACATGTATATAACTTTAATAAGTTATTTAGAGAAAAGTAACATTAATGTGTTATTATAGATACTTTCAATTCATGAGTTAATGTTTACTTTTTATTCTTAAAATCTACTCTGGAGTTACATGTGTTTGTCATTTGTTAAAAATAAAAATCTATAATATTTTACTTTTTATTTGGAACTTGAGAATTCTTGAGACTGTGCAGAACTTTACTTAGATCATTTCCAGAGACAGACAGCCAGGTATTGTCTGCATGAACACTAAAATTTGGACAAGTAGCCAAATTGACATTCATAGGCTAGATATTCCTGCATCTGGTGAAAAAAATGTCTTCAGATCAAGAATAAAATGTGAAAAAAAACTTAGAAATTATTAATAATTTGCGGATTTTGGGAACTAAGTGAAGAGACAATTAATTTTTGAATTTGTATTTATCAGTTGAAAATACATTAAAAAAATGCAAATAAGATGAAACTTGAAAAAAAATTATAAATCAAATGAAAGTGCACATATTTAGAAAGAATAAAATTAGTATACTGACTGACTGAATTTGAAAATACACATACAACATGTACAACTCAGTTTCTCAGCTTATTTTAGTAAAATAGATCCAGATTGACTGCTAAAAGTGAATTATAATTTCACTATATCATTTTCATTAATGATTTAACAAAAACAAATGATTTTTTATATATCTTGTAGCTAATGATCATATAACAAAAAGGTACATTTTAGTCTAATCACTTTTTAAGAGTGCTCACTCACAGATCTTCTATAGTTTAATATAAGTATTACCCTGACTTTTGATCAGCTGACCATATTACAGCATTGTTTTATTAGTTAGTAAATAGGAGTAAAAAATCATTTTAAAATTAGTAATTACTGGTAATCATGGTAATAACTGGGCCATTTCAGGAATTACTTGTATTTTCTAAGTGCATCAGGGTTTACATGTAATTCCTAATTTCACCTATTTACTGTAACATATATATAGCTTTATAGCTTTCCAGTGTGAATGGAATACCATTTTAAAAGAGCAATTATTTATTCAAGAGATCCTTTTTTTGTATTAGAAATAACATAAAGCATGTTCAAGCCAATTCATTATTCACTCAAAATACTGTGGATTCATTTATTTTCATGGGTACCAGTTTTCATGGATTCAGGAACAATTGCAATTTCATGGATATTAATTTGGTTTCGTGGTTTTGCCAATGTCTGCAACATGTTTAACACCGCCGCATTTTTGCCCCTGTCCCAATTCAGGAGCCTCTGGCCTGTGTTAGTCTTGTATTATTTTTAATTTTAGTTTCTTGTGTACAATTTGGAGTTTGGTATGGCATTCATTATCACTGAACTAGTATATATATTTGTTAAGGGTCTAGCTGAAAGACGCCTCTAGGTGCAGGAATTTCTCGCTGCATTGAAGACCTGTTGGTGACCTTCTGTTGTTGTCTGCTTTATAGTGGGGTTGTTATCTCTTTGACACGTTCCCCATTTCCATTCTTAATTTTATTCTTAATGAAAATTGCACATAAGAATTTATGGTTCCCAGGTATCCATGCATGAAATCCACATAAATCGATATCGAAGGAATAATAATGAATATACAGTTACCATGGTTACTGTAGTTGTTTTCTGGTTTTTTTTTCTGGAAGGCACAGCATTAAAATCTTAATTTGTAATCATGGTAATTACTAGTCATTTTGGATTCATGATGATTTATCTAGATACTAGCAACTAGCTTCCAATGATTATTTATACAAATGTATGCATGTGTATCAGTTTATTTCTTCCTCTGTGAAATTCTATCCTGGGGATACTTTGTCCCAGTAATTTTTTTCCAGACATGTTATTTCACAGGTAGATTTTTCCAGAGGAGTGAAAATTTATCTGTGTTGTGCGGATAGTATGTTCCAGTATTTATTATCTGTTGCATATTTCACAGAACCTCGTGAAATAGAGTCCCATTAACTACTATGTCATCCACCTGAATACTTTACTGAACAGAAGCTGGGGAGGATATGAGAAAGGGAAGGAGGGTGTTATTGTCCAAAATAGTAAAAATACCTCTGAACGTTGGGAGGCAAAGTGTTGTTTTTTTTTATGATTTGAAGCAAAATACATAGACTGTTTTATCCTCTATGGCCCTGAATCCACAACTTAGTACACACTTCTTTTGTCATAATATCATTTTGTTACAGATAACATACAATCTATCTGATGAAATGAATTTTGTTTGGATTCTTTCATCTGAAGATTTGTTTGTAACTTCAAACTTATCTAATTTATTGCACTCCCTTTTTGAAGAACGAAAGAAAATTATAGAAAATATTATATATAGGAAATAAAATTGACCAGGAGTTGTCTCCCATAGACCTAGTACTATAGGAGGAATTATGTAATTTCTCCAGGTCACAGTGGCACCCATAACAACTATGTTTTGTCAATAACTTGGTTTATATCAGGTTAATTAGTGTAAATGTGTATTCTTGTGTTTTTTTTTGTTTTTTTGTTGTCTAAATGTACTTTAATCATTCTTATCATTTTCTGTGCTTTATTTTGTAATTCATTCATTTGATTGTATAGCTCAAATTTTGGGCACCATGATTGGTTAATAAAAATTATCTTATCTATCTTATCTACTAAAGTGAAATTTCTTTCAGCATGTTTCTGATTTAACAAAATTAATTTGGATACATGTTTAACCTTTCTTTAAAGGTACAGAGTGCATCGATATCTCAGTCTAATAGCTTACGTCAGCATGGTGCATTAATTATTGATGAGAATTTGATATCTTAAATTGCAATCATATACTTTAACCATGCTATCCTCCATATTTAATATCTTCTACTTTCCAGGGTCTGTTCCCAATGCTATATCTTATTTAACTCCAAAGAAGCATAGCCACATCAATTCATATTAGGCAACAATTAAATCAGAACTGTGATATTTACTGTAACAATTTCAAGATGGCATGAATATCAAATGAAACTAATCTTAGCTTTGCACCGTAATACGAAGCAAAATGTCAAGAAGTAAATGTTACCCAACCTTTATATCCATTTTAAGTGTCAAAATTAGAAGAAATTGGATTTACACTCTGAGTCTCATTTACATATACCCTTTATATATATTTATTACATTGGTTGCAATGAATTACATTGATTTCCCAGTTAGATAAATCCGATAATTTCACATGTGAAATAAACGTGGTTATTTCACTCTCTGACGTCATACAACAATAGGCGTTGTCAAGACGTCGATGACGTCGAAACAAAACATGCGTAGGAAAACCATATAGTTCCTTACATTTTCTACATTAATTCCATAAATAAAAGCAATTTGACAATGTAATAAAAAGTATAACTAATCGCCGTATTTGAATATAAAAAATAAGACAACTTGTGACCGAACGCCGCTATGGATTAAACTCGTGCTGCGCACTCATTTAATCCATGCGTCGTTCGGTCATGCGTTGTCTTATTTTTGATATTCAAATACGGCGATTAGTTATACTATAAACAAATGTACTATATGTTAGAGTATGGGGTCCTTTATAGCTTACTGTTTGGTGTGAGCCAAGACTCCAGAGAGTTGTCTCATTGGCATTCATACCACATCTTCCTATATTTGTGACATTTCTTACACAACTCCCGGTTAAAAGAGAGAAATAGAAAATATTATTTAATTAAATATTTTTAAGGATTTGTAATTCTTTAAAATTTGATCACATGTACATTTGTACATTGTATTAACTCAGTTTTCACTCCAACATGGCCAATACTGTTCAAGGTTGTGTTCAGATTTTTGGAGGTCAAAAACAGCATATTCCACAACACACACAGCATGTTACTAGAAATAAATTCTAGAAATCTGCTATTTACCAATGTTCATGCAACAGTTGTTGATTAATTATATAACAACAAAAGCCTGTTGTTGAGGTCAATATGATGTTAATTTAATAACCTTAGAGAAGTATATTTACTTCCAACTTTGTCCTCAATCAATATGCTTCTATAAATCCCTAATTTAATAATGTTCATGCAATACTTGTTGATTTAAATTACATAATAATAACAGCCTGTTGTTGATGTCAATATGATGTTTTATCAACTTAAAGAAGCATATTGACCTCAGGCTTAGTCCTCAATCAATATGCTTCTCTTAGGTCAATTTAACCTTGTATTGACCTCATACTGTTCTAAGGCTAAAATTATAATATATGTATTCTTTAAGCTTATTGGTTTATATTGTATTACGTTTCTTAAATAAAGTAAGGCCAAAAGTGAGAAATATAATATTTTAATTTCATATTACTGATGAATAATTTAGTGTTGTTTTCTGCATTCCATAAATAATGTATATTACAGTTTATAGTCTCAGAAACCAGATATTCAAATCCCTCTCTTTTTCTCACTATAGTCCATTTAAATCATATACCGTAGTCTTTCAGGGTGAGTGGTTACAACATAAAATAGTACTATTGATAACTTAGTATTATTATGTCATTTTCTGTCTCACTGTTTAAATATATTTACACACACAATTTCAGAAGTTTAAGTGGAGGACAATTCGGTAATTATTCAGGGACATGACTAACTATCGCCATCACACGGAGAGTTTAGGAGTTTAGGACAGCACATGGAAAAGCAGACATCACATGCATGTAATTCATCCGATTGATACGGAGATTACCTGTATAACAATTTGCAATTAAATCAAGGTAACATAGATTTTCATTTTACCGCTTTTCCTTTTTTTTGGTTTGTATAATTTAAGAAAAAAAAAGTTTGAAAACATTTTACCTTGTAAGTTATACATGTTATTATCAATACTGTAAATTGGTAAAAAAAAATGTATGCATTTATTATTGCATATTTTGAAAATTGAAAAAAAAAATTGAAAACTTTTTGCCTCACAAGTAAGTTATTAGATATAGGAAGATGTGGTGTGAGTGCCGATGAGACAACTCTCCATCCAGATAACAATTTAAAAAGTAAACCATTATAGGTTAAAATACGGCCTTCAACACAGAGCCTTGGCTCACACCGAACAACAAGCTATAAAGGGCCCCAAAATTACTAGAGTAAAACCATTCAAAAGGGAAAACCAACGGTCTAATCTATGCATGTTATGATTAATACTGTAAATTGGTAAAAAAATGTTTGCATTTATTATTGCATATTTTGAAAAATGAACACAAATGGGAGTATATTTATTGTGATTTTAGGAAAAGCTAAATACAGTCATACATGTATTTATATTTGATATATTCTTATTGCAATACTTATGCTCAAACACTCATATCAAAGACTGTGTTTCTTCTTCTTCCCGTAAGGAGTTGACCTCATACTTAAGGGATTTACTAACTCCCCCTGTTTGGACTGACCTGAACATCAGATTCGGTACATATCAATTTTGCCCTTTTAAGCAAAGATCAAGATCTGTTTGAATTATTTATTAAAAACCTTTGATGGTCCATCAGAGCTTAGAAAAGACAATTTCCTAGCTAGACCAGGCGCGGATCCAGAAGGGGGGTTCTGGGCGGGGGTTGGACCCCCCCTTTGTCCTGGGTTAGAAACCCCTTTTTTAAAATGGCTGGATCCGCCCCTGTCGACAATAATTATTGATGCCTGGAGTCTGTGACAGTGATTCTCTTTCAAACTGTACTCCTAAAAAGTTAATATAATTTTTTGTGTTTCAATCAAGGACGAATAATTTTTTGCATCCTTGGTTCAATGACCCACGCCAGTATATTTTTTAGAGAAAATTTTTGTTGTCGTAATTTTTTATTGTTACAAATTTTGAAATATTTGTTTTTCATAGTTCAAGGACCAGTCAAACTTTATAAAGTTTTATTTTAGAATGTTTACTAGCTTTTATAGACTATAGGATTACTTAATAATGTTTATAACACTATAATTTGACTTCACTTTAGTTTGAGGTGAATGAACTTTTACAGAGACGTAACCTATCTATATCAGGACGAACATTTGTTTTACCTTCCTATATTATATTGTAATGTTGGGATTCAAAGATATTTGTAGGATACCAATTTTCAAGGATTTCATAGGTTCAGGAGAACCATGAACTAAAATGTTCAACAATTTACACATAAAGTTTAAGGAATATATGTAGACTTTTCCAAAATCACAAAATTAAATATCCTGGGAGGTCCCTAATTGGGATGTCCAAGTTTTCCTCAATCCATGAAAATTGGTACCCACGAAAGTAAATGTAAAAAAGGGCATAAATATTAACATTCAAGTGTTTTTAAACTTTATACATTGTATTCAAGGATGTCTACTAAAAAACAAAGACTATGAATATGAATAAGAAGTTATTTGAGAAAGTGTTAAGTTAAATTTATTTGACTTTTTGTCAGCAATTAAGGTGACATCAAACCCTAGATTATTTAAACATCGTCTCTTAAAAGATTAGGTTCAATTTCAAATTATTGAGATTATTTTTGATGTTTTTTCATTTTACTTATTGTCAAATTTAGAGTGACACTAGAAAAATTTTAAGTACCTACATGTAGGAAATATTAGATATATTGGACACTTAAAGAATAAACCCTTGGATGTAGGTAGGTGAGATAAACAGTTCATAGAGGACAAATAAAAAAATGCTGGTTGTCACAGTTTAAAAAAGGTCAATCGCCTCTATATTAAAGTTACAAAATGAAAAAAGAATGACCATAAAGAAACTACTACCTTTGTTGATTGCGTTCATAAGTGGTTTTTTTCTTGTTTTTATATATAGATTAGACAATTAAATTGGTTTTCCTGTTTGAATGGTTTTACACTAGAATTTGTTGGGGCCCTTTAGGGGCTGTTTGGTATGAGCCAAGGCTCTTTGTTGAAGACTGCACCTTGACCTATAATGGTTAACTTTTACATGTTTTATAAATTCTGACAAGGATGGAAAGTTGTCTCATTGGCACTCATACAACATCTTCATACATCTATTATAAACAATTAATTTGTTAAAAGTTCTCATATATCTAATATTGGTTATCAAATTCAAAATTGTTCAAGTGCAACTTTTTGTCTTAACTGCTATTTTTTTGTTGATATGTATTGGGCAAATTATAAATGGAGCAGGATATGCTGTTACCTTCGAATTCCCTCATCAGCATACAGGATCACCCCCCACCTAAATTTTGTTTTGTATGCTATAGCTTGTCCTTTTATAGTTTTATCTTTTTGTCATTTTCTTGTCAGTTCATTTTCCTTTTAGTATCTAAACAGGTGGCCTTGCTTTCATAAAACCAAAACCAGAATTGTTTATATAATCGTAAATTAAATAAAACAGCATCTGCAAGTATGAAGTGACACAAAATGACTTTAAGAAATTAAGGAGATTTTTGGCATTTCTGGATAGTATGATAATTAACATTAAAGTATACTGGTAATAACTTTTTAATAATTTTAAACTTCTTAGTGAGCAGCTTAATTTAATACTCACAGTAAACCAAAGAAAACAGGTTTTTCCTCCTCAAAAATTGAAATTTAATTACCATGTTCATAAGCCATATATGCTAAGTTGACTTCATAAATTATACCATGTAAACGAAACATTTAATATTGATGATATTTACATTTAAGCTTCTGTTTGTACATAACAGATATGCTGTGTTTGTTTAATGTGTGCTATGCATTCTTGAGCCTATTTTGTGCTGCATAAATTTTCAAGATTAGAGTGTACAGGTGTAAGGAATATTAAACAATTTCAATTTATATCAAAACTTATTATCTGTAGATAGTGTTTGATTTTATCATTTTAATTTTAGTTTCTTGTGTACAATTTGGAAATAAGTATGGCGTTCATTATCACTGAACCTAAGTATTTATTTTTTTAGGGGCCAGCTGAAGGACGCCTCCGGGTGTGGGAATTCTCGCTACATTGAAGACCTGTTGGTGAACTTCTGCTGTTGTTTTTTTCTATGGTTGGGTTGTTGTCTCTTTGACACATTCCCCATTTCCATTCTCAATTTTATTTGATTTTGGTCTGGAAACCGTAAGTGATTCAGATGAGCTTTTACAAGCAACCACAAGTATTGAACAATTTTAGAACTTTTTCTAAAAGATTTCAGTTTACTCTGCTATTACAATTAATTGAGAACGTAAGATTAGGCAATGTAATTATTTACATGTATTCTTAACAGGTATTTTCTGACCAGGATATAAACGAGGGTTTGGATGGGAAGTTCTTTTGTTTCTGTATTCATTCATTTTTGGACCTTGTTCTTTATTAATAATACTTTTGTACTTTTGCTTATTTTCCTTTATTCTTTTTATTTTAGCACCCTCTTTCTTTATTTCAATTTTTTTGTCCACTCTTCTCTGTTCTCTTTTTGCTATGTTTGCCCATTATTTTCATTTTTCTATTTTTTAGTCCACTTTTCTCTCTGTTTATTCTTATTATATTTTGCCCATTATTCTCTATTCTGTTAAACTCCATCCACACCCTCATAAATTATTCAAATTTTCATTTAGAAAGTTATATCATTTTATTGTCCTTCTAAATGTTACATATTTGCATTGCAGGTCACATTTTGTAAAAAAGGACCAAAAAAATAAAATGGTGGAAGAGAAATTAGATTTGACTAATATGGAGAATGATTTTGTGTCTTCGCCAAAGAGTGGTCAAGAAATGGAGCTGATATTTAACCATGTAAATGTGACCATCAATAAAAGACAGATTCTAAAAGATGTATCTGGTATTGCTAAAGCAGGATGTTTAACTGCTATAATGGGACCCAGTGGTAAGATTTAAATTGTTTATTTTTGTACAAAGTGTTATGTAAAACTTACAGGACAATAAAGCAAGTGTTTACATTTAAATTTCTTCTGACACCATACTTCTTTAAATATTGCCATTGGCCGTCATGGCCAAATTATTAAATCATATGGTTGATTAGTGATGAGAATCAGAGCCTTCGTGGACTTTTAAAAATCAATTAAATCAACTTGTATCTGCCACAAAATAAACAAAATCTACTAACGCCTATATCTATCATCATGGTGGTTTTTTACTATCAAAAGATTTACCCCCCTGCCCCTCCCCCCTCCCCCCCCAAAAAAACAAAAAAACAAATACATACTCTGTCTAGTATTATATGAAGAAGGTCAATTAAAACTTATTTTCCCATATCATACAAAGTTTTCTTGTTCAAGAGATAAAACTATATTATATACATTTCATAAACCAAGATGTGACTGTTTGTTAGATTTTAGCCACAAAATTCTATACTAGTGCCTATATATTTAACAAAATAATGCTTTGTTTTTTAACTTTGAATCTGTTGGGGGTAAGAATTCGGATATTTATTTTTTTTAATTTTTTTTATATATATATGTAACGTTTACACAAATTTATGGATAACCTATATAATCATAGAATAGAATAGGGAATCATTTTAATTATATCTAAATATTTATCATCTGACATCATGTGAACAAAATTTACTTAAGATGCCATTTATCATGGTGTTCTCAGCCAGGAGTCGGTCCACCAAAATACTTAAGTTCTGAACATCATAATTGTCTCCTGATACTCAATAGATTTATCTCAATAGAATGACAAAGTTAATTCTGTATACTGTAAATTCAGAAATTATTGAGTGCATTTATCATTGCGATTTTGTCATTTTAGACTAAAAAATTTTGAGATATTGAGAAAAGTCCTGTTTACTTCAAAAAAAAAATTTCTTCAAAATGCAAGTTTGAATTATAGCTATTATAGATAAGATAATTTTATTAACCAATCATGGTGCCCAAAATTTGAACTAAACAATTGAATGAATAACAAAATAAATCACAGAAAATGATTAGATTGATTATAACCCTGTCACATTTGTGGTTATCATTTAGGCTTGACAATGCTAGACATAAGGTCACAAGATTTTTAACAAGCTGCCAAAAGTCAAAAAGAATATGTGCTTTACTTTATACCTTGTTACAATAATTATTCAACAGTGATTCATTATATGTATTAGAAATTAATTAGAGGTATATTAAAAGGGCAATATGCCATTTATTTAGCCTTATTGCCATAGGACGGAAAAGAGCAGGTTCGTCCAGAGAAGAAAATATGCCAAAGGGGGAAATAATGTGCTAAAAAAAAATCTGCCATACGGATGACAAGAAATGATGTCATTTTATTACCAGGCAATAAGTATGCTTCAAATTGGTGTACACAAATAATCATCTTCTGTTAGATTAGCGAAAGCTGCAGAGTCCGACTACCTTGTAGACTTGTGTTGTAAAAAAAATGCTGGTGTTTCTATTTTTGTTTCTTATTTTATAAGAATATAATGTACCAGAGATGTTTTATAAATAATGATATTTTTTTTGTACTTCAACTTCAAGTGAAATTTACTATAGAAAAGAAAAAATTATAAATAAACACAAACAAAACAAATGATGAAATGAACAAACAAACAAATAAAAGCCTTTTGTTGACTTCACAATGTTCATTTGCAATTTAAATAAATCCAATCTTGTCACAAAACAAATCAATGCATTCAAAGAAAACATCCCTGCATTTAATTGGCTTTATAATCATAATTCACTGTTTTTAATTCCAGGAGGTGGGAAAACTACACTGTTAAATACATTAGCAGGAAGATTCCCATCTACATCAGGGGAGATAACTCTCAATGGTTGTTCTGTCTCCAAATCGATGAGAAGGAAAGTGTGTTATGTACTACAGCAGGATGTTTTCTTCCCAAACTTAACTCTAAGAGAAACTTTGTCAGTAAGTTTAAAATATTGATACATTTACATAAACCATTGCATATCATCATTTGATTGATTAATTAATTTTTTAAGCACCACGTTTGGGCTATTTTGTGGCGGCCATTTTTTTTGTGGTTGAAGCTGGAGTATCAGGAGAAACCACCAACCTTCAATAGGAAAACTGACAATCCTAGTCGATTAAAAATGGAGTGGAGTGCACCCTCACAAGCAGGGTTTGAACTCACAACCTCAGTGTTGACTGGCTAGTGATAACAGTTTGTCTTCAATATATTTCATTATTTATTAGATTTTTCATAGCTTGCAAACAAAACATTATTATAAAGAGCACATTATTAACCACCTATACTTAGACAGCTTTAGTCAACAAGATGACAGAAAACCTATTCAAAATTTTCAAAAAGCAACAGTTGCATTCATTTAAACTGACAACAAGAAAGCTCTTTAAGAACAACATTTTATGTTTTTCGATTAAATACCATAAATTTAAATGAATATCCACCATGTAAGATTGAAATAAAGTCAAAATACAACTTAGCATACCAGAAATTTAATCATAAGAAAATATATGTATGCAGTGAAATCAAAGTTTATTAATTTTTCGTTGGACACACAATGTAATGAAATAGAAAATGGTAAATAAAGGATTAAAAAAAATGAAAATAGACCGTCAAGTTTATTAATTCAATGTCAAAATAATCTAAATATCTTTTAAATGTTTTCCTTGTCTTGAAATTATGCATGGAATAAATGTCACTGAATACAAATATGAATACATGTACAAATATTAAAGTTTTATTTTAATTTGGATCACATATAACAATACAAACATAAGCTCTCAAGAGCTTTTTACCAAATATAAAATAACATAAAAACAACATTAAAACATAGAACAGGCAGACAAAATATATAACAGCACAGGCATATTGAAATACAGGCAAAGCATTACTAAAATACATATCTAAACATACCATAACTGAAGCACAACTAAAACTTTGGGCAAATAAAGATATAGCACATGTGCAAAATTTAAGGCATAATAATATTACTGGACAGTAAGCAAGCAACATCCAACAGTCTATTTCAAATATAATGAAAGTTTTGCAATTGCAAACTGTTCATAAAACATCTTTTTGTTATTTTTTTTTGACAGTTTACTGCAATGATCCGTCTACCAGACAAAATGCCAAAGGTAGAGAAAGAAAGAAGAATGGAACAACTTATAGATGACCTTGACCTCAGAAAATGTTTAGACACAAGTATGTAATAGGCAGTGTTCTTCCCAAGGCTTCTTGCATATTGGTATCATGGTAGTTGACAATTTAGAATTTTAGAATTTACTAAAAATGTGGGTCAATAATTTTACAGACACGTGAATGTTTCAAGTCCGATGTTTTTAATTGAAAAATCTTATTAAGAATTCAGGAGAAAACCTTAATTCTCACCATGGAAATGGAATAATTTGATTGCCTTATTCTCACATAAATTGAACTGAAACGTGTGAACAAGTTTAAATTTTGTGTATATATATTTCTAAAAAAAAATGTGCTATGATTGCCAATGAGACAACTTTCCAAAAGACACCAAATGATCCGAAATTGACAACTATATGTCATTGTACAGTATATTGTTTATTTTTGTTTCTGTGGCAGTTATTGGAGATGTTTGGCTGAGAGGGTTATCTGGTGGAGAGAAGAAAAGAGCAAACATTGCCTGTGAATTAATAACTGACCCTGTTATGATACTTTTAGATGTGAGTACTGTAAGCTCATAGATTTCAGGTATTTCATGCCCCTGCCGTTACAGATGTTTTTTCCTAACTGTATATTGCTACATTAACCATATGTTATGAATCTTATACACAATGCTTTTTACTGCTAATTACAGATCAAGTTTGAACCTTACTGGTGTCACTTTTACTATTCTAGAGTTATGTCCCTTTACAAATTGAAAATTTCTGGAAAATTGTTTGTTTCTGTTCTCTAATTTTAGTTTATTTCAACCAAATGTTATGAAACTTTAATGTGATGCTCATAACCTCAAAACTCAGATCAAGTACAAATTTGGGTAGCATCACTTTCTCATTCTTGAGTTATGGCCCTTTATAATGTAATATGCAAGCAGGGGCACAATCTGTGTTCCATGGACACTTTCCAAATTTATGTCAGTTGTTTTTGTATCAACCCTGAAAGTGAAATAAAAATGAAATATAGTATTTTATACCATATTACTCTAAAATGGGATCTATAGTACAATCACACTGTCCATCTGTCCTTGTGATCATATTTCTATTTGTCTGTCCATTTGTCTATCTATTTGATCAAGTACATGTTATACATTATCTCCATTTAGGAACCAACATCAGGTCTTGATTACAGTACAGCCTTTGGTTTGATACAAATTTTGAAGACATATGCCAAAGACCACAATAAAACTGTTGTCACAACCATACATCAGCCATCCAGTTTTATTTTCTATCAGTTTGACAATCTATTACTGCTATCTGATGGAGAGGTAATTTAACACAACGCAATCTATACTAACAGAATGAAATACTGTAATTGAAATATCATTCAGTTAACTTATTATTTGGAGTTTTGCATGACTAACAGAAATTAGGAAATACTGTTTATTCAGAAATTTTTATGAATTATATAATTCAACTTGATAGGATTTGCACATAAAAAACTTACAATTTGAATTTTAATACATTGTAGCATAATTTGTATGCAGCGTTTTCTAAAATTGAATCATAATAATTTTAATCTGACATTTGAATCCATAGTTTAATAATTGCTATTAAATTTATATGCAAGCAAAATTTTCTGAATTAACAATAGTTCTACAAGTTTCGTTCTATGATACACTACCCATCTAGAATTTGAATGCATAGTAAATGCTATTATGCATGACTTTGTAATGCTGCATTTTATAGCTCAAATAAGGCCTTCCATTCATTATTTATGATAGTTATATAGAGTACTAACAAATGTTTTTGATCTTCGTCCTAGGTTTTTTGGGGAAATTTTCATTTGTGTCTCAATTATGTAGGAGTTTTACTTCTTGAATATTAAATTTAGTGCAACACATTGAATCACAAAGAAAAAACTCAGTGAAGATTTACCTTTTTTGTCTAAAGCTTTAAACATAAACAAAATTTGACTCAAAAATTTCTTGATATACAGTATGATTGATTAGTTCTACCTAGGCGTTTCTAGAAAATAAAATTGGAGTTACTTTTCCTGTAATTCTGCCACACATAAGGGTATAGATCTATGGAATTTTTTCATTGAAAATATTCATGTGCATATCAACCACAGAAAAATGATAAAATAACTAGTCATATGGAATATTCAATTGTCTGTTTGCCAATTCCAGTTATTGACCCTGTAATTAGAGATCCCTTATTTGGTTGTCTCCCTTAAGAGTAACATATTTTTTTATTGACAATGGATAGCTAGCAGAAAAAGCAAATGTATCTGTGCGTAATCTTTTAATTACATTTAATTTGTTATCAAGCTAAAAACTTTCGATACCAGTAGTTTTTTTTTAATTAAATTGTTAAAAAGCCGATATATGACATTCAACGTTTCATGCTTTGCATGCGCAAAAGCCAAGTTTGTCCAGTAAAGAACCTGTCTTTTATTGACAAAGGGAAGTAATTTATTGAAAAAGTGTGTAATAACAGAATCAAATCAGTAATTGGCAAATGGACTATTGTTCCAAGGAATACCCCTGTGTAATCTTATATATTTAAATGAATGGATATACAAAACTATAGCCATTTATATTCTGTTTGTTTACACTAGTGTATTTAGTTCAAACAATTTAAATATGTTCTTTGTGTGTACACATCTGTATTTAGATCTAACAATTTATGTTTTGTTTGTGTACACATATGTATTCAGTTCTAACAATTTATGTTATTTTTTGTGTACACATATGTACTTAGGCAGCAACCATTTGATTTTCTGGGGGGGGGGCTATGGGTTTTTTTTTTTGGAAAAAAAAGTTTGTTTCCAGGTTTTGGTGAAAAAAATAATTTGTTTTGGACCCTGAGAAAAAAAAATTGTTTGTTTCACCCTCAGCTGCCACTATATGTTATGCTAAAATTGAAAGAAAAAAATGTTTTCCGTTTGTCGCTAAAAAAATAGATTGTTCTTTGCCGAAGGCGAAAAAAAAAGTTTGCACAGAAAAAAAAACATAGCCCCCCCAGAAAATCAAATGGTTGCTGCCTTAGTTCTAACAATTTATGTTCAGTTTATATTTAGTGTGTAACTTTGTGTATTTTCAGTTTCATGCCTACCTATAGTTTGCTTCAACACTGTATTTTTCAGTTTGTACCTGTACTAACAAATTCATGTATAACTGCATTTTGTATGTGTTCTTGACACCTGCATGTTGTAAATAGAAGGTAAAGTACAATTTTAAGCCCCACCTACGATAGTAGAGGGGCATTTTGTTCTGGTCTGTGGGGTTCGTTGGTCCGTCCGTCCATCTGTCCAACTTCAGGTTAAAGTTTTTGATCAAGGTAGTTTTTGATGAAATTGAAGTCCAATCAACTTGAAACTGAGTACACATATTCCCTATGATATGATCTTTCTACTTTGAATGCTAAATTATAGTTTTGACCCAAATTTCACGGGTCACTGAACATAGAAAATGATAGTGCAAATTTCTGGTAAAAGTTTTTGGTCAAGGTATTTTTGATGAAGTTGAAGTCCAATCAAAATTAAACTTAGTATACGTGTTCCCTATGATATGATCTTTCTAATTCAAATGCTAAATTAGAGATTTTACCCCAATTTCAAGGTCCACTAAACATAGAAAATGATAGTGTGAGTGGGGCATCTTTGTACTATGGATACATTCTTGTTTTGTACTAACATATTCATTAAGTATAACTACATTTTGTATGTGCCCTTGACACCTGCATGCTGTAAATAGAAGGTAAAGTACTAACATACTCATTATGTATACATTGTAAAGCATTTTGTATGTGTCCTTGAATGCATGCTGTAAATAAAAGTAAAGTACATTTTTTTGTACTAACATCTTCATTATGCATTTTTCATGTGTCCTTGACACTTGCATGCTGTAAACAAATAGTAAAGTACTAACATATTCATTTGGTATAACTTTGTCCTTGACACCTGCATGCTGTAAACAAATAGTAAAGTACTAACATATTCATTTGGTATAACTTTGTCCTTGACACCTGCATGCTGTAAATTTAATGTTAACTCCAATTTAACATAAATAGTTATGATTTCACTATGAACTATGAAAAAATATCCAACAAAGGTAAAAAAACAAGTATTTTTTCAAGGGACACTTTTACACAGTAGTGGACAATATTTTATAATAAAATTCTGTCCTTGAAAAAATTTCACAGGTCATATCCATGAATATCTGTCCATGGGACATCATTTCATGAGGGACACTATTTAATTCTACAATTGTTCTGGAAGAACATGCTGACTTATCATGTGATCATTCAACATCTAATATTGATAGTTTGATAGTTTATTGGAGAAAACTCAGCCGCAGAAGACTGCGTAACAGGAGCATATTTATATACACAATATTAATTACAACATAGTTCATCATACAAACATAATACATTTTTAAATTATACATCTTCAAAAATAAGTTTGTGTTTATTACAGTTTTAAATTAGACAAGCATCTTTTCTACCTTTTGAATAAAAATTGACAGCTTAGACAGCACATTACTATTACTATATTTAAGCATGCCAAGTACTTTTTTTTCATTTGGATATTTTAAATAATATGGAGGTATGAACTTCCCCCTTAAATCCTTAACTTCATAGTTGGTACATTTACATATATAGTGGTATACATCTCCAAGACCAGCTTTACAAAGTGGACAAATCCTCTCATTTCGTGGTACATTTCTCCATCTTCCTGTTTCGATGGGAAACTTTGTATTACATACCCTTAATTTACATATGTTTACCCTATGACCCCGCCTTAATTTTAACAGATATGGTTCCAAGCAAAACTCTTCTTTAAAGTGTAGATAAAATTCCCCCCTTGATGAATTGTTTATATCTGAGAACCATTTTTGAATAAACTGGTCCTGGAGACGCTGCCTTACATTAATTTTAATATAATTATAATCAACTTGCTCCGGAAAATTATATAGTTCACAAAAGCCACAATCATTAAACACAGATTTTACATAGTTAAACCACTTAAAATTACAACCTTCATGCTCATGCATGTACCAAAGTAACTTATAAAGTTTGCCCGAAAGTTTTTTATCATTTGTTGCTAGCTTGTGCCAAAAACATACCATTTTTAACTTGATCTGCAGTTCAAGCGGAAATCTTCCAAGTTCCCCATATACCATAAAATTTGGCGTAGATGATCGCACACCCAAAGTGCGCTTACAAAACTGTAGATGTAACTTTTCAGTATTATTTTTATTTTCAAACCCCCATATTTCCGAGGAATAGGTCAAAATAGGAACCACCAAAGCATCAAATAATTTTAGCTGTAGATCAATCGGAAGTGAGATATTTTGTATCTTCTTGTAAAGAGCATAAAGTGCTTTTTGAGCTTGGTCTACCAATTTTTAACGAGCTTGAAAGAAATTTCCGTTGTAATTAAACAGCAGACCAAGATAAACATATGAATCTTTAATTTCAATAATTTCATTACATAGTTTAAAAGTAACATTCTTATTATACTTTCTCTTTGAAAAAATTACAATCTTTGTTTTTGTAACATTAACAGTGAGTTTCCACTCAAAACAATATTGCTCAAAAACATCCAGAGCCTTTTGTAACCCTTCTGCCGATTCCGCAAAAATGATTGTGTCATCGGCGTACAGAAGAATAAATAACTTGATATACAAATCAAGATTCTCTGTAAATTTTCCATTAATAAATTTTAGACCATCCACAGAGTTTTCATCCAGATATTCCTCCAAGTCATTAAGGTATAAGGCAAAGAGAAAAGGTGACATTTTTTCTCCCTGTCTTACACCTACCTCACACGGGAAAAAATCTGTTTTCAGTTCTCCATTTTTAACACAAGACTTAATATCTGTATACATGCTCAATATAACTTTAAACATTTTCCCACCAATATTATATTTTAATAGTTTTTGCCATAGTCCCACCCTCCACACTGTGTCAAACGCTTTTCTAAAATCTACAAAAGCGCAAAATAATTTCTTTCCCGAACTCAAATATAATGAAATTAAAGCATGCATGATAAACATACTATCTTGGACAGAATATCCCTTACGAAAACCACCCTGGGCATCAGTTATAATCCCGATCTCGTCTGACAGAGCATTAAGTCTTGAATTAAGTATAGAGGTGAACACTTTTCCTAAATTCGATGTAAGACAAATAGCTCTGTAATTATCCAAATTGTTTGGATCCCCCTTATTTTTAAATAACGGCTTAATGATACCAATAAGCCATGAATTTGGAACGATTCCAGAATCAAACACTAAATTAAATAACTTAGTGTAAATAGGCAAAAATTGATTCACCATGCTTTTTATAAATTCGTTGACAATCTCATCTTCCCCTGGGGCTTTCCCATTACATAACTTTTTAACAGCTGACAGTATTTCGTCCTGTGTGATTTCCTGATCTATAATTTCAATAAAACCCTGATCTTTTATACTTTTAGCTAAATCCTCAAAATCACACACACTACTGTGGATTCATTATTATTTGCTGGATTCCAAATTTTGTGCGTTTGGTTAGGGGGATAGGAGGGGTCCTGATCCCAAAATTTCGGGCTTATAAACAAGAAATCAAGAGGTCCCAAAATTTAAATAATCTCAATCCTGACATCCCAAAATTTAAAAAAAAAGAATTCCCTGATCCTGACAGTGTAAATCCCGAAAACCCAAGCTTAAATACACCCGATGCCGGAGTCCCATTAAAGGTCCTATCCCCCCTCCTTGGTGGATACAGGTGAACCAGGAATTGAAATGTTCAACCAATTACCAATTTAATATAGGTTTTGTATAAAGAGTGTAACACCAATAAATCAAATACCCACGAAAATGCATGTTTTCATCAATCCAAGAAAATTGATACCCATGAAAATAAGGTAGCAATACACAGTTAAGAAATAAACTTAAAATTGACACTCATAATTTTTAACCACCCTCTTTCTCCCCCTGTCTACCAAAGAAGGCTTTATATGTGTGTTATGCATGTATATACTTGTAGAAAGAGAATCTTCCATAGATTTGATTTCTAATGGTCATAAGGGTGAAATATAATCCCTTTTGGGTGTAACTATGGCAACAATCTGCATTTCTTAGATACAAAATATAGCAAAAAAGGGGGGTGAACATGTCACAAAAGTCTCCAAAATTTGGTTTAAAGGAAAATTTCAATGACTTACAGTGATACCTTTCCTGAATCCATAGGTTTATATCTATCAAGTGGTCCAAAAAAAAATCATATGTCTTCCTGCTCGTTTTTCCATAAAATTGAATTGAAAAGATTGAGCGCAAAATCTTTGTTGATAAACACTACAATAATTTATGGACCTATGAACGGTACGGATAGGAAAATACGGACAGTCAATCATTGAAATGGCCTATAAAACATGTTAAAATCAATCTAAATGTTCATATAAACCCACTAAGAAGGCTATATTATTCTTCAATTATCTAAAAATCAATTTTATTGTACAAAAACTTTCATATTTAAAAAATTCACAGGGGCCATAATGCGAAACTAAACTTCTAACTGTGTATTGCTACCTTAAGGATTAACATTTTTTTTCCCCAATTCCACTTTAAATGGATTTCTGTTTTCTACTAGTTAAAACGAGCATTTTCGCCTGCTTGTTTTGAAAATCAGTTCAGAAATAAATATTTTATGAAGGTTAGCAGTTGACACTGAAACGCAACAAAAAAGTGATTTTATGAAACATGCCATGTCAAAGTGCATTTTCTCCTTTTTTAGTCAATTTTCTAAAACTATACCTTCTAAGCCTGTCTTTCCTTGTTTAAAAACCTAAATTAACCTTAACAGTAGACAAGTTTTACAAGTTAAAGCTATTTTAAAGCTCTAGAATGTCAATTTTGTTGTGTATTACAATACCAAGGCCTTGGTTAAAATTTAGTCAATACTGAATTTATTTATAACAGCGGGGGAAAAATTGGGCTTAATTCATGCTAAATTGTGACTTTATACTTGCTAAAATAATAAATTTGATTTAGTCGCATGAAAAAATATAAAGCGTTCCCTTCTAAGGTTTCTACATAACATGCAATCTTCTTTTCCAAGGGGTAGCCAATAAAGTATCAAGTAATAACGGAACCAAGGCTTTGTGTCAAAATGTCTATATTAGTTGCTAAGGACAATAAACAACAAAACTAAGATATATTGTCATACTAAAGGTTGTTTCTCCCTTAGAATTGTATCTAGAACCTAAATATCAATAGTTTTGTGGTATATTTGTCTAAAAAAAAGGCAATAATTTGCTTTGTCAAATGCCATAAGGTAGCAATACACAGTTAGGAAAAAAACTTAAAATTGACACTCATAATTTTTAACCACCCTCTTTCTCCCCCTGTCTAACAAAGAAGGCTTTATATGTGTGTTATGCATGTATATACTTGTAGAAAGAGAATCTTCCCTAGATTTGATTTCTAATGGTCATAAGGGTGAAATATAATCCCTTTAGGGTGTAACCATGGCAACAATCTGCATTTCTTAGATACAAAATATAGCAAAAAAGGGGGGTGAACATGTCACAAAAGTCTCCAGAATTTGGTTTAAAGGAAAATTTCAATGACTTACAGTGATACCTTTCCTGAATCCATAGGTTTATATCTATCAAGTGGTCCAAAAAAAATCATATGTCTTCCTGCTCGTTTTTCCATAAAATTGAATTGAAAAGATCGAGCGCAAAATCTTTGTTGATAAACACTACAATAATTTATGGACCTATGAACGGTACGGATAGGAAAATACGGACTGTCAATCATTGAAATGGCCTATAAAACATGTTAAAATCAATCTAAATGTTCATATAAACCCACTAAGAAGGCTATATTATTCTTCAATTATCTAAAAATCAATTTTATTGTACAATAAATTTCATATTTAAAAAATTCACAGGGGCCATAATGCGAAACTAAACTTCTAACTGTGTATTGCTACCTAAATGAATCCACAGTATTACCAATACTTTTTTTGTATATCATGTTGTCATTTCACTTTTAGAATATTCCTTTAAAATTATTCATAGAAGGATAACCAATCAACTTTTATTTGTTATTTTTAGGTTGCTTATTTTGGGAAGACAGGAGAGGTCATAGATTTCTTCAGCAATGCTGGTTTCCCTATGGAGCCTCATTATAATCCAGCAGATTTTATTTGTGAGTTGACCATAAGAAAGTCCTATATTTGAGTTAAACTCAGATAAGACTATCATATCGAGTCCTTTTATAGCTCACTATGAGGTATGGGCTTTGCTCATTGTAAAAGGCTGTACGGTGACCTATAATTGTTAATTTCTGTGTCATTTTGGTCTCTTGTGGAGAGTTGTCTCATTGGAAATCATACCACATCTTTTTATGCCCCACCTACGATAGTAAAGGGGCATTATGTTTTCTGGTCTGTGGCTGCGTTCGTTCATTCGTTCGTCCGTCCGTTCGTTCGTTCGTTCGTCCGCAGGTTAAAGTTTTTGGTCAAGGTAGTTTTTGATGAAGCTGAAGTCCAATCAACTAGAAACTTAGTACACTTGTTGCTTATGATATGATCTTTCTAATTTTAAAGCCAAATTAGACTTTTGACCCCAATTTCACGGTCAACTGAACATAGAAAATGAAAATGGGAGTTTCAGGTTAAAGTTTTTGGTCAAGGTAGTTTTTGATGAAGCTGAAGTCCAATCAACTAGAAACTTAGTACACTTGTTGCTTATGATATGATCTAATTTTAAAGCCAAACTAGACTTTTGACCCCAATTTCACGGTCAACTGAACATAGAAAATGAAAATGGGAGTTTCAGGTTAAAGTTTTTGGTCAAGGTAGTTTTTGATGAAGCTGAAGTCCAATCAACTTGAAACTTGGTACACTTGCTGTTTATGATATGATCTTTCTAATTTTAAAGCCAAATTAGACTTTGACCCAATTTTACGGTCCATGGAACATGGAAAATGATAGTGCCAGTGGGGCATCCGTGTACTTTGGACACATTCTTGTTGTTTTATATTATGATTCAAATAGTTTTGTCAAACAGCAACTAAAGAATGTAAGCTTGTCATGTCTTACTGAATAGTCTTTTAGACAGGTAACCTACTCTGTGTTTAGACATCCTGGTACTCAGTCAATCATGAGCAACCAAAAGAAGTAAAATCAAATATTTAAACGGAGCAATATATTGAAAGCATTAAACAGTAAACTTTCCCTCAAAATTATACTGATTAAAATCTTAAATTTACTCATTTATGTTGCTCTTGCTTGACTGAGTACCAGGATGTCCATGCAACAACTGAGAAGGTAACAATTATGTCGGATAAAAGCTCTACAAAGCTTATGTTGTATTGTTATATGTATAACCGACTTTAAATAAATCTTTTATGTATGCTTTATGCTGTAATCTGTCAAAAAAATATAACCTCTGTGGTCAGTAATATGAAATTGGTCTACTGTGGATTCATTATTATTTGTTGGATACCAATTTTCGTGGGTTTCGTGTGTATGGGTTAACCACGAAATCAAATGTTCAATGAAATGCATATTTATAATAGGCTTAATATACAGAAATTGTCAAAGCCAAGAAATCCAATATCCACGAATATGCAAGTTTTCAGCAATCCACGAAAATTGATACCCACGAAAATAAATGAATCCACAGTATTTGCCCTTTTTCTTTATAGTTGTATAGCCTCTCTGGCTTTTCCCTATACTATGCATTTATTTTAAAATGCTTCATTCTTTAATATTTGTAAAATATTGCATATCAATTAAAATTTATGGTAAAATTTTATGAAATTCTTGTAATTTTAGTAGAGAAACTGAAAGAAGACGATAATACCAGACAACAGATTGTTAATGCTGCATACAAGCTAAGGTAATGATGTGCTACATTTATAGATACAAGGAAGGAGGCAGTGCTTTTGACTAATTGATGTTAAAAACTGCATAGAAACAACATTAGTGATTGGTATATACTAATGTGGATTCATTATTTTTCATTGGTTACCAATTTTAGTTGGTTTTATGGGTACAGGTGACCCACAAATATTCAAATGTTCAATGAATTACAAACTTTGTATGCAAAGATTAGCAAAACAAAGAAGTCAAATAACCAGGAAAATGCAATATTTTCTCAATACATGAATGTCAAGACCCACGAAAATAATTGAATCCACAGATCTTGATTTTAATTTGCAGGAGTCAAATGAATTACAAACCATAAAACAGTTAACTCTCTTAGTCTTGAAGTCAGTTGACTTGAAATTTTCGGATGAGTCAATATCTTCCTTTAATAGGTCCCAAACTTTGTTCAGTTTGAATATATGTATTTTGACTACTGAAGATTTGAAATTGGATGTGTCAAAATTTCAGTTAACTCAAACCAAGAATACTTTTCCAATGTTAATAAAAGCATTCATAATGCATTGCATTATTTATCTCAAACTAAAAACACAAATGTAATATTGTGAATTCATTTATTTTTTGTGGATATCAGTTTTCGTGGTTTGAGGAAAACTTGCATATTCGTGGATATTTAATTTCGTGGTTTTGGCAAAGTCTGCATATATTCCTTTAAAAAATTTGTAATTTGTTGAATATTTAAATTCGTGGTTTCCATGTACCAATGAAATCCACGAAAATTGGTATCCATCGAATATTAATGAATCCACAGTAACATGACCAGGATTTAAATGGATTGAAGAGTTAAAACCTGACAATATAGATGTAGTTATACTTCCCTTCACTGAACACTGTATGTAGGAGATACCTGTTTTGTATTTACAGCTCAGATGGCATCAATTGGTTGGTCACAAACTAAGTTTACTGGTGACACATTAGCACAAAATTTCACTGAACTGAATTCAAGTTTACATATAAGTGCATTTTTCATACTCCTCTTTTTTGTCGAACATGTTTTCTACAGGCAGCTTGTTAAACGATAACTAATACTGTAACATATTAGGCTGTAATTTTCTGTGTATTTTTCTCAGAAATACAGATTCCTGGCCAAAAGAACTGAAAACTTCTAGAACAGGGAATATGACTGATGAACAGAAAAAATACCAAAAAGTCAAACAGAAAAATGGAAGTGAATCCTATGGTATGTTCTTGTTCAATTTTAAATGAATGAATATTTATCTTCAGCTATGCACATACTTCAAAATCAACATTCAGCAATTTAAATTATCTATTAAAAATATTTTTAATTTTTACTCTATTTCAACATTTAAATTTAAATTTATAATAGAAACAGCAAATTTTTATGACCCAATCGTCACCAGATGGGGCATAAAGTGATACCCTTATCCTTCTATCTGTTCTCCCCAAATTGGTTTCCTTTCTTTAACTTTAGTAGCTGAAACCAAGTGTTATGAAACTTATAAACAATGCTTATTAACACTAAACACAGATCAAGATGGTGTCATTTTTACTTTCAGTTTCTGGAGGTAGGCCCCTTTATAACGTTATATGCCAGCAGATGCATCATTTGTATCCAATAGGCACATTTTCTGTGTGATTTTTAAAGGGAATATACTGAAGAAATTCGTACCAAATAATATCAGACTTTAATCTTTCTTTTCAGAATCAGACAGCGTTCACATTAGTTTAATGGAGATTCCTGAATCTGATCAAGTTGAAACAAATTCTAATGATCCAAAATGGCCGACTGGATTTATTACACAGTACACACAGCTGACAATCAGAACATTTAGACAATCAAAAGCTCTTATATTCAATAAGTTTAAGATTATAGAGACTGTAGTTATGACTGTATTATTGAGTTTGATATGGTTTCAGTTACCAAGGATTGAGGAGACACTTCGTGATAGGATGGGTGTGGTAGGTTTATTATTGAAATATTCAACATACTAAGGATTTTCACACCAGGTGTATATAATCTTAGTTGTATATTTGGTGTGGTAGGTTCATTTGTAAAATATTCAGCATACTTAGGATTTTCACACCAGGTGTATATAATCTTAGTTGTATATTTGGTGTGGTAGGTTCATTATTGAAATATTCAACATACTAAGGATGTTCACACCAAGTGTATATATATATATATCTTTATTAGCCTCCCTAAGGAGAGATAGTGATATCAATACAATATTATAGCATAACACAATATATACAAATTTGAATCGAAAAAAATAAAAAAAAAAAAATACATAAATGAAAAATAAAAAATAGTAATAATAATAATTGAAACTACTTTCAACTTAATTCACATTGTAAATTCGGATTGAGAAGGGAAAAAAAAAAAAAAAAAAAAAAAAAAAAAAAAAAAAAAAAACCACACACAAAACTTTGAACTTAATTCATATTGTCAATTAGGAATGAGAAAATGTTTTGCAAAATCTGTAAACATATTTGACACATAAAAATTGAAAACGTTTTTTCTGCTCACAGTCTAGTTCAAATTCGGTTTCGCATGAGAGCAAAATGTAACAGAAATCTTCGTCATTTAAGGATCCAAGAAAGGCACTGAAAGTTATTGGATTTAAGCATAGAAGCTCGCACCAGAATTCATCCCGAATGTCGGATAAATAGTCACATGACGAAATTGCGTGAATACACGGGTCAGTGAAAAGTTTACCACATTTATCGCATAAAATACTATCACTGTTTGTATTGTGGACCAAACAACACAGGGATACTATGTAATTTGCCTGTTTACGCAAATACGGAAAGTCTAATGCAACTGTCCATGCAGGATGAGGCTGAAATACTTTATGTATCTTCTTGAAAATGTTAAAGTCACTATCTATATTTATACGTTGTTGCCGTTCGTTAAGTTCATATTCAAAAATAGATCTGTGAACTATTCGCTTCCATATACGCTGGGACGGAAAATTTCCGCTATCCATAAACTTTGTTAAATAGTCTGATAAATGGTATTTGTAGAGTATATCCACACAGTCCTTTGAAAAATCCGATGCACAGTTGGTGTACTCTTGATTGAAGTACTTGAGTTCAAAAAGTTTACGTACGAGAATACGAACTGAAATCGCTCTTTGTGGTAAATTACAAATTCGTCCGAAGAACAGTAACTTTCGTTCATTAATAAAACTGTCTAGGTTTAACCAACCAATGAGAGAAAGGCACATATCAGTTCTTGTCCGTCTAGGTAATCCTTGAATGAACTTGCAAACATAGTGATGCGTCCGTTCTAACATAAGTGTTTCTGTTTTAGACAGCTTGCCCCAGATCTCGCATCCGTAAAGAGCTTTTGGGTAGCATACTTGGCGAATAATCTTTGCACATACTATAGGGTTGAGAACAGCAGGGTGAATACCAGAGCGAATCACAGACGCAGTGGTTGCTCTTAATGTTCGACACGCTTTCAGTGTACGATCCATTGTTTTCATTGAAGTGTCTAGTGAAATGCCAACATGTGTTGCACTTTTAACTGATAGAATAGGTTCGTTGTATAAGAATATATCTGGACCTGTTAGTTTTTTGCCGAATTGAAGCAGTTTGCTTTTCGTGGGTGAAAAGGAGAAGCTCCATGATTCGCTGTATTGTTCACAAATTGATACCATTTTCTGAACGGATTCGTGATTTGTGGCAATGAGAGAAATGTCATCTGCCTGGACGGGAGAACTACTATTAATGTCATATAAGAATGCTCCTTTGTTGCTAGATTCAAGTTCATTAATCAAATCGTTAATAAAGATCAGATATAATTTTGCAGACAATGCACTACCTTGGCGCACACCACGGTTTAGTTTAAACCATTTCGAAAGTTTTCCACCAGACAGAATAGCACTTGATAAATCTGTGTACATGTTATCTAATAGTAGCCATAATTTTCCGGTCGCACCATATTCAAAGAGTTTAATACGTAATCCATCAGGAGGTACTGTGTCAAATGCTTTAGTGCTGTCTAATAAAACAACTATAACTGTTCCGTTCTTTTTTATATGATGAATAGTTACTTCATTAAGATTGAATGAAGCGTTTTAACTAGACAAGAGTTTTTGGTAAGCTACCTGTTGGACATTCGGGAAGTCAGTACGCAATAAGGTAAGTAGCAAGTCGACCATCTTCTCGAAGATCTTTGTGACACTCGGCACTAACGAGATGCCTCTGTATGAGTTTGTATCTGTTTTTGGCTTGTTTCCACCTTTATAAAGAAGTATTATCATACTCTTTCTCCAGTCGTTCGGAATGTACGCACATTTGATACACAAGTTGAAAAGGTGATGTAAGTGTTTTATAAGTAATTTACCGCCATGCCGTATGTGCTCATAAAACAAGCCGTCGTGGCCACACGCTTTGTTGTTCTTTAGTTTTGAACAAATTTCATTGACATCTGATAATTTAAATGTAATGTTCTTCTGATCTCGGTTGACAATTTTGCGAATAGATGACACTTTTTCGGTAATTTCAGTTTCACGCTTCGGGTCGGTATATGTCGACGGAGAAAATACGTTTTGGAAATGAGATAGCCAGATATCGTTGATCTTTTTAGGATCGGTATAAGTCACACCATCTTTCACTAACGCACTACAAGCGCTTGATTTCTTTTTTCGATTATTTATGATTGTCCAAACCGTTTTCTGATCGATATCAAGGTTACTTTCGATAGTTTTTGCTAAATTACTTTCATATTCGTCAAATGTTTTTCTCAAAGCTGTACGAAATTCTCGTTTTGAAGACTTGTATTTTTGAAAAAACTCACAGTTTGTATCATGACAGTGACAATTGTTTATCCATTCATTCCGAATACTACGCATCGAATCTCGTAAAACTGTAAGGTTTGGATTCCAATACGGTTTTGAGTGGCGATTGAACTTTTTATACGGTAAAGTGTCTTTTTCGGCTTTCTTTATAGCATTGACTATGCAAGAATAGTACGATTCAATCACATCAGGTGTGGCTGTATTTGGAAATTTTACCGTCCATAGATTTGTTGATACTGCAAAAGTGTAATCCTCTATAGAGTTAGTACGTCGTGCGCGTTCCCAAGATACAGTTGGGTCACTAGTCTCTTGTGGATGATGGAGATGAGATTCCGTTTCTAAGGTACATAATATTGGGTTATGATCGGACGTGCTAAATGAATGATTGTCAATAACCTTAGCTTGTTTAACTTGTTGCAATTTTGTACGGTTGATTAAGATGTGATCAATACAAGTTGAAGGACCACCTTCGTAAGATTGGAACGTATTAACAGGACCTTTACACATTAATTCCATATTTACTGAACAAAGATTGTGAGTTGCCATCAAAGTTTTACAAAGTTTACTTCTTTCGTCGTGTTTAATTTTACACCTCGGGCCGTCTATTTTCGAATTGAAGTCCCCCATTAAAATCACAGAACCAAATTCTTCGTATACGGAAGACAGTTCGAACAGCAATTCTACTTCGTTACGGAAATATTCGTACGGTTGAGTTACTGCAGGTAAGTATAAAGAGAACACATAAAACTTTTCACTGTTTGGTATGTTTATTTCAATACCGATAATTCTGTCGCTGTTAACCTCAATTAAAGATGTAAACGGATAAATGTCTTTTGATATGAGTAATGCAACCCCGGAACGTCCTCTGCAGGTGAGTAATTCAGGATTAAATTCATCAGTCCCTTTTGCAATTGAGATATAATTCTTATCAATCGAATCAAGAACATGTAATTGAAAAGTACGTAGCCAATGTTCTGATAAGGCGCATACATTTACATTATACATTCGAAGACTTTCAGCTAGGAACGGTATACACGAAAAAACACCTCTACAATTCCAACACATTAGATTAAGTTTTTCTTTAGCAACAGTCATTATGAAGGGTTTATAGAATGTTCACTGGCGAATTGCTCCCACGGTAACCATTGTTTCATGTAAATTCCTTGGGGCCAAAATTCTGGATGAGTTATTAAATGTTCATCATCTGCTACAATATTGAGTTGAGCGGCGGCAGTACGTTTTGATGGTCTATTGAAATATCTTAAAAATGTCACACGTATATTCCGCTCGGAAAGAAAATATCGCATATTATCTTCAGAACTACATGATTTATCGATCCCGCCTATATAGAAACGACTAACACGTCTACTTTTACGAGTGAAACCTTTAAAGTCCGAAGTTTTTGGGTTGCATACTGATCTTGGAAAATGTACCGAAATACTGTTATTGTCATTTGCTTGAATTTTCGTTGTTTTGGATGAAGTTGGCATGTTTCTAACTTGATTATCCGTATTAGATATTGTCCCTTGAGATACACGATTTCGATCGTGTGCAGGTGATGTCGGACATAAAGTTGAAGTGCGAGGTGTCTCGGACCTAATCGGAGAATCCACAGGTTCAACAGATACAGATTTATCTGATGTTTGAACTGCGGCTGCTGCGTAAGTCATTACTTTACGTTTACTCGCTTGGACGTTCTTTTCGACATTAACTACGCGTCTTCGTAATTCACTAGTGGATGTCATAGATGAATTAACTTTTGTCTGAAAATCCTCTAAAGCGGTATTGACGTCCTTTACTTGGTCACTTAACAGAAGCACCTTACTTTTAACACTACAAATTCCAGTTGAGCGGATATCACTTATATTTGTGATGCGTGATGCTTCAGAATTCAAACGGGTTTTTGTTTCATTTGCTACGACAGATACTTTAGAGATTCTAGCTTCGCATTTCGAAACAGCCGTTGTGTTGTTTACAATAACAAGTTCGATTTCTTTTATTTTGTTGTTTGCTGAGCGCATTGTTTCTGTGGTAATCGAGTTATCCTTAGCTAAATCTACTTGCTTTAGTGACACACTTTTAAGTTCCGATTTAACACATGCTAAATTATCATTTAGTTTATTATTTGCAGTTCTAGCCAAGTTTAATTGACTTTGAATGTTATTCATGCGTTCCTTTTGCTTAGTGAAATCATCATTAAGTTTTACATTTTGTTTTTGTAAACTATCAATTTTACACAGTAAAGCAGATTTGTCGTTCTCGTGGGCAATCTTTAATTCAATTATTGAACTTTCGACATGTATCAAAGTGTCTCTAATGGAACTATCTACATACAGCTGCGGGGTAGATGTGACAAAGTCATCCACACAAGTAGTGTCCCTTATCGATGATTTAATACTTAGAGCTTCTTTTAAATCATCGCAAAATTCGCCTTTAGTTGCAAGACGGAGGGAAAAGCAATCACGACCAAGCTTATTTACCAATGGCTCGCCTTTCTTTGTTTTTGGTTGCATGCGTTTTTTCAAAATTGCAGATGCAAACGGAAAGTCCGGTCTTTGCTTTGCTATGACAAAATATTGTAATCGTAGTTGCTCTAGAGCTATTGCGTCATTGTCACAAAATTGAACCAATCGGGTAACGAAAGTGTCTTTGGGTAGGCCATTACATTGATCTTCAATGCTCTGTAATACTAATGTCTTTGGGTCAGGGTCTTGGTTAGACATATTGGTAGACGGGGTATAATCAAACGGGTTTGCCATATGCTCGCTTTGAGAACCAAGAAATTGTCTGATGATGTCTTGTGAGCTATTTGATGTAATTTCCGTATCAAAGTTATTTTGTATATAAGTATTTTGACTGCATTGTAGGGAACAGGGTTGCAATTCAGTGTATATTAAGTCTGGTTCATTGTTTACACTTTTGTCACTGTTCATTTTGAATAAATAATCTAACGGGTGGATTAAAACAGTTCACTATTCATTACTTTACACATTGACAAAGTTTGTGTTGCCGATCTATTGATTTTAAAGTTGTATTTCTTATCATGCTATGTGAAAATATAGTGATTGTACAAAATTGTTCTAGCTCACCAAATATGTTGACGAAATTCCTTGTGAAAAGCTTCAAAAACACAAGAAAATTATCCGAGCAAAATATCCCACATCCAACCTCAAGGGAGAGCATAAAGCATAATCTTAGTTGTATATTTGGGGTGGTAGGTTCATTATTGAAATATTCAACATACTAAGGATTTTCACACCAGGTGTATATAATCTTAGTTGTATATTTGGTGTAGGTTCATTTGTAAAATATTCAGCATACTTAGGATTTTCACACCAGGTGTATATAATCTTAGTTGTATATTTGGTGTGGTAAGTTCATTATTGAAATATTCAACATACTAAGGATGGTCACACCAAGTGTATATAATCTTAGTTGTATATTTGGTGTGGTAGATTCATTATTGAAATATTCAACATACTTAGGATTTTCACACCAGGTGTATATAATCTTAGTTGTATATTTGGTGTGGTAGGTTCATTATTGAAATATTCAACATACTAAGGATGTTCACACCAAGTGTATATAATCTTAGTTGTATATTTGGTGTGGTAGATTCATTATTGAAATATTCAACATACTTAGGATTTTCACACCAGGTGTATATAATCTTAGTTGTATATTTTGTGTGGTAGGTTCATTATTGAAATATTCAACATACTAAGGATGTTCACACCAAGTGTATATAATCTTAGTTAGATATTTGGTGTGGCAGATTCACTATTGAAATATTCAACATACTAAGGATGTTCACACCAGGTGTATATAATCTTAGTTGTATATTTGGTGTGGTAGATTCATTATTGAAATATTCAACATACTAAGGATTTTCACTCTATATAATCTTAGAACTTTGTATATTTTGCAAAACTTTTTTTTTAAGTTTTGACCCTTGAATTTATTCAATTTCTTCTTTATCGGTGATTTAACTTTTTTTATTCCAATGTTCCTGATGATTCTTTTGTAGGAAAAAACAGGCGTCTGGCGTATAAAAATTAAAATCTTTCATGATTTTTTTTTTTAAATATTTGAAGAAAATCGTGAGACTTTAAATAAGCATAGTTTATTATTATTTTTTTCTAAATGTATTAGTATCAAAGTTATATTTGATGATTCTAATATTTTTGAAGATTCCCCATTTCATGATAGAATTTAGTCAATTTGTATTTTGTTGTATAAAAATATTTTTTAGGTGAGACATATCTATGTATCAACCACAATTTATTACTGTGGATTTATTTACCAGTTTTCATGGATCACCGAAAAAAAAACGCCTTTTTTGTGGATATGTGATTCCATGGTTTGCCAACATCTGCATACAGTACTATCTTTAAAAAAATGTAATGTGTTGACCATTTTAATTCATGGTTTACCTTAATACTCACAAAAACTTCGAAAATTAGTATCCAATGAATAATAAGGAATCCTTAGTATATTGTTTGATTTATTTGTAGATATTTTACCTTGGGATGACATTTGGATTCACACCCCTGTTTGATACCATCACTTCTTGTAAGTTAAGCTTCACATACATATTGATGTAAAAATTGCCATAAACAAAGATAAAAGTGATTTTACTGCCTAAAATGATGCATTGAATGCAAATACAAATAATTTCATTATAAAGGCATTTGATTTATATGGAAAATTCTATAATCGTATAAAGGGATATGAAAAGAAAAAATATGTCAAAATTAATGCATCTAAAACTCTTTAAAAACACTTACTTACATTACACACCTGTTCAATAGTTAAATTATTTTGCTAAATAAAAATGGTTATAATAAGAGTACAATAAAATACTGACAGTAAGTTCAAGGGAATCTAAAAACTATCCAAGTAAGCTAACAGATTTAGGGAAATGCAATTACAAAGACTACCATTTATACAACTAAACATAAATAAAAAGAGATATTTGTTATCTATCAATGAGAAGGTAACCCAACAGCAAGATGCACACACACATGAAAAAATTAGAGGTCAAACCCTGTATTATTAAATATACTTGTGTCAAGAGAGACTCAAGACAAGAAGTCAAATTTTCCAGAATCTAAAGAGTTGTAAATTTAGTTTACTAAGGACTGTAGATGACTAACTCTTATACTTGACTGAATTCTTAAAGCACACTTATATTATTACTATACCCAATGTTGTTGGTTCATCAATATTTCTTAAAAGCAATTTGACCTTTTTCATCATTTTTTGTATAGTTCCATCAGAAAGAATGGTTATAAACAAGGAGAGGTCAGCAGGATGGTACAGATTGTCAGCCTATTACCTGGCCAAAATGACCAGTGAAATTCCATTAATACTCATACAGCCAATATTGTTCATTACTGTTGTGTATTGGTGTGTAGGACTCAATGGTGTAACAGCTTTCTTTGCCACTATAGGGACATTGATCATTCATGCTATTGCTGGCCAGGTAAACTCTTACAACTGAAGGTCAAGGTCAAGGATGAGAAAATGAAGTAAACAAAAATTAGACAGATAAATGATCAAGTATTGTTGTGCTATCCCATTAAAACATATGTTGTGACTATAACCCCCCCCCCCCCCAAAAAAAAAAACACATTTTAATACAATAATAAAAGTTCAGAAATAATCAGATCCCTTGCAATGTGTAATTATGTCAGCATCTCAAATGTGTTATTATATTTAAAAAAGGTTTTCCCTGTTATAATTTCCAAAATGCATACATAATTATAGAAACAATACATTATTGAAAAACAAGCACAGTTTCAATCCATATTTGTTGATTTAGTACTGGCAGTCACTTCCTGTTTTAAGATAATTTGAATTCTGAAAACATTATTAGCATGGATTTTTTGTCAATGTCTCTTACAATTGAGGTATACTTTGCACAACATCTTTTGAAACTTATTATTATATCAATTACACCAATTTTAAATATATATGCAAAGTTTTAAAATAAAAATTATATATATTTGTAACTGTTGGTTAAAGATTTCCCATATATTCATATCCTTATAAGGATCCATGTCATGAAATATTCAGTAAATCTCTAATGTTCTATTAAATAGCTGTTCAAATTGGTGAACATTCCTTATGTTTGATGGTAAACTTTATTAACATGTGCTTTGGGTTTTAATATTGACTTTCTATTTTTCTTAGAGTATAGGTTTATTCCTTGGTATAGTTTGCATGGATATAAGAAAAGGAATGAGTTTAGCTACTGTTTGCATTATGGGTATTATGTTACTAGGTAATTATATAGTATAAATAATGAATTACAATGTTGTAGCTTAGCTTATTCATAAAATACAAAGAATGAGAGGTTTGTTCCTTTGGCCTGTTAAGCTCAAGTTTGCAAGTTTTGCCTGAAATCATGGAAAAATTGTAATTTTCTTACAACTGTAGGTACACTACTTAGCTAAGACTTTCATAAACTGTTGATACAGAGAAATGTCTCGCCTGTTGGCATAAAATTCAGAAAAGACAATCTGATGAAAAGCAACAAGGTGCATTAATTCAGTCCCTGCACCATTATCTTGTGCCATGGAGAGGGTCTAAAAATATTTGTTAAACTGATATATACAGATAGTAATGCAAATTTAAACAAAATATGCTTAATATCTATCTGAAGTAGTTCTTATCAAACTAACTTAAGCAGAAAATTTAACATTGAAAATTGCTAATTAATTCATAGTCACTGTACCATGAAAAAGTAGGCAGGGCCTCAAAATAACCATCAAAATTATATGAACTGTTAATAATACATACAATTCATACAAAATATCTTTGATCTTTCACAAGTAAATCCTATGAAACTAACTTAAGCAGACCTTAACATTGTACTTTTTTAATTCAAAATCACTGGACAATGACCTAGGGGGCAGGGCCTCGAAATAGTTGTTAAACTGAGATGTACCAATGGTTATGCAATTTCATATTTAATACCAATTATCTATCACAGGTAGATCCTTTCAAACTTACTAAAGCAGAAAACTTAACATCGAAAATTGCTAATTAATGCATTATTACTGGACCATAAGCAAAGGGGCTGGACACAAAAAAGTCATCAAACTATATGTACTAATAGTTATGGAACTGAAAACAATCACTATATCTCGTTTTCTGCCACTTTTGTCTCTACAAGTTATAATTCTGAGATGATTTATGGAAATTATGTTTAAAAAGAGTGAATGAATATGAAGGATATGTATTCCTTCTTTAAGCAAAATTTTTTTATACCGCCACTCATTGAGTGGATGACATACTACAATTCAATTGGTTATCTTTGTATATTTATATATGTGGGAGTCCTTAATCAATCTATTTAAAACTTTATTTACTTAACCCCAGAATGAACAGACTGACAAGTTTTAACAGTGATTCCAGTATTTTTTACCAATTATTGAAAAAAAAATACAATGTATGAATCTGTTTCTATGTGAATTCTTTGTTATAATCCTGGATTAAATTGTTTACTTTTTTTCTTTTTTAGGAGGATTTTATACTCGTAGCTTGCCACCATGGTTGACCTGGATAAAATACATATCATTCCTCAATTATACATTTAATTGTTTATTATATCTGGAATTCCATAATAGTGCTCCATTCTCGTAAGTACATGTATTATATTAAAGACTTTAAATTGATAGTTGAACAATGTTGAATATTTCTCTACTCAACAATAAACCTCCTAGTAAACAAATATCTAACCAGCAAAACAAAATATCTTACTAGCAGATGCTAATAAGTTCACAAAGCATTATACTTTATTCAAGTCTTTGCCCAAAAACATTCTTTATTTTTTGCATACTGTTCCATAGAATTCCACAGAGATATATTTTGCTTATTTTATATTCAAGGAATATTATTACAGAAGATTTGAAAATTAAGTCCAGTTTAAAAATAAAATGTCTATCATGTACACAGCTACTGAGTTTAAAATTTTGAACCTTAGACTTCAGGTGGTTTTGGGGTGGCTGTATAATTTGATTGACCAGTGTCTCTTAATGTTATGCTTACAACTAACTACTGGTTCTTTCTTGAAAAAAAAATATAAGCTCTTGTGTTGAAGGCCGTACCTTGACTTATAATGGTTTACTTTTATAAATTGTTACTTGGATGGAGATTTTTCTCATTGGCACTCATACCACATCTTTCTATATTTAGTTACTTAAACAAAATTTGTTTTGTTTGACCCTCAGAAGTAATTGTAATCCTTTGCCTTAAGTTTTTATGTCTTTGGGACAGCTAATTAGCCAATGTCCTCTTAAACTTTGTAAAGTATGAATAAAACCAGATGTTGAGAATACATATAAAGCAACCTTAACAGAATGTGGCAGAGTGAAACATTTTGCAGGCACAAAACCCTCCCCTAACCTGGAACAGCATCTTGACAGTACAACAAAGGAGCAAACTGCATGAACCATTTGAAAAGGGCTAAACTTACATATAGAAACAAAGTACAAAAAAACCAACAAAAACAATAATAACATGAAGTACAAATCTAAGATAAACAAAATTTAAATCCAAGATAAACAAAAATACAAATCCAAAATAAACAAAATACAAATCCAAGATAAACAAAATACAAATCCAAGATAAAAGAAAGACCAATGACAGTTGAACTGTTTATAGATACAGTTGTACTAGACTTGTCTTTATTTTATTTTTCAGGTGTGCTGCCCCATCCAATAATATATCAGGATCCCACTTTACCACATGCTTACAGTCTAATTCAACGATGATTCCGTCAGAGGATATACTAAAATACTATAACATAGATTTGGAGTACTGGCAATACATAATGCCTCTATTTATATATATTGTTGTGTTTAGGATTGCAGGATACTTAGTACTTAGATTTATACAGAAACCACATTTACACTAAAATCATTGTTATATGCAGGGTACTAAGTACTTAGATTTATACAGAAACCATGTTGACTCTTGAATCATTCTTATAATGCAACATTCCATTTATCATAGAAGTTATTTATTCTATAGGCTTTTACAGTGACTTGACTGTTAGTGTTGCTATCCACCAATTGCAACTCATTCAAAATTTTGACCCAATTGCAATTTGTTTTATTAAACCAAATTGTTCAACTGGTCAGAAATTTGAACCAACTGCTGTAGAAACCACAGTCAGGTTGTGAAAGTGCAAGGTGATTAAATAAAACATACTTACAATCTATAAGACTTTAACTCCACTTTAATGATGTTGTGACAAAATTTGTCTATCAGTTTGTATAGGTATATTATAGTCATTACCATGCTTAAGGTGAAATTGTTATTTTGAATTGCTGTAAAAATGTCCATACTAAGCTTTCATATAGTTTTTCTTTCGAAAAGTCTTTTATATTCATAAGAATCAGACATTTTGTGAATTAAAACATTTCATATTCAGTAAAATATGTGTAAAATTGCAATATGTTTGTAGGAAGTTTCCATGGGGAGATAATATTTTTTTTCTTTCAAAATGTCTTTATTCAAAAGATTAATATTTTAGGTTATCTCCCCATGAAAACTTATCAATAGCATTGTGTTATTTCACACATAATTTCCTGAGTATATGATGTTTTATTTTAAATGATATCTGGTTCTTATGAATATAGAATACTTTTAGAAAGAAAAACTATATAAAAGCTTAGTTTGGACATTTTTATAGCAATTCAAAATAAACAATTTCACCTAAAGCATGGTAATGACTATAATATACCTATACAAACTGATAGACTCAAATTTTCACAACATCATTAAAGTGGAGTTTAAGTCTTATAGGATTGTAAGTATGTTTTATTTTATCACCTTGCACTTTTACATTTAGACTGAACAATTTGTTCAATATTCTGACCAGTTGAACAATTTGGTTTAATAAAACAAATTGCAATTGGGTCAAAATTTTGAATGAGTTGCAATTGGTGGATAGCAACACTAACAGTCAAGTCACTGTAATTTGTGTTCAGAGCTTCTAATACTCAAGATATCAACTAGATTTATTTATTTTTTATGAATATGTTAATAGAAAAAAAATCATGCATCAATATCATATGTTAAGATTGTGGTGATTAGTCCATAATAATATCTGAACAGGCAAAATTTATTTTAAGGAAAAAATATTTTTTTGTTTCCACTATGACCATAATGACCACAATAAAGATTACATTCCATTTTATTCCCAATAAGGACCAGACCTAACAGTATAAGTTATATGCTTCACTACTGACCCCCTATGGATCCATAGAGAGTTAGTAAAATCCATAGGGGATGACAGATCATGACAGCCTATGGATTTTATTCGCCCTCTATGGTCCGTAGGAGGTCAGTAATTAACTGTATACTAATGAATTTATTGCACCCTGGACTTTTTCTGCTGCGTTTTGTTGAAAAATAAACAATGAAACACAACAGCAGTAATCATGGTAATAGATAACGTCACCATTAACAGTAGACGTGATGTCATGAACCCCCTATGAAATTTACTAACCCCTTACAGTTCCATAGGGGGTCACCACTTGACAGCGTTAAACCAATCACAACTTGATAATTTACCCCCAGTGCGATAATACTTTTTGATGCACTTTCAGTAACAGAGTTCTTTTTGATAAACAGGCAGTGTTATCATTCCTTAACAAAAACCTTAGGTTTTAAACCACTGTACTTTATACTTGACTTTATACATGAATTCCATGTGATTATCTTTTTATTTTTCTTGATTTGAAACATAGGTGTAACTTTATTGGCATCACAATTTTACACAATTCCTTGTAGACTGCTACAGTTATATTATAAGTTATTTTTGTGAAGTACCTAAATACTTGTTATTTATTTGTTGCTATAGTAGAAGTGTAAGGCCTAAGACCTATTAAAGTCAGCATCAAATGACTTGACATATCTTGGCAGACCATGTATTGTTTGTCGCTGTTTGTCTTTGTTTTATTCCTGTTTTTGTTGTTGTATTTCTTTGTTTTTATTCTTTATTTTCATTGCTGTTTTTCTGTGTTGATTTTCTTTGGTTTTTTTTGTCTATTAATTGTTGTTGTTTTTGTCTTCCCCCTTTTTTTACAGTACTCTGTGTTGTTTTTTTTTGGTTTTATTTCCTATAATTTGTTGATTTTTTTATTTTTTTCCTGTCTGTTTTTGTTTTATTCCATTTTTTTTGGAGGAGTCTGATGTTTGTGCTAGGTGTAGTCTGATGTGCTATTAAATATTAATGATGAATACTTTTATCTTTTTTGATTTATTATATTACTTTTTACATTGATCAATTCTTTGGCTTTTGAATTGGGTATGTTGATGACAATTTACAAGGAAAATTGATATTTGAACTGCCGATATATGATCTGGATGTCATTTTAACGATTATGAGATAGTTTTTTTAAGTTTAGCTGAAAAGCAGTTGAGGCATAATTCTGTTTAAGGGGATATATATGTAAAGGTTTATTTTCATATTTTTGTATTCAATGATAAAATACTTAAAATGTCAGAAATGTCATACTGCCCATCAAGGGCCCTTAAGTAGAACAATACATTTTCTTATTCTTCAATATTGATTGAATTCAGTTGCTCCTTAGTGTATTAGTATGGAAATTATTGTATTAATAGGAAAATGTATAAATTTCATTGTTTATTTGAATTTATTTCTTTTCAAGTCTGCAATGTATTTAATACTCAGATATGAACTTCAGTTAAAGTCTTGAGTTGTGGTTCATATTTAAACTTGATATTGTATCTGGATCTTTATTAAATGTCAGTCAAATATTTATAAGATTACAACTTGTAACTACTTATTTTTGACATTTTTACGTATTATGTCAGTTTATTTTGTTCATACATTGTTGTCAGTATAATGGAATTTTATGCAACTGTCATACAAGTGAGAGTTTTAGATTAGCTTGCTTTCTTTGGTATTTTTATTTAGATTAAGCTTTCAAAATATTTTCAATTTATTTATCTTTAGTTAGCTTGAATTTGTGGTTTGTTTTGGCTGACTGACTTTTGGCAATCTCTTACAGCTGAATTTTTGTGATAATGTGGCAAGGCGAGGCATAAGTGTTGCACCTGTACACCTATTTGTTTCTGGTTGACTGACTTTTGGCAGACTACAGCTGAATTTTTGTGATAAGGCTGCAAGCTGAGGCATAATCTAAAAACTTACTTAAACTTAATTGTGTTATATGCATCATCATCAAGATTTTTAAACGCCCATCAAAATTTTGACGGGACGTATTATGGTATACAAATGTCCGGTGTCCGTCTGTCTGTCTGTCCGTCTGTCCGTCTGTCCGTCTGTCCGTCTGTCCGTCTGTCCGTCTGTCTGGCGTTAACATGTCGCACCGTAACTTGAGAACGACTTATCCAAATTTCATGAAACTTAATATAGTTGTTTCTTATGATGGTCAAATGATCTGTATACTTTTTAGTGAAAATAAGATTTAAACTTTTTGAGTTACGGCACTTTGTAACTAAAACAGGGGTGTGGTTTTTTCACATGTCGCACCGTATCTCAAAAACGTTTCTTGATTATTGCTTAAAACTTCACACACTTCTTAGTTATATTAATCTTAATATCTGTATACTTTTTGGTGATGATTCAAAATTTCATTTTTGAGTTATTGAGTATTTTGTAAAAAAGGGGGAGGTTTTTTTTACATGTCGTGCGGTATCTCAAAAACGATTTATGATTATTGCTTAAAACTTTACACACTTCTTTGTTATATTAATCTAAAGATCTGTATACTTTTTGGTGATAACTCAAAATTTTATTTTTGAGTTAATGAGTATTTTGTAAAAAAGGGGAGTTTTTTTTTTTTTACATGTCGCGCCGTATCTCAAAACAATTTATGTTTATTGCTTGAAACTGTACACACTTCTTTGTTTTACTAATTTAAAGATCTGTATACTTTTTGGTTTGATTCAAAATTTTATTTTAGTGATATTTGTAAAAAAAAAAACAGGGTGGGGGGGGGGGGGGGGGGGGGTTTCACATGTCCCGCCGTCTCTCAAAAACAATAAATGGTTATTGCTTAAAACTTCCTCATAAACTATTTATGATTATTGCATAAAACTTCCACACAAGACGTCGGGCGTATCATGCGCTCATGGCGCAGCTGTTTATTTTTTATGTGATGTTGAAATGTTTTTGAAAGTTTAATTACTAAATTAGCTTTAAAAAATGCAGGTAGTTGTCATTAGCTTATCATATTCAAGTTATAAGATTTTACTGCTGCAAAGCTTTTTTTCACATTGTTTTCATATTTTTTACTTATTTTAGTTTTTCTTGTAACAAAATACTAGAGTAATAATTAATAAAGGGCTGCGCTTTAGGGCATGATATGCCCGTTGCTCTTTTAACTTGTCTTTTATGCTTTAAATGAATTTATATGATCAACTAGAAATAAATATACAAATCAAAAGGGATGTTACATTAATATATTCACTAAAGTTTCATAAAATCCCCCTTTTAAGTATAAAAATTCATTACTTAAGAAAACGTAAAATCTAAAATTTATAAAAATGGAAAGGGAGCTTATGTCAATAGATATAAACAATTCACCAAAGTTTCATGGACATTGGTGAAGGCCTTTTTGAGTTATTGTCCGAAATGTTGAAAATCCCCCTTTTTTTTATGAATAAAGCCCCATAAATCCAAAACTTAAAATCTGAAATTTATAAAAATTGAAAGGGAGCTTACATCAATAGATATAAACAATTCACCAAAGTTTCATGGACATTGGTGAAAGCCTTTTTGAGTTATTGTCCAAAGTGTTGAAAATCCCCCTTTTTTTATGAATAAAGCCCCATAAATCCAAAACTTAAAATCTGAAATTTAAAAAAAACAAAAGGGAGCTTACTTCAATAGATATAAACAATTCACTTAAGTTTCATGGAAATTGGTGAAAGTGTTTTTGAGTTATTGTCCGAAGTGTGGACGACGGACGGAGGGACAGACGAACGGACAGCGGTAAACCATAATACGTCCCGTCTAAAAGACGGGTGTATAAAAAGGATTACATATTGTACTAAAATACTCAGTTTTATTGGGTAGGTTTTATCTGTTTTAGATATTTGTTTTAAGTTATTGCTTGAGTTAACATGTTTTTTGTGTTTGTTAAGATGTTTTATTTAGCCAAGACATATTCTTTAATACCAACTTGATACTTAGTTATGTTGATATATTTTAAAACTGAAAATAATTGGACTTACAGATGTTCTTACTAAGGGTAATATATTCATATAGAGATGTACCTTTTCAATATAATGGAATTTTATGCAACTGTCATACAAGTGAGAGGTTAAGCTAGCTATACAATCAGGTTAAATCCACCATTTTCTACATAGGAAGTGCCTGTACTAAGTCAAGAATATGACGATTGTGGTTGTTATAGAGATGTGCCTTTTCAATATAATGGAATTTTATGCGACCGTCGTACAAGTGAGATGTTAAGCTTAGGCTATAAAACCAGATTAAATCCACCATTTTATACAGAAGAAAATGCCTGTACTAGCTCAGGAGTATGACTGTTGTTATTCATCCATATTATGTGTTTGAGCTTTTGATTTTGCCATGTGATAGGGACTTTCCGTTTTGAATTTTCCTCGGAGTCCAGTATTTAAGTGATTTTACTCTTTTTTTTCTATTTTAATACTGTGCATAATAAAATTACTGATATGTGATATTATTGATCTTGTCATGTTCTTCTATACATTTTGTATTTGTATTCAGGTAGCATATTTACTTAAACAGTGAACACTTATTTAGGCTCAATCAAACTAGAGCTTTTCACTTGATACCAAATTGTATGCTTTCAAGATTTTTTTCTTCAATATCATGATTTTTCTCAGTTCATCTAATTTGCGTTTTGCTGCATATATCAAGATTACAGATTTCATTTTTAACATAAGAGTTAAGAGGAACAATTATATGTATTTATTGTTTATTTCAAAATAATGACAGACTGTGAAACCAAATTGAGATATCTACACATTTGTCACCTTTGCAATGTTTGAAATAGAATTTTGTGCAATTTAGAAAAAAAGAAATTGTGATGCCTTATTTATTAAAATTAAAAGAGTAATATACTTTTCTTGATCTATTGAATGAATTGGAATTGTATAAGATTAACGTAATCTATTTTATGTATTTAGTTTGGAGTATTTATGTTTTCATGTACCAGCAAAAGGATTTTATATACATTTTAATAAAAAAAAAATCAGAAAATGATTTTGTTTATTTCAGTATTGCTAATTTTCTTAGATATAAGTAAATATTGTATGAATGCCAATCAGACAACTCTCCATCCAAGTCACAACTTGTAAAAGTAAACTATTATAGGTCAAAGTATGGTCTTCAACACAGAGCCTTGGCTCTCACCGAACAGCAAGCTATAAAGGGCCCCAAATCTTGTCCTTTGAGATTTTGTCAAATTTAGCTGTTGTTTTGTAGAAAAAAATGATGTTGTTTAAGATTGATCGTTGAATTAAAGACTTGAAGAAAATGGAGGCACATGTGTTACAAACAAAGAGGAAATGTTAAAAATCCATAAAAAACAGATAGAAGAAAGAAAACAAAAATCAGTGTGTTATAACAAAGACAATCGCACACACATACAATGCACATCACTGACAATCTGTCAATAGCTTAGAAGAACTTACTAAATTAATTTGTTTTTTCTTAAGATTTAATTCCTTTCACATTTTTTTGTATTAAAAAGTTAAATGCATGCCAAAAGATAGTTTGTTGGGTAACATTTCAATTTATAAAGGTAACTGAACAACACAGGCCTGCTGTACAAATTGGCAATATGAATTACTTGGTCTGAAATATCTTTGAGGTTTACATTCCCAGTCAATTGATAAAGAAAGACAAAAGATATGTCAAGAAAAATTAGGTACCTTAGTAATTCATTACAGTTACTGAATTAACAGTAACTGTTACTGAATCAACAGTTACTGAATCAAGTTACTGAATCAACAGTTACTAAATCAATAGTTACTGAATCAACAGTTACTGAATCAACAATTACTGAATCAAGTTACTGAATCAACAGTTACTGAATCAACAGTTACTGAATCAACAATTACTGAATCAAGTTACTGAATCAACAGTTACTAAATCAACAGTCACTGTATCAACAGTTAATGAATCAACAGTTACTGAATCAACAGTTACTGAATCAATAGTATCTGAATCAATAGTTACTGAATCAACAGTTACTGAATCAATAGTGACTGAATCAACAGTTACTGAATCAATAGTTACTGAATCAACAATTACTGAATCAAGTTACTGAATCAACAGTTACTGAATCAACAGTTACTGAATCAAGTTGCTGAATCAATAGTTACTGAATTAACAGTTACTAAATTAAGTTACTGAATCAACAGTTACTGAATCAATAGTTACTGAATCAACAGTTAATGAATCAACAGTTACTGAATCAATAGTTACTGAATTAACAGTTACTAAATTAAGTTACTGAATCAATAGTTACTGAATCAACAGTTACTGAATCAATAGTTACTGAATTAACAGTTACTAAATTAAGTTAATGAATCAACAGTTACTGAATCAACAGTTACTGAATCAACAGAGTTACTAAATCAACAGTTACTGAATCAACTGTTGGCACAGAGATATGCCACACCTGTATGTGCTTTTTATAAGGCAAATGTTTAAAAACACTCAAAGTATCTGAACAACAATGTTTCTCATTGTTGAAGGCCTTACAGTAGCCTATGATTGCTTACATCATCAACTTTGGTGGATAGTAGTCTCGTTCCTAATTTTTATTTTTATTCAATGAATGATTACTGAGGAGGTAGAGCCAAATAATAGCCATTGAAATGAGATCTAACAATGCAAATACATAGACAAACATTATTGGACCCCTTTAAGCGGACCTAGTCACAAAACATGTAAACTACGTAAAAGTTTTAAAATGGCCTCTACTGGGGGGATGTGGCCAAACAAGTGTAACTGCGAGCTACTGCTCACTGATGATACCCCCGCCGCAAGTGGATAATATAAATAGTGTAAAAATATGTAAGTGTTCAGTAAACAGGAAGTTGTTGAGTGATGAATCTGAAAACGCATAACAGGGTATAGCTGACTTATATAAATCCTGAAACCAAATTTCAGAAATCCTTGTATTGTAGTTCCTGAGAAAAGTGTGACGAAAATTTTCAACTTGGCTATCATGTATAACATACAAGTGTTCGGTAAACGTGATCAATCTGAAAACGCATCACACAGTATAGCTGACTTAGATAAACCCTGAAACCAAATTTCAGAAATCCTTGTATTGTAGTTCCTGAGAAAAATGCGACGAAAAAATAAATAGTGTAAAAATATGCAAGTGTTGGGTTAACAGGAAGTTGTCGAGTGATGAATCTGAAAACACATTACACGGTATAGCTGACTTATATAAATCCTGAAACCAAATTTCAGAAATCCTTGTATTGTAGTTCCTGAGAAAAGTGTGACGAAAGTTTTCAACTTGGCTATCATGTGTAAAATCATACAAGTGTTCGGTTAACAGGAAGTTGTCAAGTGATCAATCTGAAAGCACATCACACAGTATAGCTGACTTATATAAATTCTGAAACCAAATTTCAGAAATCCTTGTATTGTAGTTCCTGAGAAAAGTATGACGAAAATTTTCAACTTGGCTATCATGGTAAAATCATACAAGTGTTCGGTAAACAGGAAGTTGTCAAGTAATCAATCTGAAAACGCATCACACGGTATAGCTGACTTAAATAAACCCTGAAACCAAATTTCAGAAATCCTTGTATTGTAGTTCCTGAGAAAAGTGTGACGAAAGTTTTCAACTTGGCTATCATGTGTAAAATCATACAAGTGTTCGGTTAACAGGAAGTTGTCAAGTGATCAATCTGAAAACGCATCACACGGTATAGCTGACTTAGATAAACCCTGAAACCAAATTTCAGAAACCCTGAAACCAAATTTCAGAAATCCTTGTATTGTAGTTCCTGAGAAAAATGCAACAAAAGATATTCATGGGACGGACAGACTGACGGACTGACGGACGGACGGAGGGACAGACAGAGGTAAAACAGTATACCCCCCCTTTTCTTAAAGCGGGGGTATAATAATCTAAATCGGGAATGTTCTAATACTAAAAACAACAACATACCATATGAATCAACGAATTACAATAGGTGACACACATTTACAAATTGTTAACATGGCCAAATAATCTGAATGGGAATGTTCAAATACTAAAAACAACAACATACCATATGAATCAACGAATTACAATAGGTGGCACACATTTACAAATTGTTTGCATGGCCAAATAATCTGAATGGGAATGTTCTAATACTAAAAACAACAACATACCATATGAATCAACGAATTACAATAGGTGGCACACATTTACAAATTGCTGACATGGCCAGAAACAGCACACTCTTCTATAATTGTCTTAGGAAAGCAAAAACCAGATCCTTCAGGTGATTATTAATGGCCTACCTGGATAATCCAGTTATATAAAACAAATAAGAATGAACAATAATGAAACTTTCAGTCACACAATGAAATAAACAAACATTTAATACTGATCAGACATCTTTATAAATCTTCAGTTATCCCAAGATAAAACTGACATTTTATTGAAAGTATAATAATAAAAATTGAAATAGCATAAATCTCAGCATAGATAGCATTACAATGTTAAGAATGGTTATTTTAATCCAAATTCATTGATATTTGGCATTGTGGATCCAATGTATTCTTTTTTTGAACAGTTTAATAAAACATCAAGGAAAATTACCTCCCTTTGACATTTTCTATGGCTAAAATATTTTAGATTTACTTCCATTCTCCATTTTAAATAGCTATAATTTTTCCAACTAAAACCAAAACATGCCTTTTGATTTTACAATGTGTAAGACAAAATCTGTATGTATAATTTGCCTCTTATATAAATATATTGTTGGGTTTCAATATTTAATTACAATGTCAGTTACAAGACCTGAGGATATAAAAATAAGAAGATATGGTGAATTTACCAGTGAGGCAACCATCCACTAAAATTCAAATGAAATAGATGTAAGCAGATATAGGCAACCATATGGCCTTCAACAATGAGAAAAACCCATACAGTATGGTCAACTTTAAAAGGTCCCAACATGAAAAATATGAAATAATTCAATTGAGAAAACTCAAGAAGTCCATATTTGGAATGTGCTCAGTATATTAATAAGTTATAGAAACAGTCAGCAGGAAATTTGAAAATAGATGTTTTTGATATTTTCATACCTTTTAGACACCCCTAGGATAACTCAAGAATTAACCAGGGGTTTTAGAGATTTTTTAATACAACAATCGGCAGGAAATATGACAATAATAGACCACTTTCGAGTTCATCCGTCACCGGCAAAAACTCGTCAATTATACACGCCTTTATGACGTCATTTACCAGATAGAGGGGCTCGCCTGTATCCCTGCACTATTTACGTTCATCAAGCGTCTTAGTGATCGTCTTTGTGCAGGATAAACTAGAAATAATGGTTGCTATGTAGGTACTTACTGACATTTCCCTAATGACAGCAGTGTTGGTTGTCAATTTTGAGAATTCAATTTGCCGAATAATTCGTACAATATAGAATTGTAGTTTTCCAACCACTCGCTCAACATTGGAAGGAAGTAACGACGCCCCTAAACGCACAAATGACGATGATAAAGGCGCGTATAATTGACGAGTTTTTTCCGGTGACGGATGAACTCGAAAGTTGTCTAATAAATTTTTTATTTAAATTTTTAAATCCATATATTCAATTTTGTCTATTTTTACTGCAACATTATAATGCATTTACCTTAAAGATGCAACATGTGACTAGGTATTAATTGTGATTTAATTTCAGTAATTATTAACTGAACAATGATTTATCATGTTAAAAACAAATTCTATTAACATGTGAATCATAATCTTGGCTCAATAGGTTTACAAAATACAACATATGAGAGTTCAGTTAATTGACCTTTACTCAAATCCTAAATTGTTCAGTCAGTGAAGATGAGCACATTGCTCATAAAGAAAACTACTCACTTGTTAAAGTTACTTATCAAACAGACTGGACTGTTATGGACTATACCACTTTTAAATGTGTACCTATTCAAGAATGGACTGAACTTTACTGGGATGAACCATTACAAACATAGCTTACCCACTTGTAAATGGACAAAACTAATACATTATAGATGACTCGGTTATTTCTTTTATATGACCTAGGCTTAATATTATACAAAACTATTTGGTCTATTATTGTCAAGGTGAAAATTAGTAGGAAAGTTAATTTTGAATAATCTAAACAATAAAATACAAAGCATTAAGCTGGTTGTTTCATACTGAACCCAAAACCTTCTGTAATATTTGACACTGTACATTGTTATGCAACTTACACATTTAAGCTTGTTTTTTAAGGTTTTTTTATGAGGTAGTGTTAACCCATCCATACTATTTTCTAGAAGCACCAACTAGACACCCCTAGAATAACCTAAAAGTTGTCTATGGTTTTTCTTTCAAAAAGAGTAAGTATCTCATAAACTTCTTACATTACAACTTTCTGAGTATAAGGTGATCTGTTTAAAAAAAGAAAGAAAAAGAAGCAAACATCAAAAGGACAATAAAAAAATCTTTTTTCAAAGAAAAACCAACACTTTCATTTTTTTACATAAATAAGGCCATTAATTTTCTCGTTTGAATTGTTTTACATTGTCTTATCGCCTGTTATAGCTGACTATGGGGTATGGGCTTTGCTCATTGTTGAAGGCCATATGGTGACCTATAGTTGTTAATGTCTGTGTCATTTTGGTCTTTTGTGGATAGTTGTCTCATTGGCAATCATACCACATCTTCTTTTTTATACTTATACCAATTTGAAAGTCTTTGTTTTAACCTGGCCGAGGTTAGAATCCCAAACCTCCAGCATGACAGGCAAACACTGTAGTCTTTAAATCATATCCAGTATGAACTCAACTGAATATGATATCACATGAAACCCAACTTTGTATTTTATGGAGAACATAAACTTCAGCCAAAACCAGACCAATGTACTTGATTTTCTAAGCCAACAAGTTATTATGATTTATAGGCATTTTATTTTGTCACTACCAGTCTCAGGGAAAGAACACAACGTTAAAATTTTATATAAAAATTTAATTTAATAAAAAAAACAATGATGATTCTTCAATTCTCAAAACAAGTTTTCAGACAGTTCTCTCTGTTGTACAAGTTTATCACAACTGTTAATTCCCTACTTTTATCTGCCACATAAAATTCACGTGGTGTTAGGCCACCAATCAATAAATCAGTCTTGTGTCCACTAGTGAATACTGGTTAGGTCTTTTTGTTTCTATCTGAAAAATAAAAACATTTAAATGTTATTTCTTCCAAGGTCATTCCAGTGAAAAATAATTTGTTCATTTACATGTTGCTCTGGATTTTGATTTATACCAGTACACAGAAAGCCATTACTTTAGTTTATATAACAGGCTCTTTACTCACTCAACTGCATCTTCAACAATTGTCACTTTTTTTTGCAAGTGGGGCATTATTCCAGAAAGTTCTAGAGGCTTTAAGAAGTTCAAGTCACTCACTTGCATCGTCAACAATTACAGCCTTTTTTTAATAAAAAAAAAATCTTGATTAAAAGGGAATAAATCTATTACTTATGGGTTAACAGACAATTTTAGTCATGAAAAATTGAGAATGGAAATAGGGAATGTGTCAAAGAGACAACAACCCGACCAAATAAAAAAACAACAGCAGAAGGTCACCAATAGGTCTTCAATGTAGCGAGAAATTCCCGCACCCCGAGGCATCCTTCAGCTGGCCCCTAAACAAATATATACTAGTTCAGTGATAATGAACGCCATACTAATTTCCAAATTGTACACAAGAAACTAAAATCAAAATAATACAAGACTAACAAAGGCCAGAGGCTCCTGACTTGGGACAGGCGCAAAAATGCGGCAGGGTTGAACATGTTTGTGAGATCTCAACCCTCCCCCTATACCTCTAACCAATGTAGAAAAGTAAACGCATAACAATACGCACATTAAAATTCAGTTCAAGAGAAGTCTGAGTCTGATGTCAGAAGATGTAACCAAAAAAAATAAACAAAATGACAATAATACATAAATAACAACAGACTACTAGCAGTTAACTGACATGCCAGCTCCAGACTTCAATTAAACTGACTAAAGATTATGATTTCATCATATGAACATCAGGCACAATCCTTCCCGTTGGGGGTTTAGTATGTCAATGTTTTGCAGAAATTATCCTGGTGATTGTTCCTCATTTTACAATTAAACTATTTATATAATTTTCAAGATTGTAAGCAAATATGAAATCAAATTAGAAAAAAATTGTTGTTAAAGGGCATTAACTCTTATGACAGGTACAAAGTAATTGCAAAAAAGCTCCTATTGGCCCACTGGGCCAGGTGAGCTAATAATTGACTTGTTCAATGGTATTTAGGAGATAATTGTATTGTATTTTAAGCTTGGCCTTTAATATCGCAAATGAGTTTACCTAGCAACACATGAACAAATATTTGCTACAGTAAAATCAACATTTACGAAGGCCAGGCTTAAAATATAATACAGTTATCTCCATTCTAATGTCACATATCAAAATCAATTCCATTTGATATTTTGGCTTTATAATGCAATAAATGAAAAATTCTGCGACATTGTCTTTGGTATCTAAACAAGAGGCTCTCAAGAGCCTGAATCGCTTTGAATCGTCCTTTTTTCTTCAAAAGCAAAAAAAAATCATTTTCTCCTATGTTCTATTTTAGCCATAGGAGCTATGTTTCTTGACATACAAGGAAATAAAATATAAAATTTTTACTAGATACTCTGAAACTCATTTAGCCTGAGTTTGGCTGAAATTGATACAGCAGTTTCAAAGGAGAAGATTTTTTTAAAGTAAGTCAACATGATGAACAAATTGAGAAAAAAAGTCTTTAAAGGGCAATAACTCCTTAAGGGGTCAATTGACAATTTTGGTCAAATTGACTTATTTGTAGATCTTACTTTGCTTAACATTTTTGCTATAAACAGTTTATCTGTATCTATGATAATATTCAAGATAATAGCCAAAAACTGCAAAATTTCTTTAAAATCATCAATTCAGGGGCATTATACCTGAAAAACCAGTTACCCAATTCGGCTGAAAATTTCAGGACAGGTAGAACTTGACCTAATAAATACTTTAACTTCTTGTCTTATTTGCTCTAAATGCTAGAGTTTTTGAGATATAAGCCAAAAACTGCATTTTACCCTGTGTTCTATTTTTAGCCATGACGGCCATGTTTTTTGACAAAATAGAAAATAAAACACAAATTTATTTTATTCACCCTACTGATCATTCAGTTGAAGTTTGGTTGAATTTGGTCGAGTAGTTTTAGAGGAGAAGATTTTTTAAAGTTAGCAAATATAATGCACAAATTGTGAAAAATTGTCATTAAAGGACAATAACCCCTTAAGGGGTCAATTGATAATTTTGTTCATAATTTACTTATTTGTAGATCTTACTTTGCTGATCATTTTTGCTGTTTACAGTTTATCTTTATCTATAATAATTTTCAAGATAATCACCAAAAACTGCAAAATTTCCTTAAAATTACCAATTAAGTGGCAGCAACCCAACAATGGGTTGTTTGATTCATCTGAAAATTTCAGGGCTGATAGATGTTGACCTAATGAACATTTTTACCCCCATGTCAGATTTGCTCTAAATGCTTTCGTTTTTAGATATAAGCCAAAAACTGCATTTGACCCCTATGTTCTATTTTTAGCAATGGCGACCATGTTTGTTGATAGATCAAAACTTCGGATACATTTTATAAACTAGATATCCTAAGGAACATTCAGTTAAAGTTTGGAAGTATTTGGCCTAGTAGTTTCAGAGGAGAAGATTCTTTAAATAGTTTACGACGACAGCCGACGCCGACAGACGACAGACGATGGACGACGACGGACGCCAAGTGATGGCATAAGCTCACTTGGCCCTTCGGGCCAGGTGAGCTAAAAAGTGACATTATATGTATACTCTCGATGTCAAACATAAACACTAGACATTTTATACTTTTCGTAGGCTTCTTTTTTGTTTCAATAATGACAAAAAGAAGGTTTTGAGGCACAAAACCTGACTTTCTTGTTATGAGGAATTACAAAACAAACAAAACATTAGGAACTCAAAATGGCAGCTTCTTAGTTATCGTTTGTAGAACGTAGAATTTAACCCTTCAAAATATTTGTCACATCTAATGAATTTATAGTTTTAAAAAATAATTGTATAAGAATGTACTTGTTGTGATGCAAAAAAAGATAATAATAGGATGGTAAATTTAAGTCTAAGTTCAAGTTTTCGGTATGTGTAGTTCCTGTAAAATTTCAGTAAGTCAGCATAAATGTACAACTAATTCAAAAGTATCAATCAATAATTAATTCTTCCTCTATTTTTTTTAGGCAGAGAATCATATTCCACTGCTTACCATATAATCTGTCTATATGTCTATTCCACTTATGTATACATTTAGCAGACTCCTTTGCTGATACATAAGTTGATGCTCCAGCCCCGACTAACACTGTCACCATCACATGTTTCATTGGTCCATACGGTAACACAGAAGATAGTAGCTTTTGACCAAGATGTACACCTCCACATGCTGAAAAATATTATCTATTATAGTTCATAGTCCTTTAAGGTAAGGGAAAATCTTTTCAATGATTGAAAAGGAAAAACAAATGTAATGTCAGCCATGTAGTTGAGAGGGAAAATAAAGAACTGAAGAAGGTCAATAGCCTAAACATCTTGAAAAATTGGTTTTTTGATACAATTATATAAAGCATGTTCCCTATTGGAATTTTGAAAACAAAGAAATTCTAATTGGTAAATTAAGTTTGTTTGTAAATAACCTATCAAACAGAGTAATTATGGAAACATCACATATGATAAGTAAAAGTTATAAAATCTCAGTCATCTGAAGGTCAACATAACTTTTTCAACAATGCAATTTCCTGAAACATTTACTGGTATCTTTTAGGCAACTGACTATAAACAGTTAGAATATCATATTTTACATATATTTACTGATTTGTAATATTTTAATAAAACTAACTACATGTATAAAAGGTTTGATTTTGCTCATTGTTGATAATTATTGCTCATTAATTGATCTGTAATTGTTAACACTTTGTTTTTTAGTTTCAGTTGAATAGTTAGTATCACTGGCAACTATCACTATACCACATCTCCTTATTTGCATGTATTATTTTGTTTATGTGTTACTTTTCTTTTACTTATTCAACTGGTTACAAACATAACAATAAGCTGTCCTAACATATCATATTCAATTTACCTACCTGCGCCTAATACTAAAACTGACTGCCAAATAGCTTCCAAAAAACAAGCATCTTTCTGTTTTCTATACTGAAAAATAAACATGATCTTAGAACTCAGTTGATAAAAACATAAAGTAGAAAAATATTGACACTGCTAATTCTCTCTCTCTTTTTAAAGTTTACACGATATAAGTATATAATAAAATATACTTGTACTTTACCAATTTGATCTTTTTTCTAGCAATGACAGACATGTTTAATCAGCAAGTGCATAAATGACAAATCTGATCATTCAATCATATTGTTTGCCTTAAATTACTGGAGAATAATTGGCTTTTTCCCCTGGAGAAAATTCCCAATTTGAAAAAAAATGCTTTAAATTTATTCCCAAAAAGTGCAGTCTCAGTAGTAATTGTGCAAGAATACAAACTGCAAAATACTCATTTATTAATTTTTCATGCCTATAATGACTACATGTGCAGATTTGAGGGTCTATTTAAGAAATAATTCATGGAAGCCATAGATTGTTGGAAATTTACAATACAACACTATCTAACCAAAATACATTGTATGGACAGTGTTATTTACCACTCAAAAGATTATAATAATCTTTTGAGTGGTTAATAACACTGTCCATACAATGTATTTTGGTTAGATAGTGTTGTATTGTAATTTATAATACCAAATAAACATGGAATTTATCAAAAATTTTAAACACAAGAAATTATACAAATTCCATAATTAACCAGATGCTCCGAAGGGCGTAGCTTTATACGACCACAGAGGTTGAACCCTGAACGGTTGGGGCAAGTATGGACACAACATTCAAGCTGGATTCAGCTCTAAATTTGGATTGTGATTAAATAGTTGACACAGCATAGGTTTCTGACACAGAATGAATGTGTTCTAATGAACTTAAAATTTTTGTTTTCTCTTAGAGCAATTCACTATGCTGTTGAATATTAATCCTCTCAAAAAAATGTTTGAAGAAATTTTCTTTCTATTTATGAAATTTCAAATGAGAAAAATTGAACCCAATTTTTTAATCACATCCCCCTTTCCCTTATTCCAAAACTTATCTCAATTAAAATATTCTAATGGAGTTTGCAACAATAACTACTCATTTAAATACATCATAAAATATTAAGATGTAAAAAAACTGCTTGTTATCACTGAATGGTAAAGATCATTTAAATTTATCAGTTAGTAGTAAAAAGTGAATATACATTGCATATTGTATATAACAAAGATTTAAGTTGATTCTGGAAAAAGAAAGATAACTCCAATTAAAAAAAATTCTTGCAATAAGATATTTCTTGCTTACTATTCTGGACAAAGAAAGATAACTCTAATTTTAAAAAAAATTGCTATTTCACAATATTGTGAAATTAGATATTTCTTGCCATTGCACAATACTGTGCAATTGAAAAGACTTGCTATTGCACAATACTTAATATAATAATTTTAGATCCTGATTTGGACCAACTTGAAAACTGGGCCCATAATCAAAAATCTAAGTACATGTTTAGATTCAGCATATCAAAGAGGCCCAAGAATTTAATTTTTGTAAAAATCAAACTTAGTTTAATTATGGACCCTTTGGACCTTAATGTAGGCCAATTTGAAAACGGGACCAAAAATGAAGAATCTACATACACAGTTAGATTTGGCATATCAACGAACCCCATTTATTCAATTTTTGATGAAATCAAATAAAGTTTAATTTTGGACCCAGATTTGGACCAACTTGAAAACTGGGCCAATAATCAAGAATCTAAGTACATTTTTAGATTCAACATATCAAAGAACCCAACCGATTCATTTTTTGTCAAAATCAAACTAAGTTTAATTTTGGACCCTTTGGACCTTAATGTAGACCAATTTGAAAACATGACTAAAAGTTAAGAATCTACATACACAGTTAGATTCGGCATATCAAAGAACCCCAATTATTCAATTTTGATGAAATCAAACAAAGTTTAATTTTGGACCCTTTGGGCCCCTTTTTCCTAAACTGTTGGGACCTAAACTCCCAAAATCAATACCAACCTTCCTTTTGTGGTCATAAACATTGTGTTTTAATTTCATTGATTTCTATTTACTTAAACCAAAGTTATTGTGCGAAAACCAAGAATAATGCTTATTTGGGCCCTTTTTTGGCCCCTTATTCCTAAACTGTTGAAACCAAAACTCCCAAAATCAATCCCAACCTTTCTTATGTGGTCATAAACCTTGTGTCAAAATTTCATAGATTTCTATTAACTAAAACTAAAGTTATAGTGCGAAAACCAAGAAAATGCTTATTTGGGCCCTTTTTGGCCCCTAATTCCTAAAATGTTGGGACCAAAACTCCCAAAATCAATACCAACCTTCCTTTTATGGTCATATACCTTGTGTTAAAATTTCATAGATTTCTATTCACTTTTACTAAAGTTAGAGTGCGAAAACTAAAAGTATTCGGACGCCGCCGGCGACGACGCAGACGATGACGCCAACGTGATAGCAATATACGATGAAATTTTTTTCAAAATTTGGGGTCGTATAAAAATAATTCCAAGTTCAAATAATAGCCTGTTATATGTTTTTTATAACTCAATGGATAGTTTTCATTATAAAACTTATGTACATATACTTTTTTCTGAAGAAAATTCTTTCGGTTGTTCAAATTAAGTTTACTTTATTTTAATTCCTCAACACATATTTTCCATATGCAAAGTGACCTCAACATGACCCATCTCCAAAAAATCCAGTGATCGCAATATGCATGTATGTCCTTAAAATAAACTATTTTCTGATTGTACATGTTAAACACATACTCAACATACAATGACATACATGCTTTTGGATAAATGTTGACAGACAGGTGACAATAGTTAAATTTCGGCTTCAAAACACGAACTTTAATTACATACCATATTTTCACAACAACACTGACTGATTGAAAAATAAATTTGACGATTATACGTAATATACTAGTGTGCGAAAAAAAAATGATAAAAAGGTGCACAGAAGACTAAGTTTATGATGTTTATATGCATTGGTTCAAGAATTGGAATAACATTATTTTTCACCGGTCACTCCTTTATTATACCTTTAAACAGCATTAAACCATGTAGATTTTTTGCAGTTGCCGACATTTCAAGATTACCAAGCTTTTTTTTTAGCAAGATAGCTCTCACAGTCCCACAAAATCTTTCATGGGGCCTTCAATCATGTCAATTTTATTTTAATAATGTTTATTTGCTTCTTCATACTTTTTTTAAAAATCATATACCTACATGACCTATGGTACAATTGATTGTTAGTTTAGAACTGTGGACGAAAATTGCTCTATAAAATTTCCAATTGGTGAGGCTCCATAGTGAAAATAACCAACAAATAGTGACAGTTGGCAGAACCTGTATGTCGAACCAAGAGTCCTGAAAAATGCTCAACTGGTTTGAGCATGCATAAAAAAATACCAAATACGTTGAATTCACAGTTGAACGAAAAAACTATATACAAAGAAAACATGTAAATAAGTAAGTATTAAATGAGTATTTCTGTACAATGCCTTCCTTATTTCAATCTTCTTTCTTAAAATATTCAACAACGGTGCGAAGATTAAGACTATATTGGGTGCTGATTTGACAATTGGCCAATAGACAACTTTCGAATTTCGATGCATTTCCGTCAAAAACTCTGCTTTTAGTGAACGTCATTTGTGCTTTTAGGGGCGTCGTCTCTTCCATTTCCATATTAAGCGATTGGTTGGAAAACTACAATTCTATATTGCAAATTATTCTGCAAATTGAATTCTCAAAAGTGACAATCAGCAATGCTGTCATTAGGGAATTGTCATTAAGTACCTACAGAAGAACCATTCTTTCTAGTTTATCCTGCACAATGACGATCACTAAGACACTTGATGAAAGTTAATAGTGCAGGGATACAGGCGACCCCCTCTATCTGGTAAACAACGTCATTGAGGTGCGTTTAATTGACGAGATTTTTCCCGTGACGGATGAACTCGAAAGTGGTCTATTTAACTATGTGCCGCATGTGCCACTTGACTTGAAATAGGGAAGTTCATGTGTTTATTAATTAAAATTATTATTACAATACCTTCCACTATTCACATATTGAGTTTACGTATGTATTATTGAAGTGGATGTATTTCAAATGTGCAACTATAATCTATATATAGACTTTGGTAACAAGAGGGTTGTAAAGGGTTATTTTGTGCAAAGTTTTCTGCCTTTTTATTTCATGTTTTTCAGTTCTTAACCTTTTATTTCTCGTTTGGAAAAAAAAGAGTTATTACCCTGTTTAGTGTTGACACTCTTAAATTCTCATGCTTGTCTTGCATTTGAAGTAAAAGTAAACCGGGACTTATTGAAAGTCTGTGTGTTATAATTACCATCCGAAACTTGTGTAATTTAAAAGTACTTGATGATTGTATATTGTTACCATTCTACTATTGCAGTCCATCAAATGACTTTCAACATTGGTTTTTAAATCAGATGCAATTAGTGGATGTTAGAAGGTGACCGCAAGCTCTACATGTCCATTGATAGTGACTGTATGATCTCCAAGAACAGCTGAGTAATCACTTCTAGTTCTTTTTTCCCCTTAATAGTGGGTCTCATTGGGGTCTAAGTGTGACGCGGGATTGCTGATTTTTTGTAAGCGTGACACGTGAAAGTCAAATTATCGTGTCGTGAAAACGGGAAATGAGGTCTTGCAGGACCCGGGAAATGACAAAAAAATGAGAATAGCTTACGTATATAGTGTAAGCGGGATACGGGAATCTGACAAAACAGTAGTAAGCGGGATCAGGGATCCGAACCCCCCAATGAGACCCCCTTAATATTTACGATTCAAATTCTCATGCTTTGTTTTTCCTACATTTATATTTTCTGTCCAACTTCATCACGGTTTTCAATTCATGTGTTTCTGTGTTGTGTTACCACCCTCTAATAAAGATATTTCAGATAATTTGCTGTGAACATGCAAAGCCAAAGTCACAGAACTTGTTTCTATCCATGGTTTACATGGCTTGCTCTAATTTTAAAGGATAACAGATCCCAATTAACAGGCTGTTTTGTTTGGAAATGAGCATAACTCATATATAAACTGCTGAATTTATTTTAAAATCTATGTTACACAGACTGAAAGTGAAAGGGGGCCGGTTTCTCTACCTATCTGTATCTGTAGTGGTACGTGTAGAATCCTATTAAGGCTTTTATACATGGTGGAGAAGAGCGCCGTTGTTATGGGCGGTGTTCTTGTAGAGCGGTCTTAAATGCCTCTACAGAACCTGCATGCACAACTTTATCTGGTAGTTGGTTCAAGTGAATAGTTGTTTCCACAAAAAATGAATGTTTGTACTGTGGTTTGTTGCTATTTGGTACTTTCAGTCCTCTGGTGTTATTGATAACTTGACGTTCGATGATATTGTCAGTTTCACAGTTTAAGTAAGTTTTGGCTTTAATTGTTCGTTTCGGTCTTGCTGGTATGACAAAATTGTCGGCTGGTAGAGCCGGCACCAGACCCTCAACCACCTTGTAAATCAGGATAAGACGGAGGCTGTGTCTTCTTTCCTCTAGCGTCTACATTTCAAGCTGGCGTCTCATATTAGTTACATGGTTATGGACCCTTCTACCATCCCCCTTTTTGTTTAAACGGGTTATTTGACAGTGCCTACTACAAATTTCAAAGAATAGATCTTACTAACTTCTGCAAGTTTGGCTCTTTTTGCTGCATCTAATACTGTCATCTCTAACTTAAATGCCTGTTAATACTATTTTAACATTTTTAACAGAGACAAAGTCACATATCTTTTTATGTAAACTCTAATAAAGGTAAATCAAAAGGAGTTCCGATATAGTGTTATCTCCCCCTTGATTTCCCGCGAAATATTAAGTAGGTCTACAATCGACACTGTGACAGAATAAATATTTTCAATAATCATTTACATTAGACGTCATTATAAAATAATGTTCCAAATCAACGACCATGAATTGAATACCTTTCCCCTCATTTAATCGACATTTTTTTTGTTTATATCAACCGAGTCATAATATGATAAATAATAAAATTATATCCAAATGATTTCTATTTTATTATATCACTGTAGACTATTATATATGTTCTCAAATCGCCGTATTTTTTTTTTTTGGCTTTTCGTAACCGACCTTCTATTCTACGGACTTGGGTCCGTGTAACACTTATCAATTCAAAGTTTTAAAAAGTTTTGAAATTTTAGATTTTTAGAATTTTGATCAAAGTTTTAAAATATCAAAATTTCAAATTGTGTTAAAGTTTTGAAATTTTGAAATTTTAACCAAATTATTAAAATATTAAAATTCTAAATATCGTTTAAAAATTTGATAGTTTAGGAATTTGAACAAACTTTTAAAATACTAAACCTAACGTGCAATTTTGATTTTTTCACTTTTTGAAAGTTTGATTTTTTAAACTTTTGATTAAAATATCAAAAATAGAAAAGGGGCGAAAAGAGGGGTAACTGTAAACACTGATGTAAATACGGCTCTGATAACTATCATTCTTAATAAATAAATAGCACGAAATATACCAAATCATTTTTAATTACAAAATGAATAATGAAAAGAAGAACAGTATCCTGAAATTTTAAGATTGTGAATCTATCAAAAAAAAATAAAAATAAATAAACCTATTGAAACCGAAAATATCATTTCATGTACACTATGAGCGATCATCTTAAATCTGTGATTTGTAAGTTGTTGGCCCTTAATATTTAGCTTTACTTTGAGCGTTTCCTAAGAAGATCGATAAAAAAAGCGCTTCGGTCGTAACTTTTAACGTTACGTTTTCATTTTCATCGGTTGTATGACGATCATAATTATATTGACTTGTATGATTTTAGTTAATATTTTTTTGGTACGGTAGGAATACCGAATGCATGGTGTTCCATTTAAGGTTGTGCTAGTCTACAATGTGGGAGGTTTTTAATATATATATCTTATATGTCTTATACATGTAGGTCTTATTATAAATATATGTCTTATTTTCGCTGAAATTAAGAGTACTAAGATCCAATATTAGTAGATTGGAGTCAAGATACTATTACAAGGTATCTACAAAAACTCAGTATAGATGGATACCAGGATATAAATTTTGCCAGTTTTTGCGTCAGACGCGCGTTTCGTGTACAAAAGACGTATCACTGACGCTCGAATCAAATTAAATTAAAAAGGCAAATAACGTCAAATGAAATTAAAAAGGCCAAATCAAGTAAACATTTGAATCCAACTTTTAGCTCTAGTTTTGTAAAAGTTGAAACCTTTCATATCATAAACGTTAATACATAAATAAGGCCGTTAGTTTTCTGGTTTGAAGTGTTTTACATTTTCTTATCTGGGCCTTTTATAGCTGACTATGCGGTATGGGCTTTGCTCATTGTTGAAGGCCGTACGGTGACCTATAATTTTTAATGTTTGTGTCATTTTGGTCTTGTTATGGATTGTTGTCTCATAGGCAATCATACCGCATCTTCATTTTCATAATGTATACCATAAACATTATTTTCACGAGCATTCATATTTATGTAATAGTTGCCGCTGGACTATATTAAGCGCCCATCTAGCATTCATATTTATGTAATAGTTGCCGATGTACTACATTAATCGCCCATCTAGCGTTCATATTTATGTAATAGTTGCCGCTGTACTACATTAAGCGCCCATCTATTCATTTGTAGGTGTTAGCATTTTGAAAATTGATAGATAGTCATTTTTTCTACTTGGATACTACCACGAGGGGCTTTGATAATGGTACATTGAAATTTTCTGACCACCAATTTGATGAAAAAATAATATTCCGTGCCAGCAGAGGACAACAGAAAAAATTCTGAATCCAAATTTTCTCCTTGCTATTTAGTGTTAAATTTGAACCAGACAAGTTGATTAATAGCGATGAAAAACTGAATAAAATTGTTAGTGCTTCGACAAAACAACCACACCCTTCCTTTTTTTTTAAAGTTTAATGGTTGTTTCCTTCTAGACAACGTTTGGACTGGTTATCATTTACGTAGCTCCATTATGGGTTCTAAATCAACCACTGTGTTTAAATAGTAAATAAAAGGAAAGGGATTTTTTTTTGTATTAAGGGATATTATTGTTCCGTGTTTGCATTTTTTTATTAGGGCATTTTTAAGTTATCGTACGACAATCGACTTTGAGCAAACTAAAAGAACACATGTACATCCAGTCAGAATGGGGCGTGCAAAGAGAAGCCACACTGTCATTTGCATGATGGATTTTACCATTTTTTGGCCGTACACCAATGTCGCTCTCGAAAAACCAGAGCAATGTAAAACGCTGAATTTTAAGTAAAGAATTCTTCTACGGAACAATGAAACTGAAATTTGAAAGTTAAGAAAAATTAGAACCGAAACAATTGAAGAGGTGTCAAAGTGAAGTTAAAACATATTAAAATCCATCTATACGGGCTACTTTATCCTAGCCAAGAGTTGAATCAAACGTTTCTTTGATCCCGGTTCAAAAGGTTTAACTTTTTTTGGATAGATGCACAACCTTAAAATTTCAGGATACTGTTATCCTATGTGATGTCTAATATGTTTCATAAAAAAACGACTTCTTCTTTTCATTATTTATTTTGTAACTAAAACTGATTTGATATATTTCGTGCTATTCATTTATAACTAAGAATGTTTTTTATTGTTATCAGAGCCGTGTTTACATCAGTGTTTACAGTTACCCCTCTTTTCGCCCCTTTTCTATTTTTGATATTTTAATCAAAAGTTTAAAAAATTAAACTTTCAAAAAGTGAAAAAATCAAAATTGCACGTTAGGTTTAGTATTTTAAAAGTTTGTTCAAATTCCTAAACTATCAAATTTTTAAACGATATTTAGAATTTTAATATTTTAATAATTTGGTTAAAATTTCAAAATTTCAAAACTTTAACACAATTTGAAATTTTGATATTTTAAAACTTTGATCAAAATTCTAAAAATCTAAAATTTCAAAACTTTTTAAAACTTTGAATTGATAAGTGTTACACGGACCGACTTGCTGCATGAAACATAAGTACGTAGGACAGGAAATTTATTACTTTTCAGTTTAGCCGTCAGTTTCTGATCTTTTCTATTATTTCATTTTTTTGTGTGTTTTTTTGTATTAGAAGAGCATAAATATATACTACAAATACTGAATTGCATTTGCTATTTACTATGAATTCCAAGTTTACTATCCATAGAGGACATTGATATATTATAGAAATAACTTTCAGAGGAAATTCAAACTTGTGGATTTACTGTGACCTAGCATTAACTCCACTCCCCTATACCTTTAGCAAAAGATGAACACCCACACCAACATATACAGAAAGTATAAATCAGTTTAAAAGAAGTCAAAGTCCGATATTAGAATAAGTAACAGAAGAAACTAATCAAAACTACAATGATCAACATAAATGAGCCTCCTCATGTTTTTTTTTTATAATGTGACTACTTGTTCGTTTTTATAGTGATTATTTGATGACCACGAATTTCATGATGTTTTGATTATTTGATAATTTAGAACTAGTCTTGTTAAAAAAATATTTATAATGCCCAAGGATTTGCACTATACAAATCTTTGTATTGCCGGATTATGTGATTACATTGGGGGGGGGGGGGGGGGGGGATGCCGGCCGTGATTATCTGATTACTTATACCCCCATGAGGGGCCTCATAAATAAACAGAGAAATTCTCAAAGCATTGTCTGAAAGCTATCTTATCCTTAAGTATTTAACAATTCTATCATTTTGTTTAGTTTCTAACCACGAAATGGTGTTTTTTCCTGTATAATCCATACACAATGTGTCATTTTGTCGCGTACTGTAGCTTGAGAAAATGCGCGGTGACCTATCATTTTTATTATATATTTCAACATATATCAATAGATACTACGTTTTGGCAAAGTATGAACAAATTCTATCATTTTTATTTTAGACTTTCATACCACCTTAAGGATGGGATGTGAAATACCTGACCGTATAAGATGTCCACACGTATGAATAGACTTGAAGCGATAAAAAACTGAATAAAACAATTTCCAAATTTCATATTACTGTATTGTAGTGAGATATGGTCGCTAAATATTGTGAAGAACAACAAAACTCTTGAATCTCAATATTTATCTATGGAATCAGTAAAACTGCAAATCAAATTTGCGAAAGGTCTTCTAAATGTTAATTCAAAGGCAGTAAATACAGCTGTATTAGCTGAATTGGGAATGTACCCTATTGGTATACAGGCCTTTAAGTCTTCTGTAGGATTTTGGTTACATATTTTAAAGTCAAATGAAAATGAGTCATTATTATATAATGTTTATAAAGCTAACAAGCAGTTAAATGATGGATTTGCTTTCAAAAGTTAAAATGCTACTTTCAAAATTGAATTTCACTCATGTTTGGGAAAAATCAATGTACCTTCTCTAAAAAAAAGATTACGTTTAGCCGTCGTGAAGAAGCTCAATGAAAATTACATTATATTTTGGAGAAATTGTCTCTTTAATGATGATAATTCAATAAATGGAAATGAACTAAGAACTAACAGAAAGTTTAAAGTAAAGTATGAACTAGAAAAATACCTTTTATTGAATTTAGATAAAAATGTTACAAAAAATTATGCTAAAATAAGAATAAGGAATAGTATGCTGGCTGTTGAACGTGGTAGATAAAACAAAACAGCTTTAGAAAATAGAATATGTCCTTTATGCCATAAAGAGGTGGAAGATGAATTTCATTTTATCATAACATGTTCAGAAATTAATAAAACTAGGATCAAAATGTTTGATGAAATATCTAGTATTGTCCCCTGTTTTAATTCAATGAGTGAAGAAAACAAATTTGATTTTATATTTTCCTGCGAAGAATGTGATATTTTACTTATCATTGTTAACTACATAAGTGAAATGTATAATGAGAGAAACAATTATAATGTCAATATATGAACTGTGTAATTGATGGCTTAACTTATAATGTTATATATATTATAACGTATTTTTTGTAACATAAGCATAATATTTTTATTGATAATTTTAAAGAGGAGACATGCTGTCAAAAATAGTATTATAATTAATACTAATAATCTAAACAACGGAAATGTATGCATCTGTGGGAAAGTTTGCAAGAACCAACGAGGTCTGAAGATACATATGGGAAAGATGAAATGCAAGCCAAATCAGAGCATAACACAACGCACAGGGCAACCTGGTGAGACGGAGGAGGAGGTGGTTCAGGATACAGACCACAGTGACCACAGCCTCCATGTGTTGTACAATGAGGAGGGCAGCATGGTAGGGGGGAATCAACAGGAAAAGGAGGGCTTAGACAACAACAGACAGCCACAAGAGCCAAAAAGAACACCAGACACAAGTGAGAACATAAGAAGAAAGAAAGTAAAATGGCCCAACAATAAAAGTAAAAGTGAATGGCAACAGTTTGATGAGGATGTGGATGCAATTTTGAATACAACATTGGCAGGTAACATAGACAGGAAGATAGAATCAATGACATCATTTATTTACAACATAGGTATGGACAGATTTGGTGCAGATGAGAAAGAGGTGGTGAGGCGAGAGGGTCAAAAGAACAGAAGAGAATCCAAAATAGCAAAGATGAGGAAAGACCTAAGGCAACTTAAGAAAAGATATAATCAGGCATCAGAGGATGAAAAACCAGCATTATCTGAGCTGAGGGACACCATCAGGAAGAAACTCAAGATCACAAGGAGAGCAGAGAGAACTAGGATAAGGAGGGAAAAGAGAGAGAAAGCAAGAGCTCAATTTACATCAGATCCTTTCCAATTTACATCAAGATTGTTGGGGAAGAAAGGATCAGGACAACTAAAAGCTAGTAAAGAGGAAGTAGAAGAATATTTAAGAGAAATGCACAGTGATCCAAAAAGGGAAGACGAACTCCCAGATATAGAACAACTTATACGCCCGGAGGATCCAGAGCAGGTTTTTGATGAATCACCACCAAAGTTGAAAGAGGTAGTAGATGTTATCAAGAAAGGAAGGGCAGCATCAGCACCAGGTCCAAATGGAGTACCATATAAGGTATACAAGAACTGTCAGACAATTACAAGACGTCTATGGAAGTTAATAAGAGTCATCTGGAGAAGAGGTCGACTAGCAGAGAGTTGGCACAAGGCAGAAGGGTGCTTTATACCAAAGGAAGAGAAGTCAGAGACATTAAAACAGTTTAGAACCATCTCACTGTTAAATGTAGAAGGAAAGATATTTCTTGCTATTCTTGCTAAAAGGATGACAAACTACATGCTGAGCAACGAGTACATTGACATTGCAGTACAGAAAGGAGGGGTACCAGGTGTATCAGGCTGCATTGAACACACAAGCGTATTATCACAGTTAATCCGAGAAGCGAAAGATTCAAAGGGAGAGCTCGCAGTTGTCTGGCTGGATTTAGCGAATGCATATGGGACAGTACCACACAAGTTAGTTGAGTTGATGCTGGAGAGATACCATGTACCTGACGGTGTAAGAGAGCTGATAAGAGAGTACTTCAACCTTCTGCAGCTGAGATTTACCGTTTGGGATTTTACAACATCATGGCAACGTTTAGAAGCGGGAATAGTGACAGGATGCACGATATCTGTCATCCTTTTCTCCGCAGCAATGAATATGATTGTGAAGTCAGTAGAGAAGAAGAGCAGAGGTCCATGGATGAAGTCAGGAGTACGGCAACCACAAGGAAGAGCATTCATGGATGATATGACAATAAGCACAAAGACAGTTATCGAAGCCAGGTGGACACTACAAGAGCTTGATAAGATGATCACCTGGGCAAGAATGAAAGTGAAGCCTAGCAAATCCAGAAGTTTGGTAGTGAAGAATGGTAAAGTCAAGGAGGAAAGGTTTAAAATAGGAGACGAAATAATACCAACAGTCTCAGAGAAGCCAGTTAAGTGTCTCGGAAAATGGTTCAACAACACCTTGTCAGATAAGTTGAATGTGGAAGATACATATAAGCAGTTGGACGACTGGTTAAAGGCAGTAGATAAGAGTGGACTACCAGGAAAGTACAAGGCATGGATTTACCAGCATGGGATATTGCCTCGGCTGCTGTGGCCACTTCTTGTGTATGATGTACCAATGACAACGGTAGAGGGAATGGAAAGAATATCAAACAGTTACTTACGTAGATGCCTTGGAGTACCACGCAGTTTCAGCAGTGTGGGCCTATACAGTTTAGGAATCAAGTTACAGCTACCACTCAAGTCAATCACTGAGGAATTCAAGGTGACCAAGGTTAGACAACATCTGACGTTAAAAACAGCAGGGATGAGAAAGTACGATCAGCAAAAGTAGAAATAAGAACTGGAAGGAAGTGGTCAACAAAGAAGACGATAGAAGATGCTGAGTCACGATTAAAACACAGTGAGATAGTGGGAAGAGTTGCAGTTGGAAGACAGGGGCTGGATGTTACACCTACAGCAAAATGGAGAACAGCAACAGTGGAAGAAAAAAGACATCTGGTACAGAAAGAGGTACGATCAATGAAAGAAGAAAGTAGAATGGCAAAGGCAGTGAGTATGAAGAAGCAGGGAAGCTGGTTAAACTGGGAGGGAGCAAGACAGCAGAAGTTAGGATGGAATGAGATCTGGAAGATGGAGCCACATAGGTTGCAATTTAAGCTGAAGTCAGTATATGATGTATTGCCAAGCCCAACAAATCTAGCAACATGGGGATCGATAGACGACCCAAAGTGTGTTCTTTGTGGTAAGCCAGCAAACTTGGAGCACATATTATCATCATGCTCGAGTGCTTTGAAAGACGGGAGGTATACATGGCGACACGACAAGGTATTAGGGACACTATCAGACACCTTAGAGTGAAACATCAGGAAGCCAAGGAAAAACAAGGAAGGACTTACTTTTGTCATTTTTGTTAAGGAAGGAGAGAAAGGTCAGAAGAAGAAGGTGGAAGAAGTGGTTCATTGGTAACAGCAACTGATTGGCAAATGTTGGTAGATCTTAAACAGAAGTTACAATTCCCTCCACAGATTGCAGTAACAAACCATAGACCTGACATCGTCATTTGGTCCGCCTCAACAAAACAGGCAATCCTGCTGGAACTAACTGTACCATGGGAAGAAAGAATAGAAGATGCCTACGAAAGAAAGAGACTGAAGTACCAAGATCTACTTGCAGAATGTAGAGACAATGGATGGCGGGTTTGGTTATTTTCAGTGGAAGTGGGAAGCAGAGGGTTTGTTGGACATTCTATGTGGCGAGCATTGAGAGCACTTGGTATTGTTGGAGGGGAAAGAAGTAAACTGATAGGGAACTTGTGTAAAGAGGCAGAGACAGCATCAATGTGGTTATGGAGGAAAAGGTCAGAACAGTGGAAGCAGTAAAGTGTAGAGGCAGGGATGGATAGCCAAGTGGTTTCGGGCTGGGACTTGATCACCCCAGTCGGCGCACCTCTGGAGGTTGTAGTGGACAGCTCCGAAACAGCCGAGGAAGGAGGATTCACCTGAAGACGGAACCACGCATCTTTCCAACAGGATGTATTAAGGTAATAGTAATATGTTTTTGTTTTTCTTTCAATGCTACATGTTTGCAGTGTTTAATGACTATCCTTTTGTAATTAAAGTGCCACTGTCTGTTTGTTTGTTTTTATTGTGTATTTTAGTAACAATCCTATTGTTTGGATTTTAGACTAATAAAATTCTTATTCTTATTCTTATTCTTATTATTCAAATTATCAATATAACGACAAAGCATTTAATATATATCACACTCGGTAAAAATAAATAGAAAAAACTTCATGAACACAGGACACGTAGACTAAACAGGCTTTGCTAATTGTTAAAGGTCGTAAAGTGACGTATGGTTGTAAGTTTTTTTGTCATTTGGACTCTTGCGCAGAGTTGTCTCATAAGCATATTATTGGAGGCCTGATAGGGGGTCCACGATTCACGAGTTGATTTTTTTGTCAATCACGATTCACACTGACAGAAAATAAATTTCCATGATCACGGATCACGAAAATATAAAAAAAAAACAAATTAAAATCTGTAGAAAATGGATCACGGATAGCAAAAACGCGCCGATCACGAAGAACGAAAATAACCCATCGAGCCCTTCCTCATTAAGAAAGATAATAATCGAATTATTACAGTAGTTCCTTTTTATATTAATTTCCCTCACTCCAATTAGCGAAAAAATCAGCTGAAATTATGCCTAATTCTGTTCATAAGCATATCATTACCTTGTACTTTGTGCCTATGAGAATGTCCTATATTTTATACACGTGTCAAAAACAAACAACCCGTAGTTATAAGATATCATTTTGACCGGCAATTTTTCCAGGAAAGATTGTTAAAAATGAGATATAAACAAAATTTCAGCTGACGAAGTTTTTTCTCCTCATTACCCCTGGCTGAAGTCCATTTATACATATATATATATATATATGACTGACAAAGGATATCTGTTATCCGAAATATTTATAAATAATTACATTTATAGTTACCTTTTTTTGTATTTGGAGTTGTTGTGTACACTTTTTTAGGCGTTTATATAATTTATTTATTGTGTACATGTATCGTTACTCGTAACGATCCAGCGCCCTCGTGGGGAAAATCGTTGACTACTATACAGACGTTTTATATATATATATATATATATATATATATATATCTACAAAACACGATTATATCTTTCACCAGAAACTTATACGTGATATTGAAACTATTTCTAACGTATCAATGAATTAAGAGGGTGATCTAGAAGAACCATGGGTAAGACGATTTTCTTTTCAATATGATTGATATTTTGAAATGTGTGTCCTTAAATTGTATCGTATACCAATACGTTCAACAATTATTATTATTTGGCTTTTCGATCTAAAATAAAAACAAAACTAGCATCGGATATAGAAAACTTCGCACTTTTTCATGTGTTTCATAGTTTTTTTCTAACTTAAAAAAAGACAACTAATTTTACAGGGCTTTCTATATATATAAGTTGAAACTTGACAACATCGAACTGTGTAAGATGAAAGATATTCCAAACTTTGACAACGTGAAGTCAACTTCGTGATTGATCAGGCATAGAAGAAATGTCCTACCGAGATGTTATTGTAATTTGTGCTGTGGGTCATTTGATTAAGGCTATATTTTTCTGAGTGAAAATAACCAGATACAAAATTATATAGCCTTATGAATTTATTCCACTTTTAAATGATGTCCTGGTGAACTCTGATGCCAGCTTTATGGATATGGAAATATATAATGAGAAATAGTATGATGCATGGTCAATCATCGGATACAAATATCTGGTAGAGTCCAAAGGTCGCGAGGGTATTTATCTATTATAATAATAGGTTATCTCACGGCATTTGACATTAAAGATTTTACCGTAAAGTCAGCTAATCAAGGCCCAGACTTTACAAAATGTGAAACAATCAAACCGCGAAAAACGGCCTCATTTCCCACTTAACAATAAACGAAATGAATCTTTTACATACAGACAACTTTATCAACCGAAGTTAATTTATAAATAATATGCCCCTAACTTGGTATAATCTGATCGTCGGCTGACAGGTACACTAGCTTTGTTCTTAGGTTTGAGTGTAGCGTAATACAAGCGGATTCCAGTTTCAACTTGGTACAGAGACATAAAGATTATTGCGAGGTGATATATGTCAATTTTGAGCGACCAAACCGCCCCAACCAGGGATATTGGATATAACAGAACAACATAAGATCAAACTGTAAAAATTAGTTACAAATGGCTTGACTTATATAACGTAACACATAACTAAAATACACAAAGTAACTACCTATATAAGAGCAGTGCTGCACGCACAGTTACTTGTATATATGTTACAGGCATTTTCTAAATTTAGGCATTTTGTAAAATGACTGAATTTTCAGGCAATTTAGAAAATGGCCTAACCTTAACAGGCATTATACAAAATGACTAAAAATACTTATATATATATATATTGTAAAATAACTGAAATTTTGATGCAAAATTCCACAAATTGCCTGTTGAGTTTCAGGCAATTTGTAGAAGGAGGATATCATTGAGATGCATATGACAAAAGTTGACAAAAACACAATATCTTACAAAGAAAATAACTAATGATTTGGTAGAACTAATCTATTCTCCAAAACCAAATCAAAAGTTTTTTTATGCCTTATAATATGTTCTTTTTAGTGAAACTACATTAAGTACGTACTCACGGCTCTGTATTTCAGATACCAACAGTGAATTTATGATTATTTTGTCAATATGGCGAAAAAACAAATTATTCTGTCAATAGAACACAATTTATAATCACATTTTTTGAAAATATAGATTCAAAACAGTAAATTGAAACATATGAAGTAGAGAAAATTTCGTTTTGCTGTTTTTTTGCTTTCAGTTGCAAATATGTCATGCATTTTTCAAGATGTGCACAATTTGGTTTTTATTCGTATGGATTGTGTCAACAGTGGATTGACCTTGATAAAGGACAAAAATTTAGACTGCAGCTTGCAATTGAAATGAAGGTATTTAGGACAGGAACAGAAAATCCCCCTTCAGAACAGTCTTAGAGTTCTCAACAAGAGGCTCTCAAGAGCCTGAATCGCTCACCTTAATTATTTTGGTTAAATCTCTCATCAAGGATTATTTTGGCTTTTCAATTATTTGAATCGTCCTATTTTCTTCAAAAGCAAAAAAAAAATCATTTTCTCCTATGTTCTATTTTAGCCATAGGAGCTATGTTTCTTGACATACAAGGAAATGAAATATAAAATTTATACTAGATACTCTGAAACTCATTTCGCCTAAGTTTGGCTGAAATTGATACAGCAGTTTCAAAGGAGAAGATTTTTTAAAGTAAGTCAACATGATGAACAAATTGTGAAAAAAGTCTTTAAAAGGCAATAACTCCTTAAGGGGTCAATTGACAATTTTGGTCAAATTGTATGGCACGCCGTTTTTATATTTATTCAAATTTAAAGATATCTTATTTATTTAACAAGATATCTGATTAAGTATTAAGATATCTTTAATTTTTATAAGATATCTTATTTAATTTGAAAGTAAATAAGATATCTTATTTAATTTGAAAGTAAATAAGATATCTCTATTAGTTTATAAGATATCTCTATAAGTTTATAAGATATCTCTATAAGTTAATAAGATATCTCTATTAATTAATAAGATATCTTATAAAGTATATAAGATATCTTACTTCTTTATAAAGATATCTTTAAAATACATACTTTATAAGATATCTTATTAATTATTAGAGATATCTTATAAACTAATAGAGATATCTTATAAACTTATGGATATATCTTATATATTAAATAAGATATCTTTATAACCAAGTAAATAAGATATCTCTATAAGTTAATAAGATATCTCTATTAGTTTATAAGATATCTCTATAAGTTTATAAGATATCTCTATAAGTTTATAAGATATCTCTATAAGTTAATAAGATATCTCTAAAAGTTTATAAGATATCTCTATAAGTTAATAAGATATCTCTATAAGTTAATAAGATATCTCTATTAATTAACAATATTAGTATTAAGATATCTTTAATTTTTATAAGATATCTTATTTAATTTGAAAGTAAATAAGATATCTCTATTAGTTTATAAGATATCTCTATTATTTTTAGAGATATCTTATTAAGTAAAAAAGATATCTCTATTAGTTTATAAGATATCTCTATTATTTTTTAAGATATCTTATTAAGTAAATAAGATATCTCTATTATTAACTATATAAAAGATCTTATATATTTAATAAGATATCTTATAAATTAATAGAGATATCTTATATTTTAAATAAGATATCTTATATATTTAATAAGATATCTTTATAAACATTTTAATAAGATATCTCTATTTGTATATAAGATATCTCTTTTAATATATAAGATATCTCTATTAGTTTATAAGATATCTCTATTAATAATTAAGATATCTTATTTAACTAAATAAGATATCTTATTTAACTAAATAAGATATCTTATTTAACTAAATTAGATATCTCGAAATTGATTAATATAATAACGGCGTGCCATAAAATTGACTTATTTGTAGATCTTACTTTGCTTAACATTTTTGCTATTAACAGTTTATCTGTATCTATAATAATATTCAAGATAATAACCAAAAACTGCAAAATTTCTTTAAAATAATCAATTCAGGGGCATTATACCTGAAAAACCAGTTACCCAATTCGGCTGAAAATTTCAGGACAGGTAGACCTTGACCTAATAAATACTTTAACTTCTTGTCTTATTTGCTCTTAATGCTGGAGTTTTTGAGATATAAGCCAAAAACTGCATTTTACCCTGTGTTCTATTTTTAGCCATGACGGCCATGTTTTTTGACGAAATAAAAAATAAAGCACAAACTTTATTTTATACACCCTACTGATCATTCAGTTGAAGTTTGGTTGAATTTGGTTGAGTAGTTTTAGAGGAAAAGATTTTTTAAAGTTAGCAAATATGATGAACAAATTGTGAAAAATTGTCATTAAAGGACAATAACCCCTTAAGGGGTCAATTGACAATTTTGGTCAAATTAACTTATTTGTAGATCTTACTTTGCTGATCATTTTTGCTGTTTACAGTTTATCTTTATCTATAATAATATTCAAGATAATGACCAAAAACTGCAAAATTTCCTTAAAATTTCCAATTAAGTGGCAGCAACCCAACAATGGGTTGTTTGATTCATCTGAAAATTTCAGGGCTGATAGATCTTGACCTAATGAACATTTTTAACCCATGTCAGATTTGCTCTAAATGCTTTCGTTTTTGAGATATAAGCCAAAAATTGCATTTGACCCCTATGTTCTATTTTAAGTAACGGCGGCCATGTTTTTTGACGGATCAAAAATCGAAGCACACACTTTGTGCATGATAATCTAAGGAACAATCATGCTAAGTTTCATTCAAATCCATTCAGTAGTTTCAGAGGAGAAGATGTTTGAAAAATTGTTAACGACGACAGACGACGACGACGACGGACGCCAAGTGATGAGAAAAGCTCACATGGCCTTTTAGGCCAGGTGAGCTAAAAAGGTTGTCCGATCGTCTGAAAATGTCAGGGCTGGTAGATCTTAACCTGAATTTTTTTTTAACCCGCATGTTAGATTTGATCTAAATGCATTAGATTTAGAGATATATTAAGCCAAAAACTGTATTTTATCCCTATTTTCCATTTATAGCCATTGTTGGCCATGTTGTTTGGCAATCAGGGATTAATGGGACAGATTTCTTAAACAAGATACTCTAATGGCGATTGTGGTCAAGTTTGGTTAAATTTGAATCAAAAGTTCCATAGGAGAACATTTTTGTAAAAGTTAACAGACGAAGACTGAAGACAGCCGCCGAGAGTAGGAAAGCTCACTTGACTCCCTTTGTTAGGAGAGCTAAAAATCGACAAAGGAAAGAAAAATAACAGTGCTTTGACAGGAGAAGCGTTTCCTGCCAAAGAGGGATCACCTGTCATGGTCAGATCTGCTCGAGTCCGTTTTAAGCTATAAGTCAAAAGATGCGGATTAAATGAATCGTGATGATATACTTTGATTTTTTTTGGAACATATGAAAAAGAAGATATGCATGTGAGATGTGTGTGCTTATTGCGGAACCTTATGTTGCCTAACGTTCAAGTATTTTATCAGTAAAGGTAATGAAAGACCTAAAAGTGTGATGATCCAGACTTCTCCAAATGTGGTCTGAGTGAAAAAAATCAAATTTTACGACAACCAATATAATTGCAAAAACTCAGGACAAATATTGTGTAGTTTTATCACAAATAAAACAGCTCTGGTGTTCAAAGCTTTCAATTGTTTTTCTTAAGATTTTATTCTATAAAATGATTTCAGGCATTTTGTAAAATGCCCTTCAATTTTTCCAGGCATTTTGTAAAATGCCTAGAAAATTTAGTCATTATGTATAATGACTGAATCTTGCAGGCATTTTAGAAAATGCCTAAAGTTTCAGGCATTTTACAAAATGGTTTAATTTAGAAAATGCCTGTAACATATATATATATATGATATGTGTGAAAGCTAGTTTTCTACAAATATAGAACTTCTATTTCAAGTCACATCATGTCACATTCTAGAACAACAACAAATTCTAGGTCTTCCGATTTCATCTCCTTAACCTTTTCTGATCATTCTTCTTTTTTAAATAATTTCCGTTGAATAATGGTTTTGTTCTTTATATGACAAAATGAGCTTTTGCATCACTTTTGGTAAGATTTTCTTGAATATTCGTTGTAAAAAAATATATACGCATGCTTATTTGCCCCCGTAGATTCGACACGCGAACATGTATTCAATGTTGTGCACATTTAAATCTTGCAATGTGTGTTGCGCATAATATTTTTCCCTTATTTTATGCAATGATCTATTTCTGAGCTCTTACCAGGCCAGGCTATACATTTAGATATTCTCCTTCCCAACTACACCAGAAAATCAAACGGTCGTTAAAATATATAAGGGTTAGTTTAAACACATTTATTTATAGTGGATTTGAAAACAAGCTATTACAACTTGTATAATTCCCTTTCCCCTTTGCGGGTGCGAGTGCTATCATCGTTTCTCGAAACAAGACTCGCAAATGGTGTCAAGGGAGAGCCGAAAATTCAGTCCCTATAATTTTCACCCCGGAGCGGGGATCGAATCAGGAACCTTTATGTTAGTAGTCCGATGCCTTAGTCACTACACCACTGCTCTCCTCATTGGCCTTGTCGCAGGAAATTAAAACTTGGCTCGACGGATTACATTGAACTTATGCGAGGGACACATCTAGATACCTACATATATTATCATATCCTGTTTAAGATCGGGCTTCGTGCACCAGGGATGCTGACCTCTGTTATATTGATTTTAACACTATAATCTGAATATGGTTTTATTGGTGAAAATATTGATTTAATTTGTGTTCAGTAAATATAAACCAAGTTAATACTATTGTTATATGCATGTACACATATAGGCACATCCACTAATCTCCAATCTGTCGATACCTGTATTTTAGCATTGCACCAGCGATGTCATGTTTTTTTGAATTGTTATTGATAGATGTCTTTTCGGTTTGAATCGATCTGAGTTGTTCTGTACTTTTCAACTGATTTTTAAAGTTTGTTCTTATGTTGTATTGTTACTCTACTGTCTCCAGTTTAGGGACGGTTGGCGCCCGCAAAGTAGTTTAACCACGCCACATTCTATATATATGCTTGTCCCGTATTTCAGTGGTCGTTATTGGCTATATTTCATATTAGTTTAACATTTCATGTTTTCTATGTTTTGTTCTTGTATTGTGTCGTAGCACCACTACCCCCAGGTTGTGGTAGGATTTGCTTCTTCGCGCTAGTTTAACCACGCCTCATTGAGTATGCGCCTGTCCTAAGTAGGGAGCCTATCTAAGTGGTTGTCGACTTTTTTCTGTATATTATATGTGTTTTCCGTTCAGTATTTTGTAAATGCATAAATCATACCGTTAGTTTTCACGTATGAATAGTTTGTCATTTCGGGGCCTTTTGTAGCTGACTATGCAGTTTGGGTTTTTCTATGTCAATTCGGTCTCTGGTTGAGATTTGTCTCATTGCCAGTAATACCTCATCTTCTTATGTTTTGATATAAACATGTATATATTTATCAAGACATTTTAATGTTCGAATAACCATATATTTTTATCAATTTTGCTCCAAATAGCTGAATCAAACTCAGCTGAAATTAGCCCTATCTTTTCATGTGGATATAATTAAAACTGTACTTTGTTCCTATGAGGCCGTCCTATATTTTATGCATGTCAAAAATGAACAACCCCTAGTTACAAGACATCACTTTATGATAAGTTTATTTTAACCGGCTTTTCCAAGAAATGTTGTTATAAGTAAATTTGAGATAAAAAAAATATCAGCTGATGTAATATTTTCTCATCATTGTCCCTGAATGATTGAAGTCCATCAAAATATGTATATGTCGTGTACATGTTAATTTTTTTTACTTGTTAAATCGTTGTACGAGTTACTACTTGTATGATGCCACCCAGTGATGCAGACCCTTGTGGTACTGATTTTAAAATAGTTATTATCAATAGCATGAGCAATTCTTTTTTCAAATTTCTAATATTGACTGACAAGGCATATTCACCGTGTACTAATTATAAATATTTAGTGACTAAATCAAAATTGAAATGTGAACATACACTTGGGTTGTAAAAAGAAAATAACATTGAAACAGGTTTTTTCAATAAGAATCCTCTTTTAACAGACTTCTTGTTCAAACTTTGTGGGAAGTTAGTTTCCTCCATAATAAATGAAAAAAATATGATAGTAGTAACGCAAATTTATGACTGAATGCCATTTCACGATAAAGCTGACTGAGAATGTTGAGTTATATACACATAGCAATAATGGTATACGTAAAATAATATTTAGAGATATTTATAGAGATAAATTTTCCACTGACATGCAACAGGGTTTACTACAAAATCGGATTGTAGTCTAGGAATAACCATGCATGTCTTCTATTTTGCAGGTTTTAAACTGAGTGGTGCAATGTTATGGAAGAGGTGTGTAATCATGTCTGCCTTTTTCATGGTGGCTAGATCGGAATTACAACAAACAACACAGTTTAATCAGTCTAAAAATGCTACATGCGAATTCGAAATTTTGAACACGGAATGGGTAAAACAAAGGTTTGACCAATTTGTTAGTGTTGAACAAGCAGAATTAGTGTTCTTTCACATAGAAGTCAACAAAGAGTTCTTGAATGAAACCAACTTTGACAACATACACGAAAACGGGCTTTTAAGATGGATATGGGTTTCTGATTCTAAAACAGCGATTCTATCATATCCTGTAGATTTAGATGGACTCACTCTCCAGTTAACAAAGTCAGTAGAGAGAACAATTCTTGTCTATGTCAATGCATCTTCAACTAGTATATCAAACTATACACAATGCTTTTTATCACTTTATCAAACACTTACTGAACAGATTTTACATAAAAACAAAACCGACTGGAAATTTTGTCACAGATATTTTAAAGGCCACAGTTGGAAACATGTAATGAATTTTTTCTTAGGATCCTGGCTAGGATATGACTTTGAATGTTTTAATACATTCTGTTCGGACATACGATGTACAGATATTGTTGAAAAGGGAACAGTTAATATTGCAATTACTTTGTTTACTTTTCTGCTGTGTCTTAACTTCCCATTATTTTACCTTTTTCTTCCTAAAAGGCAACAAATCTCCGCAGGTCATTCAATTCATTACAATAGAGGTGATAGTCCTTATAGTTTTGCTAGACTTTTCTTGCATTTAAATGGAAATACTCAGAAATCAGACAGTAAAAACGGCGACAATGAAAAAAAAGATAACTCATTCTCGGAATGGATAGACATTTTGATAGGAAACAGTCATATTGTGAAACCAGAGGCTAAAATTTTGACGGCTTTCTTTTTTGTTCTCTTAGCAGAATTCCTTTTTCAAGAATTGTATCTTAAAAAGGCAATTGCTGATTTTGATAAATATTCAGATATTTACCATCCCTATTACTTACCATTTGATGAAATTCTGCTAGTCCCCGAATTCAAATACAAAGTATTGAGCATTTTACCTTTTACATGTTCTTTTCTTTATCTGTTACCTGTATTGTTGGTGTACATGTCGTATTATGGACAGTCAAAAAACACATTAATCTCTCTTAATCCAATGGGTATAATACATTTTAAACAAAACGACAGCTCCATTAAATATACAGGATACACTCAATTTGCAATGAAATTTCTTACCAGAATATCCTTCTTTTTCAAAAAGGAATTGTGGATTAAGACGTTTTCAGTACCGTCTCTTCTAAAAAGTAAATGTCCAACTTTACTTAAAGTATTTATTTATCCGCTGTTCTTTTTAATGACCGTTCCGTTGAATATTCTGCTATACATTGTATTTCTTTTGTTTCCTATGTTTCACTTTATATTTGACTGTTTTCTGCTTTGTCCTTTTAAATATATCGTACATAATTTTGATAAACGAAAAGAATGTCCCTTGTATTATATCTTTATTTTTATCTTTATATTTGTATTTCAGTATGTTATTTTGCTTCTGTATTTTATTTTTGCATTAAGGCCATATTTTTTATTTGTAACTCTATATGTGTTTAAACTAATTGTGTACTGTATTTTTGTTGCTGGGCCTCTGTTTTCAACATCTCAAACTTCGTACGAGTTTTGGGCAATATCTCTTGCCGTTTTGGTTTATATTTTAAAGTACACGATAACATTTAATTCAAATTACAAGCAATTACTCAACAATCTATTAGACCTTAAAAAAGATATTGCGAAGGAAAAAGCGACTGGTGACAATGAGCGTATACAGATACCTATTGAATTGTTTGATAAGATAGCAAGCGAGTTCATGCCAATAAAAATACAACTTTTGATCTTATTCCTGAAACTATTTTTTACTGGGATATTTTTATACGTAACATTTGATAGTATCAATAAAGGTGGAAATGCTGGCTTCTTTACAACTCAGATACCATTAATCATTACTGTTATTATGCCTGCGTTGGTTGATAGTATCTGGTCATCACAGTCAAATTTAGATGATATCAAGGCACATGAGAAGGATATTAAAGAAATTATATCAGGATATAACATCAATTCTCCAAATACATGCTCGGATGATGGGAAAGACAATAAACACTTTCTTTCTGAATATTTTGCGCTGATATGTCCAATCTTGTATACTGTGAAATGTATTTTGAAAGCAATATTATTTTGCCAGACAGAGAGTGAAAAAAATAGTGAATTAGATATAGTCAATTGTCCATGTGAAATTATTTGTTTTCGAAATGATTATGTTCCGATTCCTTCAGTTTCTGATGAGACCTTTCCTATCAATGCTGCACCAAAAGACCAAGTTGAAACTTTGGAAAACGGTCCGTCTCAATCAACAGTAGAAGGATAATGTTAAGTTTTACAATTACACACTGATATTTAATGGAAGGCGGTATATATATATATATCCCTACACTTATCACTTATCTCATGACCTGTTTATGCTTCCAGCCAATTCAACATACATAATATCCCCATGTTAAAAGCATCTGCAAATGGATAGTGAATAGAATTGCCGCAATCCGGACCATTATATATTTTTCAAACATCCCCGTGTTATTGGCCGCAGATTTAGAGCACTGCAACTTTTCAACAGAGAATCGACTCATAAAGTATTCACTAGAGAAGATAATAAAATACAGTCAAACCAGTAATTAAATTTATTTTTGCAAAAACAACACTCATTAGAGGGTCAAAGGTGTAACATCCAAGTTACGATATTTTCGTTGAAGACAATTATCAACCAATAAGATACCGTATAGCGGGTTATTTTCGCGGGGTGCAAATTTTCGCTTATTTTCGCGGACAGAACTTAATCGCCAAAATAAATTCCGCCAAATTAAAAGTGTACATACAAATGTATTAATAAAAGTTTTTAATCCGCCAAAATAATTACCGCCAAAATATTTCGTATACCTTGTTCAATGAAAATCGCGAAATTTTACACCCGCGAAAATAACCCTCTATACGGTAGTATCGGTGCTTTGCTTTTGCGCCAATTGGCATTTCATTTGCGCCAAAAAATCTTTCATTTGCGCCACAAACAATATTTCATTTGCGCCAAAATAAAACCTTTAAATCGCGCCAATATTACAGTTAAATACAGGTAAATAGTATAAAACATATATATTTAAAAAAAATACTATTGATAATTAAAGTTAGTATCATTGATGTATTCATGTTTGGAAAATTCCTGCTCTCAAAGATAGAACTCATTTTGTTCACTCTAATACAATTACAATCAATCTAACTATTGTCAGTTTATTGTCTAAATTTTGTATGCCATAATCATTTAATGTAAATGTGTTTGTGCTAATAAAATATTGTCTATTGACTATATTCTATTTAACCAACATCTGACGAAACTATCAATATTGTTAATAAGATATTCAATATATGTCAGTACTGCTAGAGTAACTTAAATTAAAATACAGTATTATCAAAGCTGGTATGCTAATATCAATTCTCGTGAAAACTGTTCATCTATAAATGTTTTAATGTAGATTTCCATAAGGAAAACTATTTGCAATTAGATTTGAAAACCAAGATACTTAAAAATATTGCAGTTAAATCTTAGAATTAGATACAGAAACAAATTGCTATGACAATATTCATAGAAACAAACATATGCATAGATGTTGTATTAAAATGAATAATATTGAAGATAAATACCGTTTTGTGTTGAATGTTCCTGAATAAAGAAATTTTAAATGTATCTTGTCGGCTAAAAAAATATTCTTCATAGCCAAATACACGAAAGCTAAAGTTAAGATAGCAAATTATCAGTTAATATGTTGAGCAAATGTATTATCTCTGCATTATGATATAAATGTTCTCTTTATTCTGTAATATTTGTCATATATGTATATAGATATAGGAAGATGTGGTGTGAGTGCCAATGAGACAACTCTCCATCCAAATAACAATTTATTAAAGTAATCCATTATAGGTCAATGTACCGCCTTACACCCGGAGCCTTGGTTCACACCTTGAAATCAAATTTATATCAAGATCCATTTTGTTACATCTTGTGATCATTTTTTTTTGGCAATTGCCAATGGCAGTCAGCAGGATTAAAGAACATCAGTTGTTCGACCTGTTAGTCAAATGCGTTTTGTTTAAATATACTTTTTCACTTGTTTGGTCTTTGGAAAATGTTGTTTGTGATGTTTTTATACCCTTCTACAACGAAATTTATTTTACATGCACACGTATAAAAATTGCGTTTTTTTTATCAAGCTATTTGTAACTATTTTTGTTTGTTCTTGTTAGGGTTGGTAGCTCACAACATGACATATTTTACCTCGAATTGTACGACTCTGCCCCTCCCCCAGCTATAGAAAAACAGTACATTAACGGATGTTACATCCCAGCTACTTTGTTCTAACAGGGAGTCAGATCACCCCTACCAGATCACCCCAGTATTTAGAGGTTAAAACCACACTGAATAAAGGTCTGACAACTCGCCCCACTTATAAAAAGTCATTCAAGTATGTTAAATTACTATTATTTCGTATCTATTCGTCTTGGTGTAGTGGTATGTGACGTGGCTTGATATGCTAAAGGTCTTCAGTTCGAATCCCAGCATATACTCTGGATTTTTTCGACGTGAATTTTGATAAATATAGTCTTTTCCGAATACTTTTATTGAACAAAATATTTACGTTAGCATCAATATCTTTTTCAAACATTTCCATTAAAATACTTTACAAATCAGTATACTAAGGGATTAAACATTTAACTTCAAAAGGGGGAGGGGTATGGTTTTCTCCTTTAAAAGATATTTAATCCCAAATTTTATGAGAAAAAAATTATTATGGTCAAGCAGATGACAAATTAATGGTTTGCATGATTCCTGATTTTCCGAATATCGTAAATAGTGCTAATTTAAACAAAAACATTTGGGTGATGACGTTGAAAAGTAAATAATTAATATACCCAAAAAGGAACATACCCTCCCCTTCGGTCAATAAATATTGTCTTCAATATATGGACATGAATAGTATTTTGGACAATGCTGAAAGTAAAGAAATAATGATACTGACTGGACGTGTATATTTCAATAAAAATAAGACAGGAAATAAGTAAATAAAAATCATATCTTATCAAAAGATAAAATCCCTAACAACGCACCAATAGACGATTGATCCTATAAACAAAAAGTGTTCATGTAATACACGTCCAATAGCAGCAAATCTAGAAGAAAATCATTCACCGACTAGTAGCCGGTTGGATATTGAATATCGAATATCGATGCTAACGAACCGGTTGCTAACTTCAAATCCATATAAAATTTAGCCCTATCTGTTCATGGGGATATGATTAAACTGTACTTTGTTCCTATGAGGATGTCCTATATTTTCTGCGTGTCAAAAATGACAACCCCTAGTCACAAGACATCATATTATGAGAAGTTTATTTTAACCGGCTTTTCCAAGAAATATTGTTATAAGTAAATTTGAGAGAAAAAAGATATCAACTGACGTGATATTTTCTCATCATTGTCCCTGATTGAAGTCAATCAACATATGTATATGTCATGTACATGTTATTATTTTTACTTGTTAAATCGTTGTACGAGTTACTACTTGTATGATGCCATCCAGTGATACAGACCCTTGTGGTACTGATTTTAAAATAGTTATTATGAATAGCATGAACAATTCATTTTTCAAATTTCTAATATTGACTGACAAGGCATATTCACCGTGTAATAATTATAAATAGTAAGTGACCAAATCAAAATTACAAATTTGAACATACACTTGGGTTGTAAAAAGAAAATAACATTGAAACAGGTTTTTTTCAATAAGAATCCTCTCATAACAGACTTCTTGTTCAAACTTTGTGGGAAGTTAGTTTCCTCTATAATAAATGAAAAATTATGGTAGTAGTAACGCAAATTTATGACTGAAGGCCATTTCACGATAAAGCTGACTGAGAATGTTGAGTTATATACACATAGCAATAAAGGTATACGTAAAATTATATTTAGAGATATTAATAGAGATAAATTTTACACTTACATGCGACAGGGTTAACTACAAAATCGAATTGTAGTCTAGGAATAATCATGCATGTTTTCCATTTTGCAGATTTTAAACTGAGTGGTGCAATGTTATGTTAGAAGTGTGTAATCATGTCTGCCTTTTTCATGGTGGCTAGATCGGAATTACAACAAACAACACAGTCTAATCAGTCGAAAAATGGTACATGCGAGTTCGAAATTTTGAATACGGTATGGGTTAAACAAAGGTTTGACCAAGTTATAAGTGTTGAACAAGCAGAATTGGTGTTTTTTCACATAGAAGTCAACAAAGAGTTCGTGAATGAAACCAACTTTGACAACATACACGAAAACGGGCTTTTAAGATGGATATGGGTTTCTGATTCTAAAACAGCGATTCTATCATATCCTGTAGAATTAGACGGACTTACTCTCCAGTTAACAAAGTCAGTAGAACGAACAATTCATGTCTATACCAATGCATCTTCAACTAGAATAGCAAACTATACACAATGCTTTTTATCACTTTACCGGACTCTATCAGACCAGCTCTTATATAGAAACTCGAGTGACGGGAAATTTTGTCACAGATACTTTAAAGGTCAGCAATGGAAACTTTTAATGAATGAATTCCTTGGATCCTGGTTAGGCTATGACTTTGAATGCTTTAATACAATCTGTTCTGACATACGATGTGCAGATATTGTTCAAAAGGGAACAGTTAATATTGTAATTAGTTTATTTATATTTCTGCTATTTATTAACATGCCTTTTTTATTTCTCTGTCTTCCTAATAGGCAATTGCAACACAGCTTCGCAGACCATTCCATGCATTACCATGAAGGTGATAGTCCTTATAGTCTTTCTAGACTTTTCTTGCATTCAAATGAAAAAAAACCCAAATCATTTACAATGGATATCAATTTTGAGAAAAGACAGTCGTTTTTTGATACCAGAGACTACAGTTTTGACGGCTTTCTTTTTTGTTCTCTTTGTTGATTTTGATAAATATCCAGAAATTTACAATCCTGTTTATGAACCTTTTGATCAATTGTTACCAGCCCTCAAATTCAAATTCAGAGTATTTTTTTTTTTTTTTTTTTCTTTTTTATCTTTTACCAGTATAATGGTATATATGTCGTATAATGGACAATCAGAAAACACCTTTTTCTCTCTTAACCTAATTGGGCTAAAAAAGTATCGTGTTCCACATAAAGACAGTCCTCATAAATATACAGGATACACTCAATTTGCAATAAAGTTTTTTACCAGAATATCTTTATTTTTCAAAAAGGAATTGTGGAATCAAACATTTTTAATGCCATCTTTTCTTGATGACAGTACTTTTTTTTTTTTATCAAAGTATTGATTTATCCGATGTTCTTTGTAATGACTATTCCTTTGAATATAATGCTGTCTATCGTATTTCTTTTGTTTCCTATATTTCACTTTATAGTTGACTGTTTCCTGCTTTGTCCTTTGCAATATATTGTACAGCAACTCTCGGTACAGCAACAAAACATAAGTTATTTGTTTTTGTATATCTTTATTTTTGTATTGCAGTATGCTTTGTTGATTCTGTATATTATTTTTGCATTTAGGCCATATTTTCTCTCTATTACCCTGTTTGTGTTTAAACTAACTGTGTACACTATTTTTGTCGCTGGACCTCTATTTTCAACATCTCAAACTTCGTATCAGTTTTGGGCAATATCTCTTGCTGCTCTAGCTTATATTTTAAAATTCACGATGACGTTTAATTCGAATTACAAACAATTACTCAACAAATTGATTGAACTAAAGAAAAAAGATGTGAAGGAAAACGTGACAGGTGACTCTAATTGTATACCTTTTGAAATGTTTGACGAGATAGCAAGAGCTGTCATGCCATTAAAAATGCAACTCTTGATCTTATTCTTCAAGCTATTCTTTACTGGAATATTTTTATACGTAACATTTGATAGTATCAGTAAAGGTGGAAATGCTGGCTTCTTTACAACTCAGATACCACTCATTATAACTGTTGTTATGCCTGCATTGGTTGATATTATCTGGTCACCATCATATGATGAAAAGGCAATTGAGAATTATATCAAAGAAGAGATGCCAAAATATAAATTCAAACCTCTTAACAGAAGCATGGATGGTGGCAATATCAATACAAATTTGTTTTCTAAACATTTTGCGCTGATATGTCCTATCTTTTATACAGTGAAATGTATTTTGAAATCAATATTATTTTGCCTGAAAGATAGTGCAGAAGAAAACCAGTTCGAATACTTTTCCTATAAATGAAGCACCAAAAGACCAAGATGCAACTTTGGCCAACGGTCCGTTTCAATCAACAATAGAAGGACAATGTTAAGTTTTACAATTGAAGACTGATATATATCCCTATACATCTCCCATACCTCATGCCCTGTTTATGCTTCCAGACAATTCAACATACCTGATACCCCCCTGTTAAACGCATCTGCAAATGAATAGTGAACAGCATTTCTGCAATCCTGACCATCATATATATTTTTCAAAAATCCTGTGTTATTGGCCGCAGATTAGAGCACTGCAACGTTTCAACAGAGAACCGACTCATAAAATATTACATTAGAGAAGATAATAAAGTTAAACCGGTAATTGAATTTATTAAGCCAAAACAACACCCATTAGAGGGTCAAAGGTGTAACATCTAAGTTACGATATTTTCGTTGATGCCAATTATAAACCAACAAGATAGTAAAGAATTCATTTTGGTGAATCATAGGAGGTTATATATCCAACTTCTGACGAAACCAACTATTGCTATTAAGATATTAAATATATGTCAGTACTGCTAGTCAAGAGTAACTTAGAAATATGACGTCGTACATATAACACTTCAATCCTTGTGTTACCACCAAGTGCTACGTAAAAATGGTTATTTATTGAGCAACACCCAAAAACAGTATTATCAAAGCTGGTATGCTAATATTATTAGTTACTTAGTGTGCTAGTGACCCAAACGTACGGTATATATGGCGTCGGTAAATTCCATATGAGGTCAGAGCGAAACGAAGAATATGGAATTTACTGACCCCATATATACCGTATTACGTCATTAGCACACTATGTAACGAATTTATCTTACCGACTATCTTAATGTGTGAAATTTAAACTAGTGACCTATCAAAATCAGCAAGTCTTCAATACTGTTAGCATTAAGAGACTACTAATTGGTGATGTTTAATTTTTATTGATTATTTTTGGAAATAGTAAAAAAAATAAGAACGCATGAGTGAATCTTTATTGTATAAGGAACAACTTTGCTTTTGCAAACATGAAAGCTATATACATGTAGTACATATATGACAAATATTACGGAATATAGAAAACAATTATAACATAATGCAGAGGTAATACATTTGTACAACATATTAACTGATAATTTACTATCTTAACTTTAGCTTTCACGTATTTGGCCATGAGAAGAGGGGATAGGACCTTTATCGGGACTCCGGGATCTGGTGTTTTTAAGCTCGGGATTTCGGGATTGACCCTTTCGGGATCCGGGAATTCTTTTTTCGAATTTCGGGACCTCGGGAATTCGGGTTTTTTAAGCCCGGGATTTCGGGATTTCGTGTTTTTAAGCTCGGGATTTCGAGATCAGGACTCCTCCTACCCTCCCTCATGAGAACAAACTGAAGTTGTACCAAAAAACAGTAAACATTGAAGTCGTTGAATATTTTTAAGGCTTATCGCAAAGTTTTAAAATAAGAAACAGCAATATTGTTAGTTATCACCATCATTAGGAGGGATGTGCAAAGATTCAAAAAGGTAATCGAACATTAATGGGGTGCGCCAATGCGTTTTTATACGCAAATCGCACAAAAATCCATGTTTGTACTCAAATAAAACATTCAGTTGATAATTAGGACTATTTGGATTATTTCCCTTGATGAAGTAAATACGTCATGTTTTTTCAAAACATTGATTTACATTTATAAATGCTGTTTTTTGTTATTTATTTGTTTGCCGATTAATTTTTATGACAAATGGAATCGAGCATATTTGACACCTTGCTTTCCTGCATCCATGAACACTCAAAATATTGACATGTAAATCGGTATCTTGATTTGAGAAAAAAAGGTGGATTACATAGTCTAGAATTATTAAGAAAAACAGCATAAAGGTTCCTGTACGAGGGTTCGATTTCCTCCCTAAGTTATATTTATGTTTTGATATGCTGGTGCAAAGTTGACAGATTGCTTACTGGCCACACATGCACTTTTATGATGTAATATTTAATTAATTATTCAAACTTTTATAATTTGATATTTAGACATGTTTTGATATTTACAAGCTCTTTAGCTTAAAACATATTAAAAAAAAACAAGATATCTATTGTTAATACATGTGTCTTTTTGGCATTCTCCACCAAACCCACCTGCAGTTTTCATTTGATTATTTCTTTTTAAGGGCATACGATACAGTTACAGGGAAGGTGATGACGTTGCTAACGTAATTTGTTATTTTCGCGACGTCAAACTGTGCCATATCGGGAAAAGATGCATTTTTCGACTGATTTTTTTCATTCAGACTGATTAAATTTGAAAACGAGTTCATGGACCCCTATTTTTCCAAACGATATTTTGTCTCATTTTGCAGGGAGATTATGTGACCCAAATTTTATAAAACTGTAAATAGAGGATTTTTTTTAATTTTGATAAACATGTAGTAAAAAATGACGTTTTTTCCTCAATTCATGAACATTTGATAAATATGAGTTATTTCTGAATAAAAAATTGCATATTTTTTTAGGTTATTTACAGAAATTATCGATTATTTAACAAAAAACAATTTCTGTTTATTTTTTATAACAAAAAAGTTATGTCTTTCTTTCGAAAAAGAAATTACAGACACAAATCGGAATTTTGAGCAAATATACAAAATTTGGAACTCATTTTACTCAAAAAGTAGCACATGAAGGTATATTCTTTATTACATATCTGATTTAATCAGGTAAAAAATAGCCTATATGCAAATTTTCATGAACTTGTAAATACAGGATCAAAACTGTATAGTATGCCCTTAACTAGATCCCCACCTTTAGATTTTTCTTTTTATCCTACCTGTGTAGATAAAAAAACTGAAACCCTGCATGGTCCACTACTTGTAAATTCTTTCCATATAAGTTAGTGATTCACTTATTTTTTTCAATAACAGATATTTGACAATTTGTATTGGAATCATACACCCCCTTGACAGTTCTGCATCAGTTCTTTATTTTCACTTTCAACACATCATGAATACCCTCCTTGATAATTAATCCAAATATTTTCTGACATTTCACTAGGAGGATTCATAATCTCAATAACTCATATGAGTTACTTCTAAAATATATTATCCTACTTCTTCTATTCCATTTACTGTTGTCAACATGACAATACACAGGCAATGATAAAAGAAGATGTGTACCCAAGAAAATCCCATTACTTTTGAATCTTTCTTTCCAAAAAAATGTGACCAACACTATATTTATCATATCTTTGGTACCTTTAGTTTTGATAATCTTTGCTGACTTCAAAGTTTTACTATCAAATGTCTGGTATGGAAAATTTAACGAAACATTTTTATTTATCATTTGCATAAGAATGAAACCGCATGGTTTTGAAATAAATACATAACAGCAAAATATTTTGTCACATATTTTCATTCACAGACAAGACTACCGATCTATCTATTTAATATTAATATAGACCCTTATATAGTGTTCATGTAAAGTTCTGTCTAAAACACTAACCTTTGTGATACTGATTAAACATGAACAATTATGTTTAACATGTCTAATATTGACTAACAATTCATCTTCCCCGTGTACTCGTATTAGATATCAAATGACAAAATCAAAGTTAAAACTTGAGTATATACAAAAATATAACATCAAAATAATAAAAACTCTCGCACAGCAGAAAACTCGATATGACTTTATGGCAAGTTAGTTTTCTCCATAATAGATGAATAAATGTATTAAACATAACGAAAATTCGCGTCCAAATGCCACTTCACGAAAAAGAAGATTGTGTACCTTGTGTTATATATAAAGCGATAATGGTACGTAGGAAAACAATATTCAGTGATAAATTTTCCACTGACTTGCAACAAGGTTTTCAACAAAATCGAATTGTAGCTTAGGAATTACTATATCTTATATTTTGCAGAGTTTAAACTGAATGATGTAAGGTTATGGATGAATATTTTAATCATGTCTGCCCTTTTAATTGTGGCTAGATCGGAATCACAACAAACAGCAGAGTTTAATCCGTCTAAAAATGCTACATGCCAGTTCGAAATTTTGAATACGGAATGGGTAAAACAAAGGTTGGACCAATTTATAAGTTTTCAGAATTAGTGTTCTTTCAAATAGAAGTCAACAAAGAGTTTATAAATCAAACCAAATTTGACAACATACACGAAAACAAGCTTTTAAGATGGATATGGGTTTCTATCATATCCTGTAAACCTAGACGGACTGACTCTCCAATTAATAAAGTCAGTGGAAAGAACAATTCTTGTCTATGCCAATGCATCTTCAACTAATATATCGAACTATACACAATGCTTTTTATCACTTTATCAAACACTTACTGAACAGATTTTACATAAAAACAAACCCGACTGAAAATTTTGTCACATATATTTTAAAGGCCAAAATTTACATTTCCTTTAATTATTTTTTACTAGTATCATGTGTATTCAGCATTTGGGGGTGATATTCAATAAAAGAATGGAAATGGGGAATGTGTCAAAGAGACAACAACCCGACAAAAGAAAAAACAACAACAGCAAAAGGTCACCAACAGGTGTCTGAGCAGCACATTGGTTTTAAAATAAGCAACTATGTTGATATGTTTGTTGTTTTATTTTTTGTTTTTTGATGGTCCAAGACCGGTACAATTGTACTTAACCAGTTAACATTACAGTTATGACGATCACACAAAGTTTTTTCTGCAAAATTATTCCGTTGATTACACAAGGTACAAAGATATGCTGAACATGCAAGGGCAAGTTTTAAAAAATAATCGTGAACTATTTTAGTCGGTTAGGGAGAAATTTGTATATAATCGTGAAAAGGAAGGGAATTTGTATTTCAAACGCATTGCTAGATAACTACTGTGTGTCATTTGCTTATCGCACATTCCCTGATTGTCAAAGCCACCGTTTGTAGAGAACCATCTGAACGATTTTTTGGTTTTTATTCTAGAATATAAAAATAAGGTAAGGCACAGTTTCGGAATTATTACAAAAATGTTATAAACCTATAAACTGTATACCCAAAGAATCACGAGACACCAGATTGTTCGAAAACCGCAGGATTTGTAGAATTCGGAAAAAACCAATCATATGGACTTATTGCACACTATAAGGTACAGCTTGAACACGCCATTAGAAAAATAAAAAAAAATACAAAGTAAATGAGATTTTTGGTAACATATGCAGCGATTCAAATCTGTTGTGACCATTTAACCTACATTTGTGTATCGTCGATGCATTTTATTTACATAATGAAAAGCCCCCCAAAAACCCACTCATTTACTTTTACTTGGTATATTTATTGTTACTTTTTGTTTAAATTTTGAGATGACCCCTTGTTTTTCGTCAAATGTAGCCGTTAGTTAAAGTGTGATCCTAATATAGATATAGATGTAGTTTCCGTAAATGTTTCCTTGTGTATAGATTTTGTTACTCAAGTACTAGTGTCCGATGGACTTTAAACCATCATCTGTTTATTATTAATCTTTTAATAACATGGCGGCCATTTGTATATATATGATAGCATTAGATTTTGAACTGTAGAGAAAAGGTATGATTTAAGATAACTTATACATATTGTAATTACGGCTATACAAATAACACGAATAACACTGTATACATTGTATGCATCCGAGGAATCATCATATGAATCAAAAGCATCGCCTTTTATAAATTTCTTGATTAAGGGTTACTGCTCACAATGAAACTATAAAATCAATTGTTCCAAATGGTAAATTTTAATGTCATCTTTTTTTTTAAAGTTCAAAAAACAAATTTATTTTTGCTTATTTTCTGTAATAAAAGATGACAGGTGTCTCAGATTCCATTTACATGGGTGTGATCAGATTGTGATAGATACAATACAAGTTATGACTTGTCAATGACATACCAGAATGTGACTTTCCAACACTTAAGTAACCAGATATGTGCCAATCTATAAAACAGATCAACCAGTTTTTTATGTAGCATTTTTTCTCAAAGGAATATACTGCTGTCAAATGTATAACAATTAGATAAAATAGACTATAAAATGGTGCAAAACTTAAGTTGTTTACAATATACCAAAACAAAATTAGGAAGATATTAAAACAAACAGCAATTAAAGGCAAACAAACAGACCACTTTCGAGTAATATCTTTTAAAATTCGTCAATCATGCGTGACTTTATGACGTCATTTAACAGAAAGAAGTTGAAGATATATATATATTCAGATTTGATTTCTTTAACTCATACTTGAACACACCCGTGATATCGCGGGTCCGTGACTGAATTAAAGTATATAACTATGCGTATGCCTTATTTTAGTATTGGTATTGTCATCTGATAAAGTCATGCCGATTATAAGATGCACAGTTTTCTCTGCTTTCAAAATCTTTCTGTTTGAACCCGTCGAGCTGGAACCTACCAATTATTGGTACTATGAATTATTTGGAAAACAAAAGGGCCTGGAATGGAGTATTTGTTTAATCAACAACATTGTTCTATAGTAGTAATATATAAAGTGGAATTATTTGATTCGCTGTTTTACGTAATGCCGGCTAATAAATTGAAAACTGTACCTATACGCCTTATTTTAAGTCCAGATTTTTAGTATTCGTATTGTCATCTTAGAAAGTCATACTGATTAAAATACTACAATAGGGAACAATGTGACAATGATTGAATTTAGTAGTGTCAACCCTGTGATTATGACCCGTGTGTATATATATATATAGCAAACTTCTAAATACACCGTTTGGTGGTTCGCCTGTCAGATGCGGAACGTACAGGTAAGGTTATAGGAAACAGGTGAATATACTATTGGTATCGGTATCGGATTCTATCCAGAACTTGTTAATTATTGGCAATATTAATTATGAGGAAAACAAAAGGGTCTGTAGTGGTGTAATTTTTAATCAACACCATTGTCCTATACTAACTATACATAAAGTTGAATTCTTTGAGTTGTCGTTTTAACCCGATGACGGCTGACAAATTGGACCTCGTTTTTTTTAGTATTATAGTTAAGACCAAATTAGAGCACATCTGCTTTTCAATTTTTTTTTGTAATTATTTTATTTTTGATGATGAAACATGTGCAATTACATACTATAGTATTCGATACACATTTTAAAAATAAATTAATACTTGATAAATCTATTAAGTCATATGGATATAATAAGATATAGATATAAATATTACAAAATGATTTTGTTAATTAATCAAATAAATTAAATAAAAGCTGCTTCTAACAAATGCCATTTCTGATCCATTTTTACTTTTTGTACAGGGGTTAAGAAACATACAGAGAATTATTCTATATTAATCCAATATTTTAAATATTCTACCCCACCACATTTTGTGGGGGATATGTTCTTACATCTACATTTGTATATATAATATTTGAAATACAACAAAATATTGTTAACTATTTTACTGTTGACAAAATCATCAGACACACCTAAAATGACTTCTTTTGCACTGAAAGGTAGGAGAATGTCTTAATTTTTAATCCAATCTATAACGGATAGCCAGAAGTTTTGTGATACATTACATTCCTAAAAAATGTGAAAAATATTTTCTTTAATTTCTGAACAAAAAGTACAAAGTTCAGTTTCTTTTAATTTACATTTCAATAAAAATTGATTATATGGTAGAATCCTATGAACAACCTTAAATTGGAAGTTTTGCAAAAAAGGGTTTCTGGTTATGATGAAGGGCATGGAATGAATAGCATTCCAATCCTCAATCTGTATATTTAAATCTCTATCCCATTTTTCACGGGAAGATACAGATAACACTTTATCATCCTCCAAAAATAATGTATAGAAAAATTTACAAGATTTTGGTTCCTTTTTAACTTTATCAATTAATTTATTTTCAATAATTTCCAGTTTAATTTGAACTACCTTCTATTATACTTTTCCATCTCTTTGGAATCACACTTAACATACTATAAAATTCTACACAATTAGTATTGATATCATACTTTTTTTAAAATTCATCATATGAGAATAATGTATTATCATCTGACATAAGATCATTAATGAAGAATATACTATTTTCAACATATTTGAACCTCAAAATCATCTTGCCATCTATTTTGATGTTTGGATTCAGCCACATGGATTGTTTTCAGCTTTAAGCTTATTTTTTAACTTGGAGATATTTACGAGGATATCATGCCAAAATGGATTAACTTTTTTCTGCTAAATAAAGTAAACCTTTCTGACTTAAGTGTAAAATCTTGTCCCCCATATATAACTAAGTAGCAAGACTTTCCAAGGAGAGTAGTTTTTGGGATCTAATAATTTATACAGCCAAGACATTTTTACACTATAGCAAAAATAATAAATATTGGGCATCTTAAGACCACCATCACAGTGTTCGGACATTATCACTGCCCTTTGCACTTTATCAGGTTTTCCTTTCCATAAAAAAGAAAAAAAAAATATATTCTTAATCTCCCTCAAAACCCCCTCTGGGGGTTTAGGAAGGACAGTCAGAACTTGAACCAAAATGGAAAGTGCTAAAGTCTTAATAACTACAACCCTCCCAATATATGTCAGTTCTCTATAAGCCCAAGTATTGAGTAATGACTTGATACTGTTTATCTTGGCTGTAAAATTACATAGAGTTTTATCCATTTTAGCAAGTTCAAACCATATACCTAGTAGTTTTAACCTCCCAGAATGGTTCGAAACAAGATTTGTTTTGGCAAAAGTTTTTCCATACTACACTTTTTTTACCCAATCCATACGGCTTCGGTTTTGTCAACATTACACCTAAGTCCAGCACATTCTGAAAATTTATCAAACAAGTATAAACACTGATTTAGGGATTTTTGGTCACCATCCAGGACTACGGAAGAATCATCAGCGTATTGACTCAACAGAAATTCAGAGTCATTAATTGTTACACCCGCAACCTCAGGGTCATTTTTGATAGCTGCACTTAGTAATTCTAGCACTAAAACAAATAGGTGAGGAGACAGAGGATCCCCTTGACGCCCCCCTTTTTAATGAAAAGAAATTCTGAAATATAACCATTATTCAACACAGCACTAGAAGCATCACAGTAGCAAGCCTTAATCCAATTTATAAATGTATGGTCAAATCCATAAAACTGCAAAGCCTCATATATGAAAGACCATTCGAAAGCTTTTTCAAAATCGACTAAAAGTAAAAGTCCAGGAATGTCGTCTTCTTCCATCTTTTCCATCAGATCGTAAATAAATCTAGTACATTCGCCAATATACCCACCTTTAAGAAAACCTTTTTGTGTTTGACTAATTATATTTACCAAGACCTTATTTTCTAGACTGGCTGTAGCTATCTTATAGTCTACACACAGCAGTGTGATAGGTCGCCAGTTCTTAAGATAACACTTTGACTTACCCTCCTTTGGTATACAGGTAATGAGTCACCGTCTTTGAGTGATAGAGAACTTTCCATACTCTAAAGCCTCATTTAAACATCTTACTAGTGGAAATTTAATATCATTCCAGAAAAATTTATAAAACTCAACAGTGAATCCATCTATACCAGGTGATTTAGAGTTCTTCATATGTTTAAGAGAAGACAGACATTCCTGTACTGATAAAGGTCCTTCACATGATTTCACCTCTTCCTCAATAGGTTTTGTAATAAAAGGATTGTCATGCTGAAGAAATGTGCTCCTGTGATTTTCAAGTAACAATGGGTTAGAACTAGTATACACATTTTTATAAAATTTTTTTTGTTCATTTCTTATAATACATGGATCCGTTATCTCAGATTCGTCCTCCAGAATAAGTTTGGGAATAATTTTTTCTGTATAATGTTTTTTTTCCAAATTACAAAAATAGTTACTTCCCTTTTCCCCCTCTACTTGTCATCTTGCCTTTGCTCTTGTAATTATCCCTTTAACATATAACCCTTCCCTTTCTTCTGCTTTTCAATATGCGAATAAAAATCCAAACAGTAATTTCAAAAACTATCTCATTTGTTGTTTAATATAGCGAGTAAACTTGGGAAAGCAAGTTGTATTTCCTGTTTTTAGATTTGATGTACAGAAAAAGAAAATTTACTTTATATGCTAAGAAATGAAATCAAATTTCAATAGTTGTTTTGTTAAGTGATGAAACGATAAATGCATAGACAATCACACGTAAAGATCCATTCACATAAACAGAATATATTATTTACTTCTGGTCCTCAACCGGTTTTTTTATTAACTCCAAAACACCGTATCGGATAGATTAAACATTTGTATGCCACGCTTTCGAATTGAAGGGTATCTCCATGTGTTGCGTTGTCTGTGTGTCTATTTGCTCGTCTTAAATCATGTTTTCGTTTTGGGAACGGTAGTTTACCATGAAGTTGTAGTTATATCATCTGAAACTTAGTACGTATGGCAGCCATAAAAATATAGTTTACCGGAAATAGCATAATTTTATGCCAAATCAGAGTTCTGGAACCATTTTGATCGGATTCACAGAATATGAAAATGAGAGAGCTAACAGTAAATAGTCTAATATAAACATATATTTTGGTTTTATTGATATTTTTACGTTTATTCCTTGCAGTTGGATATTTGTCTTTCTCTAGTAGTTATGGTTCATTCATGTTTGAGCCTTCTTTTATCGATATATGGCTCCTTGCATACAAATTTCAATTATTCATTCAATCACTAAGTAAATCGTTACATGTTTCCGGTTAAGTTTGAAGCAAATTGTATATGCCTTAGCTTTCAAACCTTTTTGAAATGTTGATTAGGTTGTATTCCTCTTACAAAAAGTCTATTTTTAACAGAAGTTCCAATAATCTGAATTGCAAATCAACAAATGTCGTCTATGGATTAAATTGTGACCTTTGCGGATTGGTATACGTCGATGAAACTAAAGGATTACCAAATAAACGTATGTGCGGCCATAGATCAGACATAAGCAACAGTACTAGCGACATTGTGAACAAGCATTTTACCCAGCCTGATCATTCAAATGTTTCTGTGCAAGTTCGCATCATAGAACAAATATGCCAAATGACTAATAATCCTCAAATTGCAACACCGCTTAGCAAACAGAAAAAAAGACCACTGGACTTGACCATTTGAAACGTCGACAACATATGGTTGCACTGATAAAATTGATGATACAGGTATTATATCAAGTACTTACTGTAGCTTGGTAAATGTGATGAACATTTTAATTCTTACTTCTCGACGAAGCCGCAGTCATGGTTATCGTCATTATACATCTCCTACTCTCCATGATGACTCTATTTATGACTCGCTGTCACTTATACAAAAGCCTTTAGATATTCATTCCATTCGCATGAGGTTTTGTGCATTGTCCCTTTCAAAACCTTATTCTCTATACAACTTATGTTTGGAAACAGCTGTTACAAACCTCATACTAACAAATATAAACTTACAGCTATTATTCCGGATCTTGCAAGTTACAAACCAGTTCGCATAGGAAAAGATTGAAATGAGAAAAAAGATTCTTTCTTCAACTATTCTTTGCCAACAAATATCTCTAAGCCATCAGCTTGTGCAATATACTTCATCATATACTGTGGATTCATTATTATTCGTTGTATACCAATTTTCGTGGGTTTCGTGGGTACAGGTGAACCACAAATTCAAATGTTCAACGAATATCATATTTTCAATAGGCGTTGTATACGGAGATTGGCTAAACAACGAAATCAAGTATCCACGAATATGCAAGTTTTCAGCAATCCACGAAAATTGATACCCACGAAAATAAATGAATCCACAGTATTTACTCTCACGAAAATACCTCACTATTTTAAAGATCAGCCTGTACCTATCAATTCTTATACCTCTAACAAACCAACTAAACTTTTTAAATACAAACACGTGTTGCATGATCTCAATGTTGACGACATCAAGTCGAAACCTACTGTTTGCACATGTTCTTAATAATCTGGCTTGGCACGTTATTACTTGTGACCTGAACATTTGCAATGAAATGTCTCTGCAAAATATGTAATCCAAAGTCCCGAAATATCCTGAGCCTGCATCCATTTATTGGAAACAAAATTTAAAAAAACTGATGGATTCAGTCGATGGTTATGAAATGCCATTGGGTAAACGCGAGAAAGAAGACGTAAATACCCTTTCAAAATGAAAGGCGTAGGGGTCGTTAATACAAGAAATAAGAAATTGAATTTATACCCATGCTATAATCACACAGGCACTTGTCTCAGAAAAAAATTTCCTATATACCTTATTATAACACAAGGTACTTAACTTGCATTTTAGAAAAATGTTAGGTGGTGACGAAGTTCCGTTATATGTCGCTTTATAGGCTGTCAACCCCACTAAAGCTTGTTATATCGTAAATCTAAATTGATTTATCTATACAATGGTGTATAACATGCCTAAATTTGTTGTCAGAATCATCCGTAGCAATCCTACCAAAGTATGTCAATCGTTCTAATTTTGCAAACCGCTGAAGAATTGGCAATAAACGGCCGCAGTAAATGATTTATTATAAAAATCGTTTTAAAAAAACCTGTTAGTTTTCGTATGAATAGAACTTATCATACAGTTAGTAAAATTGTATGATATACCGTGAAAAAAATCTAACAAGTGTTGTTTGTGGTATGTCTAATAAGTTACAAATTTTCCCATGACGTCAATACCTTTCAGACTCTCTCTTGACTTTACGTATGAAATGAAACAAGATCAGATTACTCCGAGAATCATTTAGACTTTCCCATAGCATTGACCAATCGGAAACCGAGATATACAAGGAGCATGACGCGTTTATTGCCAATTCTTCAGCGGTTTGCAAAATTAGAACGATTGACATACTTTGGTAGGATTGTTACGGATGATTCCGACAACAAATTTAGGCATGTTATACACCATTGTATAGATAAATCAATTTAGATTTACGATATAACAAGCTTTAGTAGGGTTGACAGCCTATAAAGCGACATATAACGGAACTTGGTCACCACCTAACATTTTTCTAAAATGCAAGTTAAGTACCTTGTGTTATAATAAGGTATATAGGAATTTTTTTTCTGAGACAAGTGCCTGTGTATAATCAACCAAATATTGTTTAAAACCTTGAAATACCTCCATGTCAAATGTTGTTGTTCCCGCAGATAAAGCCCAAAACAACATTGTTTTGTTGGGTAAATCACATGACATGACATGACATATAAAGGAATAACGTATTGACAATTCTCTTGGAAACTCAACATATATTGTAATAACTGACGTAACAGGTGTTTTTTTAATTTTTTGCCACCACCTGCATTTACAGGTACACATAGGACCTTAATAGAATAGACATAACTAGTCTAAGAAAACGAATGGTTTAAACACGGGTTTATCATATATCTATAAGTCATTATCATGTGGGGAGGGGATGAAAATTGTTAGGAATATTCAGACACGCTCTAGTCTGTGAAAATGAACACACTCCTGTCGTGTAGTGTATACAACAGCTTGCCTCTGTAAGGTAGAGGATGAACCTCTAAATTGTCAACAAATTAAATGTTACTGAAGAAGTGGATATAAAAGGAATGGTACAAACAGACTAACGCACAAACGAAAATTTTCTGTCTGAAAATCAATTAGTCTCTTGTCTAGGCATACACAGAGGATCTATTCTCATTTGAGAGAGTGTAATGACACCAACGACCAGAGACCAGACGGGACTATTATTGTTTAAGTTTACTGATGAATAAACAAGATATTTAAGAGTATATATTGAATTATATGTAAAGCATTTCATATAATTATATGTATCACAATGAATTACTGTTTAAAAAACCTTTCAGAATATATGTTTCAACTATCAATGTATCCAGTTATTAAGCCTCAGTGTTCAACCAACTACCTAATAAATTAAATATAATATCTTTGTTTTAAATATAACTAATATCTTCTAATAAATCATACATTGAAAATAAAAGTACTTTGTTATATAATTTAATAGCCTCCTGGAGAAAGCATAGTAAGACAGACTTCAATCGCTGAGATCATTGGTATTTAACTATTCTAGCTTCTCACTACTTTACAAAAAATCGTTAACAAAGCAAACGAGGGGTACAGGGGAATGAGGAAGGCATGTAACTTTATTTAACCTAAAAAAAAAAACCAGTTTGCAATTGTTATTTAGCCTGAATAAATAAACCCGCATTTTTGTATTTACAATTTAATTTAATCCATTTTGATTCTGATTTTAGTCAGACAATACTTAAGTTAAAGTGAAAATTAATGATAAAAATATAACAAACTCGAGCGAATATGGAATATACGACAGTATAAACTGACCGAAAATCTGGCAACGTATCTGTAGGTATGACTTAGAAGGAAAAACCCAGGCGAACGTTGGAAGTTTTGTATACTCTGATTGACTTAGAAGGCAAGGAACGGTTATGAACGGAGAAACGAACGGCAAACTGGAAACGGCCTGACAAGTACGAAAAAGAATCACCTATCGCTAGAATTATATACATCAAAACCTAAACAGTATTATTACGGAACATCAAAATCATCTAAGGCCGTGTTCACATTGCCTAAGGAGGCGTGTTAGTGTAACTCACAAATAAACTAAACATAATTACATTCCCATTGATAAAACGCAATGTTTGCCCATAGTTTAAATCATGTTTTGTCTACATACAGTCGATAGTCGATGCCTCGTGTAGGTTAAGTGTACACAAAACAAGGCATTCAGAACTTTAATTTTCCCATGTAAATTTAAAAAAGAAACGATTTTTATATGAAATTGATACTTATACCACTTATTAATAAAGTTCTTTACAGAAATATTTGTCCAAACTTAATATATTTATTTGTTATAGAAACACTTTAAAGTAGCCTTATTAACCGCTATATCAAGACTTATTAATCATCATTGCCGAACACATAATTCCTTTGAAAAGGTCTTCCTGAATCGTTTAGATGAACACACTGACATAAATATTTGCCACTGGTCATAACTGAAACAACGATTCACTTATAAATACATTACTGAAAAAGGGCGAGATTAATTGTTTGTTTGTGTAATATCTCAAATCCGTTAAAATACAATTAGAAATAATAAGAAAAAAAACCAAAAACATTACCCCCTCCATTTGCCAAATACTCCTTAGAGAAAAATACCATTTGACACACGCAGAAAAGATAGAAATGTAGTGATCCTTAACATCTTAATCCTTCGTCTGTTAGCACGATTATGCAGCCTACGTTTTTCAAATTCGTAATCGAGACATCTTTTAACTACTGTAAATCATCCAAAATGACTTTCTTAAATGAGCAACCACTTTACATTAAACAAAAACGGGAGGGGTGTCTGAGTCAGATTTTTTTCTCGCGTGAAAGTTCATATATATATTTTTATGATACCAATTCAATATTTAACACTATAATGTATGGGGAAACTTTGGATTTAGAATATTTGTTCATTCTTATCATCTGTATGACCCATGAAACATCCATCCCTTTTTTTTTAAAAGTCACATGGTCGTTCCCTTACTGCTAGAAAAGTTGTTCGAAAATTTAAATTCGGTTCTACGTAATGAACTTTTAAATGACATATAGCTTACAAGTGTGAACAAATATCATGTACAGGTAACTAAACAAGGTTTATAGATGTGAACAAATTTAATGTGAAACTAGTTAGTGCGGTGACTGAAGGCAGATTTTTTCGAATTTAATCTCCCCACCGAACACACACCTTTATAATATATCGTTGCAAAGAGGAAATCGTGATCTATAATAATATGCCTGTCGTCAGAACCTGATATGGTCACATATTTTACAAATTGAGGTCAAAGGTCATATGTAAAAATCTGTGAAAATTTAGGAGGGTTTCAATTTTGACATTTTTTTCTATTTCTAAACTGTACCTAAATACAAATGATACTGTTTTGGCTTCAGTAATGTTTATTACTATACATAAACCTAAATCATTAAGATTGTTTTATCAAAAAAAATACTAAAACGACGTTTAATAAACAAAACTTCAAAAATCAAGTTTTCAACCTATAAAATGTTTTGAGCACCTTTACCTGATGAATAAAATCGATTTCAGGTCATGCAAGACAATACTTTAAAATTATTTTTTAAACTATCATATTGGGTGAGGTATGAAACCAAAGCAATAGAACTCTACAGTCAAATATGACTTCAAATTGAATTTGCGGATACTTCAGGTTTTTTATAGACTACTCATTGCTTTTGGTGTTTTTTTTCACAATTATTACTGCTTCCATAGTATTATCTGTTGTTACATGTATTATACTCTGGTTAATATCTATTACATTATAGTTTTTGTACCTATATCCCCCCTTTTTGCCCTTGCAACGTACCACAAACTTCAAAAGTATACCATGTGAGAAAAAGAAGATGTGATATGATTGCAAATGAGACAACTCTTCAAATGAGACATAAAGTAACAATTATAGGTCCCGTACGGGCTTCAAAAATTAGTAAAAGTTATACTGCATAGTCTTCAATTCCCGAAATGAATAATGTAAAACAAACGAAAATTCTAACGGCCTGATTAATGTTCAAAATAAATAAGAAACAAACAAATATAATATATAGAAACATACGACAAACACTGTATTACCGTCTCGTGACTTGAAACAAACACATACCGAATGTGGCGGGGTTTAACTGTTTTACGGGCGCGCCAACACTCCCCTAACCTGGGGGCTGGGACCGTGTGTACCAGTGCAACAAGCTACCAAATCAACCTTTATATCCATCTTCTTCATTGTCATCAGCCGTCACAAGACATTTTTTTTTAATATTTCTATACATTTTACTCATGACCACAGGTCTGCACTTGAAAGGTTCTGCTCAAAGCAAAAACGTTATTTTGAGTTTTTCTTTACAAGTGCAGACAAGGTATTGTAGGAAGTCCGAAGACATTTGTTCCTAAAAAAACACCAGCTTCAAACCATTCCTATCAATTCATCCAAGATTTAACAGATATCTAAAAGGGGGTGTAGGAAGGTGTGATGACAACTATATGCTTGTCTGCAAATTAAAGATGCTGGGGAAACATTATACGCGACATACTATCTTGAATTCGCTCAATTTCATGGTTGGCAACACATTAGATAACGTCGCACTTCACTTTAAGAAGCATAAAATCCATTGGCATTCAAAGTTTGAACAGGGTGTTTTGAACTAAACTCATGGTACATTTGTGAAGGCAATTCTAAATGAAAAGGAGTAAAAAGAAAATGGCCACACAAACGATTGACTCAACAATTGATTAGCATTTATGCAATTTCTCTGGTGCCATTTCCTGAGAAAAGTCTTGGCTGTATGCAGTTTTATCGAGTAACCATAAAATGAATTGCAATAAATACGAAGGCATTGACTGAATGGAAGAAGGAAGAAACAATTCATCCGAAGTTGGGTATTCTTCTGTAGAGTTTCGATGTCTTTTCTAAATATACTTGCAGCGGAATGAAATATCTGTCCGTTATTTGTATCTATTACAATTGACATTGCGATTTTAAGGTCAGTTTTCAATTGACTAGCAACTGGTATGGCATCTCAAACAATTTTTTGCTATTGAATATTATGTTATATTTGCCTTGAACTTGTTGAAGTTGTTTGACAGCTGTATTTCTATAGAAATCAATGAGTTTCGACTGTATTGTATAAGTAGAATATTTTATATTAGAATGAGCCGGAAGGAAAGATCTATGATATTTATCAAGTAACGGTGTCATCAGGAATGACCATTAAATCATTATCAATAGCCAAAATAAAATAAGTAAAAGCAGTATCGTGATCAGAGATATCTGCTTCCACGGGTTTGGATTTTATTTTCTTTTTTCTTTTTTAGCAAATTATTTGCAATGCAAACAAAATGACAGAGTGCTTGAAGTTTAAAAGATGGACGGGAAACTATTTCAACTTTAACTTTGTCTGACACGGATAAAACATTGTTGATACGCTCATCTGATTCAAACTTGAGTAGTTTTTGATCTTTTGAAAATGTTTTATTCCAACAAAATAAAAGCGCTCCAGTTGAACGACTGCATTCTAGAATACCTACAAATACCCGAAACTAAAGGACAACAGATAATTGTATGTCGTCATTGAATATCAGAGATAAGAAGCGTCTTTGCTCTAAAAAGGGAAACACATATGTTTACTAGTGTAACTTTTGTAGCACGAACGATGATGATCTGCCTTCACGGAGTTCTTCAAATTAACATCTCATCCAATCTTTTATCCAATGCAGATACAAAAATCGACTTCCCTATACTGATAAATTAACTCAAATTTTCAGTCGAATTTTTTTTGGGGGGCATATTATTCAAGCACTGCATAAAATTTAACGACTTTTGTCTTTTCTTTGGACTTTATGGAGCAATTTGCAACGGACTTGACATATCACGGAATATTTACTGAAACTATCCGTCAATTATTTTGTTTTATAAGAAAAAATCATAGAATATAAACATATACAAACAATGTATGTGGTATATATCAGTGCACTTTGATAAAGATGTGTGTATATAATAGCGAAAAAGGTAGTAATTTCATATATCAGTTGAGAGCAAATAATTGACTAATACACAAAATGTGACGGAAGGCAAGTGATTGAGTTCCGTATTGAAATTAAAGTTTTTTACTCATTCTTTTTCCATTGATTTCTTAAGGTTTTTTTCATATTTTGGCTCCGAAATTTTGATCACTTATTAGTTTTATGAAATACTATATGCTTAAAATATAATGGGATAATCTTTATCACTACTATGAAAAAGAAACTAAAGTTTGGGTCCAAATTTGCAATTAAAATTACCACAATTTTAAACATTCAAACTTCGCAAATTTTATAGATAAGAAGAAAATAAAGTACTGAATAGAATATTTTGACATATAAATATAGCTTCAGGAAAAACTATTTCAATTAAATGTAGACAAACAGACACAAGTTTTCATTTTGAAAAAGGGGGGTTGAAACTCTCTTATATACTACTAGTCATTAAAACGACTTTTTAGAAAAATGTGACCGTACTAAATTCTGACGACAGGGCAAAAACGAAAGAAGACATATTTGTCTTTAAGTTAAGACCATTTTTAGCCGTGTGTTATTTGGGGAGATTAAACTCGCGATCTAGACGACTTTTTACACTTCTGTCACCGCACTAAGTGTACATTAATGCATTAAACCAAATGTAAACATGTTTACCGTACACGGCGTTTGGTGTGAACATGGCCCTAATTATTTAGTAGTACAATTAACAATCAAAATTTGTATCGTTTAAATACAATAATCTTGTAAAGACTGATCTACAGCCGCTATAGCATTCATACACTGTTTTACAGTAGTGGTACATAAAGTTCACCTGAGATTACACACAGTCAATCTTATTTGTTTAATAAGTGCACACTTGTGTTCGGAATGTCGGGTGATGCACTAAAGTGAAAATTAACTATTTAGCTTATCTCAATTATACATCAATCAAAATGGTTAAACACTTGGAAAACGGAAGGAAAAGGACACTTAAAGCATAATGAATTAAATTAAGAAGGTAAGAATTTAACCGGTGTCAAACTTTAAAATAACCAATAATCGAGTCAGCCGATAACAGGTGATTGAAAAAAAAAACCCCACATGTTTTTAAAGAAATTTCTCTTGGCCAAGTCATAACATTGGCTCCCCACTTTAGTTGTCAGTTACCTCACGAAAACATACAATTGTTATTAATAGTTATGCTCATATCATAACTTAGAACATACTCACCCGTTCTCGTCCAATGAAAAGTCAGTTTTTTTTCCTCTAATTTTCATAGTACATGGTTTTCCATGCACTATGAAATGCTATACATGAATGACTTTTCATTGTCAGTTAATTATGAAAGTAAACTCTTAATAACTGCACTAACAAAGTGTACAATTCCCTGAGGCATTTTCCTTGGGAAAAAGTCTACTGATTAAAGGTGAAAGAGCAAAAATTAAAACAAAACATTTTTTAATTTTTCAAATGTTCATACTTTTTCTAATGGTACACAAACATGTATATAGAATTATTATGATAAACAAAAATAATTGGGGTAACTCAAGGATACAGGTAAAATAGTATTTATTTAATTTATATACCTGATATTTGAGGGATTTTTTTTTCAGGGAAAACAATACATGTAAATGTATCAATAAAAAGTAAGCACTTAATGTTCAACGGTCTGAATTTAAATATTTATACGGAATGTTTTATATTTATAAAAAAAATCAAAAATGGAATTTATTGTGTTGCTTTTTTAAAGAAAAAATCTCAAGATAAATAAGTGTTAAATTTTACCTGAAGCAGAAGAAAAACAATTTATCCATTTGGTCCTAACAAACTATGTCAGAGCTATTTCATTCCACCCATTGAAAGATGATTACCTAAGATTTACATTAAGTTCATTATAAAAAGTGAACTCTTATTTAGGTTTGAATATTACAATGGGAAAGGATCATTTTGTAAGGTCACTCGAAAGTGTGAATATGTTCTAAATTGGTCAGACAATACTTGGTCATGTTTTATGAAGACTTTAGCCCTCGGCTTCGCCTTGGGCTTAAATCTTCATAAAACATGACCAAGTATAGTCTAACCTATAAGAAAATATAATCTTTAAACTTTAATAACTTAATAACCTTGACTAAAATCCATTTCTACTAGCACGTGTTAATATAACTACAGTCTAAATCCACAATCACTTACTTTTTTCATACTTTACAATTTTGGTATAAATACAGAATGGGTACTGCTCATGCATCCAAATTTACTCAATACATATCAAATTCCTACTGTACGATACCTTCTGTTTTATTCATATGAACTATCAATTTTCAGCATGGCAAAATACCAATTACAAAGCCAAATGGTTAATGCTCTTGACTACAAAAAAGATGTTTATTAAACTTTCCAACTAAATAAAAAAAAATTTGACAGAAGCAAATCTCTTAATACAAGCTGTTTAAAGAATAAGTTTGAAAATTAGCATTATTTTAGACAACATACACTATTTTAATACTGTAATGCAACAAACGTTACTTCCAAGGATAAGAAAAAAATGCAGGTAATTACCTTATACCAATATGGTCATAAGTAAACTTGTCCATTTATCTAATTGCCAATACAAAAATCATCATTCGTTCAAAACATTCAATCTCTATATATAGCTAGAGTTCTTTGACAAAGTACAATGAGAATTACAAATTACAACTTGTAAAAATATAGCAACACAGTAATGTCACTATCAACATTTAGATGACAATATGAATTAATAATCTAGCCATCTTTTATTTAGCAGAAAATATATTTCTAATAACATGAAACACTGTGACTGTCACTTACAGACTAAATACACAAATGTCTAAGAATAATAATTTAAAAACCAGATTTGGGGAAGGACTTATATTTTTAGAATGTCTCATCCTGTAAACGTTAACCAATAAAACTCTTAATACAACATTTGGGAATTAGAATATAAGGTCAAGGATTCCTTATATTCCATAAAAATCCTGAAAGTTTAAATTTTGACCTTTAAACTACATAGTACAAGATATATGCATGATATGGTAGTGCTAATATGGTAAACATTACTGGAAGACCTCAGTAATCATATCATAGCACTTTTTTTTTTTTACATTTACCTGTTTATGAATAACTACAAATTAAAAGGAAAGAAAGAAACAATTTACATAACATAAAAAGGGCATTAATGTCTACCACTTTCTTCCGTTACCAATGACTTCTTCTTTAGGGGGCTTCGTACGCTCGACTTCACTTTTTTCGACGTAGTAAACACAGGAAGACAGACTCGCAATCTCAGTGACTGAAGTCTGTCTTCCTGTGCTTACTCCAGGCGGCTGGAGTCTATTTAAATGATATAGCAAAGTACTCTTATTTTTAATGTATAATTTATAAGAAGATAATAGTTATTTTCAAAACAAAGATATCATAAATAATTTATTAGGAATTTGGTTGAACACTGCGGCTAAATAACTTAATACATTGATAATAGTAAACACACCTGGAAAAAAGTAATGCAACACCAAATTAAAATTCAAATTAGAAAAATAATTTTTATTTTTTTGTTAAATAATTTGTTGAAATAGAACTAGTTAAACATTATTCAAATATCAACTGAGTTTAATCAATAAATATCGACTCTATCAGTTCTTATCTGCACATGCAGCTTCTGTACTAGTAAACACTAAAACAGATGTTTTAATCCTCATTGTTTTCAACACTTAAAATAACCAAGTTTATACATTTATGTTATTGACACCTTGTAATTGGTCATCCACAACTCATTACTGCAGCAAGATGGCAGATATCCAGCATGAGGGAATCAGGTATGCCGCTGTGATAATTGCACGTATTGTTGGTCATCTCCATTCCACTATAAGTCGTTTTGAGAAAAAAAATCAGGCAAGAAATGATGTTAAAGACCTTCCGAGGTCAAGAAGACCCCATATAACATCTGGTAGGGAAAATTAAGCATGATAAAGGTTGGTCAGAAGGAAACCCAATGCAAACAATACAATCCTAAAAAGAGAATAATGACCATACAGGAGCCTTTAAACAAGAACTGTTCAAGATCGGCTCATCGCTACTGATTATCGTGCGATAATACCATTTCGGGGACCTTTGCTTACGAACAGACACACAGATGCCCGTATCCTATATTGTGCAGAGCTCCCCAAAGTTGGAAATTAACGTCGTGGAGGAAGATCCATTGATCCAATGGAATTCGGTTTATCTTCCTTGGCCTTATCGTAGCCCGAATTTGAACCATATCGAGCATATATGGGACACTGTTGGACGTGAAGTGCACGAAAGGACACCCCAGTTCAAACAGGTCATGAAATAAACAATACCCTTTTTCAAGAATGGTTGCTGCTAGCTTAGCAACAAATGAGTCGACATATGGCAGGAATCAGAAGACATTTAAAAGATGCGGTTATCCGTTTGAATGGAAGCTGCGCACAAAGTACTAATCATTTGGCGTATATCGACCAACCATGATGTGAACAATCATCTAAAGATTAATTTTGAAATGTCTGACATTGTAAAGTTCGACTACAGTAAAACTTGTAAAATGCATTTTTTTGTACAAATAACACTTCATTTTGTTTTAAAAATTTAGATTCGATTAAACCATTTTTTTTCATACATTTTTTTGTTCGTTTTAAAGCCAATGTTATCATTAACTAAGTTTCAATATTATTTTAAAAATATTTTATCATATTCCATCCAAAATAAGAGACTGATTTTTCAGTTTTAAAAAAATCAAGGTGTTGCAATACTTTTTTCATGTGTATAGTTAGAAATATATATTCTGAAAGGTTGTTAACGCTGAAATTTGTTTCACTGTAATACATATAATTATATGAAATTCTTTACATATAAATAACATTATGCTCTTGAATATGTTGTGCATTCGCCGGTAAACTTACACAATAATAGTCCTGTCTTGTCTCTGCTTGTTGGTGTCATAGCACTGTCTCATGGGAGAATGGATCCTCTTGCAATGCCTAGACAAGAGACTAATTGATTTCCAGACAGAATATATTCGTCTGTGAGATAGTCTGTTTGTACCATTCCTTTCATTTCCACATCTTCAGTGATAGTGACAATTTAGAGTTTCATCCTCTAACTTACAGAGGCAAGCTGTTCTATAAACTACACAACAGAAGTGTGTTCATTTCTAGACTAGTGCATATCTGAATATTCCTAATAATTGTCACCCCCCCCGAAGAGATAATAACTTATAGATATATGATAATACCGTGTTTAAACCATTTTTTTTCTTATACTGGTTATTTTTAGTCCATTAAGGTCCCCTGTGTACCAGTAAACGCAATAAAAAGTAAAACGACACCCGTTAAGCCAGTTATTACACTGGTGACATCTGTTACACCATATCTACAGAGTATCCATTAATACGAACCCATACCTAATAAAAATATACCAAGGTGGTGAAAACACGGACAACAGAGACCACAATAGTAAAAAGACACCCGTTTGACTAGTTATTATAATATCCCCACGACACTTACTAAAGGGTAAATCATAATAGCATAGGTCTGTTCTACGTACCTTTGAAACTTCAACCATGAATGAAACACTGGATCTTTCATCACTGTATTTGATACCTGAACTACACTTGTGTCCTTATAAAAAACTGTATTGCTGGGTCTTACAAGTGATCCACGAAACCTCTCTCTAATTCATTAACATCAATTTTATTAGTTTTTAAAGCCGGGTTTAAAATTATTGTGCAACTACCTATTAATAAGATGGCGTGAATCAAATATGGATACTTAAATTATTTTCCAAAGATTTTTTAGGGTGCAAAAAAGTCATACAATCGAAGACTCTTTCATCTTGCAATAGTATTAAAACATTTGACTTTTTTCTACACTTTACACAAGTATCACCATTTCAATCATAAAGACCAATGGAAACGGTTGGTTTTCCTTTGTTCTATAAAAAGAATGACCAACGTAGATACAACTGTCTTGTCTTAGGGTTGGATTAATCTTACTTTGTTAAAAATCACTCTGATTCTAACATTTTTCTCTCTCTGAAATTGATATTATCAAGATGCTTGATTTCTTGATTGAAAACGTATTTGTTACGATTGGAGGACGTGTTTAACAAACAAAACAAAAACAATCGGCATTTTCATAGGAACCAACTATACCCCTCTTCTTCTTGACTTGTTCCTTAAATCATATGAGTTTAACTTCATACAGGAACATCTTAGGAAGAAAAAAAAGGTAAGCAGTATCAATCAACATAGATGATGTTCTATCACTAAATAATTTAATACTTAGTGACTATGTTGAAAGAATCTATCTCATCGAATTTGAGATAAAAGATGCAACAGACACAGTAAAGTTTGTCTCAAATTTGTACTTACACATAAACATTGACAATTAGGGTCGGTTGAAAACAAAAGTTTTATAACAAAATAAATAATCTTAGTTTCCCAATTGTGAACTCTTCATTTTTATGGAGCCACATTCCAGCAGCGCCTGTATAAGGAGTTTATATCTCCTGACAGATATGATACTCCAGGGCTTTTATTGCACATCATGATTTCCTTTATAGACGATTGCTGCTTACACAGAAGGTATTAAAATAAGAGTTCTAAGTGGTTAAGTTGAAATCTTTCCTTCGTAAATTTTACGGACGCCATAACAAGTTGGTTGACCATTTCGGAATATCCTTTTAAAATTTATATGTTCCTAATGTCCTAACTACAATTCTGTCCCTTTTCCAAAATGTGACAAAACAAATTAGACTTATCGGTTTTGTACTAACATGAGCAACACATTATGTGCGACATGTAAAGCAGGGTCTGCTTACCCTTCCAGAGCATCTGAGATCACCTTACTTCGTTAACTTTTAAACATATCTTCTCCTCTGAAACTACTGGGCCAAATTAAACCAAACTTGGTCACAATCATCATTGGGGTATCTAGTTTAAAAAAATGTGTGGCGTGACCCGGCCAACCAACGAAGAGGACCGACATGGCTTAAAATAGAAAATATGGGTAAAAATGCAGTTTTTGGCTTATAACTCAAAAACCAAAGCATTTATAGCACATATGACATACAAAAAATGTATATCAGGTCAAGATATATCTGCCCTGAAATTTTCAGATGAATCCGACAACCAGTAGTTGGGTTGCTGCCCCTGAATTGGTAGTTTTAGGAAAATTTTGCTGATTTTGGTTATTATCTTGAATAAAACTATAGATAGAGATAAACTGTAAACAGCAATAATGTTCAGCAAAGTAAGATTTACAAATAAGTCTGGGTGACCAAAATGGTCAGTTGACCCCTTTAGGAGTTATTGCCCTTTATAGTCAATTTTTAACCATTTTTCGTAAATCTTAGTAATCTTTTACAAAAATCTTCTCCTCTGAAACTACTCGGCCAAATTAATCCAAACTTGGACACAATCATCTTTGGGGTATCTAGTTTCAAAATTCGTGACGTGACCCGGCCAACCAACCCAGATGGCTTCCACGGCTAAAAATAGAACATAGGGGTGAAATGTAGTTTTTGGCTTCTAACTCAAAAACCAAAGCATTAAGAACAAATCTGACTACCTTTTTAATTGTTTATCAGGTGAAGATCTATCTGCCCTGAAACTTTCAGATTAATTGGACAACCCGTTGTTAGGTTGCTGCCCCTGAATTGGTTATTTTAAGGAAATTTTGCCGTTTTTTGTTATTATCTTGAATAATATTATAGATAGAGATAAACTGTAAACAGCAATAATGTACATTAAAGTAAGACCTAAAAATAAGTCAACGTGACCAAAATGGTCAATTGACCCCCTTAGGAGTTATTGCCCTTTATAGTGAATTTTTAACAATTTTCATAAAATTGGTAAATTTTTACTAACATTTTCCACTGAAACTACTGGGCCAAGTTCATTATAGATAAAAATAATTGTAAGCAGCAAACTAAGATGTACAAACACGTCACCATACCAAAACAGAATTTTGTCATGAATCCATCTGCGTCCTTTGTTTAATATTAGATAATATACATAGACCAAGGTGAGCGACACAGGCTCTTTAGACCCTTAGTACAGCCATGCCAATGTTAGTTTATTTTCGACTTATGAGTTTGAATGTTCGTTTGAACAGTTGTTGTCCATTCGTTTTTTATGTGTTTTGTCGTTTGATTTTGCCACGATTAGGGACTTTCCCATTTGATTTTCCTCTGAGTTCAGTATTTTTGTGATTTTACTTTTTCGTATCTTTTTTTCAACCAAATTGATCTTATTGTCATGTTTTTTAGTCACGGTTGCATTACTTATTCATTTGACTATTGACTCTGAATGAGTAAAAGTTCAAGGTTCAAATATATTTATACGCGAAGACAAAGTTGCCACAGAATAATAACTTGAAATAAATGCATACAGTCCTTGTTACGTTAGCATAAAATATTTCCATTCGGTAATTGCACATACAGCGCTCGGGCACCGTTCGTTTTATCGTTCAATCATCGTCATATATATGGTTTCGTTTATCTTTTCTTAAACTTTTGGTGTATAAAATGTATCAGCACTTCGGTTATCGTATGGTATATGATATAAGCATTATGGTAGATCGAATCAAATTTTTCTTTGCATAAACCAGATCTAAAATGGTTAGTGAATAATGTAAACAAAGTAAGCGTTTTGTTTACTCGACATTCGCGAATAGAACAATAACGCCAATAGAAATCGTCGCTAAATGTAAAAGGTATCTTTCTTTATTTTACGTTATAAAACAAACTTGAAAATCGAGAAATAAAATCATAGCGAAATGGGCTAGTAAGGACTAAACGCGAAACAAAGTACATAAGTTAGTCCCTAGCTTACAGTATATCGAGTCCGTTAAGAAATTAAGAAAATTAAATAGAAGAATAAAATTTAATTTATCAAATATTTAGATTTTTTGCTTGAAAGAATGTACATTTCTGTTGTCTAACATAACAAATCAGATATCTGTTTTATTAATGAATTTTGTTTTATTTCGTTTTGCGTAATTCTTAATTCTAATTTGATATATATCATGGTCAATATTCATCAAATTAAATAATCTAATAATTACTATAAGATCAAACAAATTAAGTAAAACAAATACCTTAAACCGCCTTTAAAAACATGATCCTAACTAAAAGTCAACAATACACTGCAAAGCAAAAAAGAAAAGTTCAAACATTTTTAAAATAATTTCTCGATACTAATGTTTTGTAAACAAAGTTTTATATGAGATACATTTTCTATTTGAAAATGACGAAAAACATACGAAATTCGTTACGAGAAATGTAAGTAGTACCTTTAATATCTTACTTTTAAATGGTTATAAAAAACGAATTCAGAAGGGGGCATATTGCTACGAATGCAGAGCTGAAGAAGCATATATTTGAAGTTATAATTTTTAAGCATCTTGCAAAGCACACATTAAATTGTCATGACTCAAAAAGACATCGCATCATTTCCCTTTTTTTGTTCGCCTAAATGTTTAAATAAAAAAAATTGACTCGAGTATAATTTTTTTAAACTATGTAGGCTCTGTCTGGCAGTAAAACCGTTGTTTGACTATATTAGATTTAAAAAAAAAGGAAGAAAGATCATTTGAAAAGTAATGTTTAATCCGATGCTTTGTTCCAAAAGTTACTATATTTTTACTTATCTGTCTGGTTTCGCCTAGTGTGATATCCGATGGGTTTTAAAATTACAGGTTGATAAATAGACAGAAAGTCAGTCGAATATTTGTATAAATATATACAAACGACCAGCAAATAAATTCATTAATTATCGGATCGTCTCGAATAGGCTATACAAATTATAATAGTCTTTAGATTTGTGCAAATATTGCAAATATATTGACATATGATAGCAGTATACGGAAACGACGAAATAAAATTGTCAGGACAATTATTTCGGCTCAACAAATTGCCTTCTTTAGTGTCAAAATATGTCAATAGGTTTTGATTGATCAAATCCAAAACAATAGGTTTTTTTTAATTAGATCTTATTCCCACTAGCTTTTCATATATCTATATAGGTTTAGATCGATTTAAATAAAACCAGTAAGCGACCACGTTATCTTTAATTCTAACAATCTATATCCGTCTAATCTGATACACTGCTTTTACAGGTAAAAATGCAATCGATTTGACCTTTTTATCCATGAAGTTGAAATCACTGCGTGTAAATATATCATAGATTAAATGTGTTGATACACATCCTTTTATGAAAAAAGAAACGTAGAATAACAATATGTCATCCAAATGCATGATAAAAATGTATAAGATATAACAATAAGGAAAATGAAACAGAGGAAAAGCAAATGTCATCCGACACTGTCGATCGGGTGGCATAAAAATAATTAAAAAAAAATAGTCGGTCTCGCCATGGAAAGTTTATAACTCTAATGTTGTTTTTGCGAGAATTTTGTTCATTATAGATGCTGTTGGCAATCGATTCTCTTGTCAGTCGTTCATTTTGGTGTAATTCTTTCTTTGTTGCAGATAGGCATTTCAAAGCTACCTCAGATTTCACCCTCAAGTTCTCGTTTTCAAATGAAAATGCATCTATTTTCTCTTGCATTTCCCTAATACCTTCTGATACTTTTTTTTTAAAATTATTTTTGTCTCTAATGAGGAAGTAAATTCTTTGAATAAATTCGTTACAATAGAAATTACAATGATTTCCAGATATCATGACTAAACAAGGTCTTTTGTTGCAATTTCAAGGTCTATCTTTTTTAATCCACCCTCAAGGTTTTGTTTTACTCACCCCTTCTTGTCCAATGAAAAGTCAGTTTCCATTTCATCTAATTTTCATACATGTAGTATATGGCTTAACATGCACTCTGAATGGCTATACAGTAATTACTTTTCATTGTCAGTTAATGATGAAAGTGAACTTTTTAATTTTAGTTTCTTGTGTATAATTCAGAGTTTAGTATGATGTCTATTACCACTGTACTAGTATACATATTTTTAAGGGGCCAGCAAAAGGACGCCTACGGGTACGGGAGATTCTCGCTACATTGAAGACCCATTGGTGGCCTTCGGCTGTTGTCTGCTCTTAGGTCGGGTTGTTGTAACTTTGACACATTCCCCATTTCCTGTCTCAATTTTATCTTAATAACTTCACGAACTAAGTGTACAATCACCTGAGGTATTTTCCATGGAAAAGAGCCTACTGATTGAAGATGAAAGAGCAAAGAATAAAATAAAAAATATTAAATTATGCAAATGTTCATACATATCCCAATGGTACACATATATAGAATAAACAAAAAACAATTGGGGTAGGAATATAGGGAAATAGTATTTATTTAATTTATATACCTGATATTTGAATGGAATTTTTTTCATTCAAGAAAACAATGCCAGAATGCTTTTATATGTTACAGTAAATAAGTGAAATTAGGACTTACACGTAATTACTGAAATTTAGGAACTACGAAAATTATTTCAAAACATACTTATAATTGAGTTTTTACAATGTCATGACGATTTCTATAAAATATAAATTTGTATAAATAAAAATATAAATCATCCTACAATATTTTTTATGATAGAATAGCCTTTAATTCGTTTGAAAATTGAGAAAGTTTCGGTTAATCAATCCCAAACTAAGTGACGCATGAGAATGTTTTTTTCTATGCAGGATATTTTAACATAGCACTAAATATACGGCACCAAATATACGAAACTTTAACCAGTAATTCATGCCTCAAATGACTTTTGTAATGTGGGAACGTTATAACGATGATCAGACACCTGGCTGGAATACATATGTGCGTATGTTAGTTGAAGGTTTACAATGTAGCTTAAGCCTTGAAAAACTTTTAAAAAATAGAAACACAGAAACACGGAAATACGAAAATGTGACTCTTAACGCCATGAATTTGTATACATTTGTTTGTGAAGAATGTCAGCTTCATCGCAAATGTCTGACAAAAAGAGTTGTAGTTGTTAAAGGAATTCAACTCAATCATTCTCCAAATTGATATGCAAAGTATGCCTGATGGAGATTTCAATTTAACAAAATCATAAGATTTTAAGAATTACCAAAATTATTTTACCAAATTTGGCATAATCTAATGTCTATCTTTGAAAAGAGCTGGCTAAGTTGCCAATAAACTTCCCAAAATTTGTATTTCTCAAATTTGAATTGATATCATTGTCTTGCATGCTAAAAATGATTTTTTGGGAGTTACAAAACTTATAAAACCACATTTTTTCAGCTTCGATTCACAAACACTAAAGAGTAAGCACTTTTAATGTGCCCTATAATCCTTAATCTAGTCCAAAAAATCCCTACCCGTTTATCTTCTTATTTGATATCTTGAACTGTGTCTTTAATTTTTAAACACAAATATCAAGTTGTCAATTGCTGTAAAAATTACCAAAAAAAAAATCAGTATATACCAGTAATACTGAAACAACTAGTAAATACATGTAATATATATTTTTTTAATGTTTTAAACGGTGTCAAATTTGTTTCTTATGTGTAAATAATCGTCTCTCACAATTCTATATTAATGGCTTTTACATATGTGTAATATCAGATTATTACATGGCATTTTTCATATCGCATGTATTATCAGCCCTAGGTTCAATATCAGCCCAAGAGCCGCATGGCTCGAGGGCTGATATTGACCGAGGGCTGATAATACATGCGATATGAAAAATGACATGTTATGATCTTTTTATCATATGCTTCAACAATGGAGACTAATAATCACTAGAATCATAATTGATCATTTTACATGGTTACCAAATAGAAGTTCAAAGAGTGCAGTTCACGGACGTCGGACGCCTTATTTAGTTCATTTGATATGTAATCTTTCTATCATTTGCCTCAACGGAGAAGAAAAATATTTTAATATGGACAAATCGACAAAATAAATCATTCAACAATATAAATAATGAACACTGTTAGGAAAAGTCAACTTTTTTTTAAGCAACTTTCTAAATTATGTTTAAAACTTTTTTCTAAAATGCATTTATTTAATAATTTGCTTGTTTCCTTTTTTTTTTTTTCTGTAATCATTTTACACAATATACTCTCAAGTATCCAAATATTGTTTTGTACACCTCTTTGTAAATTGATGTTTTTCACTGAAAACGTTGCATTGAGGTGCATTTTCCGGAATCTGCCGAGTACCACCGGAATGCCATGCGATAACGTTACGGAAAGTCATGTGATAACAATCGAAGCATGTGATAAACTTTTCATATCAGCCCGCTAAGCACCAATTCGAAATTTTATGGAATTTACGTTAATGTAATGCTATTATCACACAGTAAACATAATATGTTATTTAGTCTAAGTACATGATAATTTGTTTTAATCAATGTGTATGTATTGCTTTGTAAAATGTGAGACGTTAATAAAATATTGTTTTGTATTATATATTGTAATTACTAATTTAATATTGACTAGTAATTACAGGTATTTACGAAATGTTTAGTAATAACATGTAATTCCTAATTTCACCTATTTACTGTAACATATATAGAACAAAGGATTTTCTTTCGAGAATCACAATATACTTTTAAATTTATCAATAAAAGTAAGCATTTAATGTTAAATGGTCTGAATTTATATATTTACACAGAGAGTTTTATATCCATAAAATAAAAAAATAAAAAAGGGGGATTTTTATTACATTGTGTTGCTTTTTTAAAATTAAAAAAATCTCAAAATATATAAGTATTGAATTTTACCTAAAGCAAGAGAAAAACAGTGTATCCATTCAGTCCTCACAAAATATGTCAGAGCTATTTCATTCCATTCATTCCAATTATGATTATGTTTTATATTTAGTTAATTATAAAAAGTGAACTCTTAATTAGATTTGAATATTACTTATAGGTTCGAAAATACTTGGTCATGTTTTATGAAGATTTAACCCCAAGGCGAAGCCTTATTAAGTGTTCACTTTTATAACTAACTGACAATGAAAAGTCATTCATGTATATCATTTCATAGTGCATAGAAAACCATGTACTATGAACATTAAAGGGGGAAAACTGACTTTTCATTGGACGAGAAGGGGTGAGTATGTTCTAAAATGGGAAAGGTTAATTTTGTAAGGTCACTCGAACGTGTGAATATATTCTAAATTGGTCAAACACTACTAGTCTTGGGCTTAAATTTGACCAAGTATTGTGTAACCTATAATTCTATGTCCCTTTGTAAAGAAAAGAATATAGAAAAGAATGTTTTTATTTCCCAAATTCCAGTGCCCATAAAGGGCATAAACTCAGATACAATTGATTTACATAATTGGTAACAACAACAACAATAGTCACATGTAAATATCTTTTTGGTATATTAGCATTGGCCAGAATCAGAATTAAAAACCACATATATATGTGAATAAAAGAATAAAATTACATTATATGCAATCATTCTCAAATCATTTACTTGACTTAGTGTCAATATTCGTACCTGATCTCCTTAATTCAAAACAGTCACAAGTTTAACAGCCTAGTTTTTCCATGAGAGTTAATACATGTCCTTGGGCAAAGAGCAAGAAAAATTTAGAAGATTTATTTAAATTTTCTAAATTAAAATAAATGTTAGAAATGGACTGAAAAAGGTCTTCCTTTTGAATATCATAAAGAGGACATTCTAATAAAAAAAATGAAGCTGAGGCCTTTTTCACACCAAACGCCGTGTACAGGAAATATGTTTACAATTAGTTAATGAAATGAACACTGGCTTCACATTGAACCTTGTTTAGTTACCTGTACATAAGATTTGTTCACACTTGTAAACTATATTTCATTTGAATGTTCATTACGTAGAACCGAATTCGGACAACTTTAATTTTCTAGCAGTAGGGGAACGACCATTTGACTTCAAAACGGGGGGATGGAAATATACCGAAGTGGATAAAAAAAATCTGGTCATACAGATGATAAAAAATATTCTGAATCAAGAGTTCACCATCAAAAATGGTGTTAAATATTGAAGAAGAAAAATCACCAGCATAAAAAAAAACCGGAATAAAACGTTCGCTCGAGAAAAAACAATCTGACTCAGATTTTAAGTGTAATTAAAAGGATCTGAGATACTAGACAAACATATCATTTACCTCACACTTTGTTCTAGTAATGCATTTATGCGTGAATCGTTGTTCGAGTAAAGACCAGTGGCGAATATTTATGTGTACGTCAAGTCGATTCGGGAATATCTTTTCAAATAAATAGGGCAGCAAATTTCAACTATTTAATTTGGGGGAGAGGGGGTGGCTTTGGATTTGTTTAAAATAAATGTTTGTTATAAGTCGAAAACAATTTTTTTCTTTTTAATTTTAGCATAACATATAGTGGAGGCTGAGGGTGAAACAAACTTATATTTTGTTTTCCAAACATAATTCATAGTCCCCTCCCCAAAAATCATATTGTTGCTGCCATATGGATTCGGCAATGATGCTTTTTTTTTAGTCTAGAACAGAGGTTGATAAAACAGGGGTTAATAAAGTACGTTATTTTTTTTAAACAAATAAACATATAAATTTTAGACAACAATTTCTGTAAAGAACTTTATTAATTATTGTTAAAAATGTCAATTTTATTTAAAAATATGTTCCTCGTTAAATATATACACGATTAAACTAATGTCCTGAATGCCTAGTTTTGTGTACACTTAACCTACACAATGCCTACGTTGACTATCGAATGTGTGTAGACAAAACTTGATTCGAACTACATGTTAACATTGAGTTTTATCAATGGGAACGCAATTGTGTTTAGTTTACGTGTGAGTTACATTAACAAAACAACGAATTTAGGTCAATGTAAACACGGCCTTATACTAGTCAGATCAACACATGTGTTTGATTCAATAGACACTTCAGACTTAGTTCTTTTTGGTTATTAATTACGTTTTTCAGGTTTTTTTTTATCTTTATCAACTTTATCTACTTTGGCAGCTAGTAAAGTCTGAGCAGTGTTTCCACATTTTCAACTTTTATTTATAGGTTAGACAATACTTGATCATGTGTTAAATGAAGATTTAAGCCTTAGGCGAAGCAGAGGGCTTAAATCTTCATAAAACATGACCAAGTATTGTCTGACCAATTTAGAACATATTAACACTTTAGAGTGACCTTACAAAACTATCCTTTCCCACTGTAATATTCAAACCTAAATAAGAGTTCACGTTTTATAATGAACTAAATATAAAACATAGATAAAGATCGTTTCAAAGGATGAAATGAAATAGCACTGCTATAGTTTGTGAAGGATACATTGTTTTACTTCTGCTTCAGGTAAAATTTAATACTTATATATCTTTAGATTTTTTTAATTTTAAAAAGCAACACAATGTTATATAAATCACCTTTTCGAAATTTGATTATTTTTTTATAAATATAAAACTCTCTGTATAGATATTTGAATTCAGACAATTCAACATTAAATGCTTACCTTTTATTGATAAATTTTAATGTATTGTGTTGCTCCGAAAATAATCATTTACTTCATATATCAGCAGTCAGGCATTGTGGTTTTTTTTTTTAAAGAAAAAGAAAACCATTCCCTCAAATGTAAGGTATATTAATTAAATAAATATCATTTTATTTATTCTGACTAATTTTTTTGGTGTATTCTATATATGTGTGCCATTAGAAAATGCATGAAATTTTCCAAAATTCAAAATGCTCTTATTTTAATCTTTGCTCTTTCATCGATAATCAGTAGGTTATTTTCCCAAAGAAAATACCTTAGGGGATTGTACATTTCGTTAGTGCAGCTATTAAGAGTTCACTTTCATAATTAACTGACAATCAAAAGTCATTCATGTATAGCATTTCATAGTGCATGGAAAACCAGGTACTATGAAAATTAGAGGGCAAACTGACTTTTCATTGGACGAGAAGGGGTGAGTATGTTTTAATCACAGATCTGTTACTTGTAAGCCTAATGCCTCCAGGCAAGTTGTATCAAATCACATGTGATCAACTAAATATAATCAATTAACAGATAATTAGATGAAAACTACAATCCAAAAAAAATCTGTAAATAGCACATAATCTCCACCAAGTTGTTTGTCTCATGAATTGGAATCTAATGATTCAGCAAATTGTAATCTATTAGTCAATCCACTTTTCATAATGTAACAATTGATATTAAACACACACAACTAGGAGTTTTTATGCACGAGTTCATTTACAGTGTTTTCATCTTGATTTTTAAAGTCTTAAACTATTCTATTCTTCCCATATCGTACACTCAATCCTTTTATATGTTTGTTTGATTACACTAATAGGTGATTATAAATCACTAATAATAAAACCAGCAATCATCCTTATCACACACATCTTCGAAAAGACTAACCTTATGCAAATTAAGGCGTATTTTTACTTTTACTAATTTTATATGGTTGTAAAAGCATTTGCCGTGCGTATAGTTTTAGAATGAAACGCTTCCGCGCTTCATACAACATGTACTCTGGTCAACGCTTTTACATCCCAATAAATTTACAAAAAGAAGCATTAAATTCTTTATTAAAGGTATAAAATTACTAAAGGAACTTTTTATAAGTAATAAATTCGTTTTCTTGTAATCATGGTTATACGAATTTTCAAAATGCATTTTTAAACACCCGTGTAAACTTCTGTACACCCCTGCACGAGCAGTCAGGTCAAGGTCCGAGACTATATGGTGCTTTTGAACTACATGTAGTAAGTTGAATAAGCAATATTAAGCCAAACATCTTTCATCAAATCCAAGCTGTCAGTCTTGGATAGAGGCCATAATTTTTCATTTCTAACAGATGCAGTACATCTTTTTGTTTGTTAGAGACTTATTTAACTTAAAATCAGTGTTCAAATGATCTTTGAATTTATATATGCTTATGCTGCAATTTATGCAAAAGTGGCAGATAAACATCAAATTTTTATTTCAAAAGGGCAATAACTCATCTTTATCCACCCAAATAACTTTTTTTCCACCAGTTTTATTTCTTCAGGTTTGCTTTATTTAATCTTCTTATATAGTTTTTAGCTTAAGTATAAGGAAATTACACAAAATTGTCTCTTGTAGAAAATTAATTGTTATTTTTATACGACGGCAAAAATTAAAATGTTTTTGGTCGTATATTGGTATCACGTCGTCGTCGTTGTCTGCGTCGTCGTTGTCGTTAGCGTCGTCCGAAGACAGATGTTTTCCGGATAATAACTTTAGTATTAGTTAAGAGAAATCAATAAAATTTAAACATCAGGTTTATTACCACTAAAGGAAGGTTGGTATTGATTTTTGGGGTTATGGCCCCAAATGTTAAGGAATTAAGGGCCAAAATAAGCCAAAATAAGCATTTCATTCTAGTTTCCAGACAATTACTTGTGTGTAGGTGTATGGATCTTCCTGAAATTGTACCATAAGGTTCCATACATATTGCTTTTTTTTCTATTTTTGGACCAGTAGTGGTAGGCAAATGTTAATTGGTTTGCAGTTGTATAAGCATTGGCATACATCATTACCATGGAGATTATTTGGAAGCGCCCCCTTACTCATAGTCTATTGACTTTGAAAATTTTGCATAATTTACATATATTAGTTTGTGATGAGGTCAGTTCAAGTGGAACCATTAGTGGTAGGCAAATGTTAACTGGTATTCAGTTGTATAAGCAGCAGCACATCTCACTACTATGGAGAATATTTGGTCCTGTCCCTTCAGTTATGGTCTATTGATTTGAAACTTTTCCTTAGTTTACATGTATTAGTTTGTGATTAACTGATTATATTTAGTCAGGGGTATTTGGTATGCAACTATATTGGCATTTGCAAGTATGGTTCCCATGGAGATGATATAGCCCTACCCCGTCTTCATGTTTCATTGACTTTGAAACTTTTATATAGTTTACACGTTAATGTTAATGTTTGTGTTTAAGTTTGTTTAGAGGGAACGTCTTGTTATAAGTCAATTGTATTTGTTATGCAGTTGAATTAGCATTTGCACATCTCATTTCCATGGAGATTGTCTAGCCATGTAACTTCAGTCAGTGGTCATCAAATTTTTATTTTTGCATAACTTACATATTAAAGTATTGCTATTTTGACTTCAACATTTGCATTATCAAAATTATAAAAAAGACGAGACATACCTCTGTGATAATAGTTTATTGATTATAGGACCAGTTTTAAAGTTAGTCCAAATCAGGGTCCAAAATTACACATTGTTTTTGATTTCAACAACAACTGAATGTATGGGGTTCTTTGATATGATGAATATGGGGCTCATTGTATCTTTGCTGAATCCTACTATGTATTTAGTTTTTTTGATTTTTGGGCCCGTTACCAAATTGGTCCACATTGAGTTCAAAAGTGTCCAAAATTGAACTTTTTGTTTGATTTCATAAAAAATGGATTTTTTGGGGGTTCTTCGATATGCTGAACCTACCCATGTATTTAGATTTGGGATATTGGACCATAATAGGTAAATGTAAATTTTAAAATATTTTAAGTTCTTATACCACATTCATTATGTGTCAGCAACCTATGCGGTGTCAAATATTTAATCACAATCCCAATTCAGAGCGCTATCAAACCTAAATGTTACGTCCGTTCTTTCCCCAACTGTTCAGGATTCAACCTCTGTGGTCGTATCAAGTTACGCCCTGTGGATTATTTTATTGTCGTTTCATTGCTGACTCATCAAATAAATGTATACAACCCATATATACTTTTATCCATACTTTTAAAGAATGTTAATTCAAATTTAAGAACAATTGTTTATACTTCTAATAGGTGAATGATGCTGACGAAAGACGAATGACAATACTTTGAAGCAAAATAGTTTCTCAGAGGCTCAACAGTTTAATCATGGCATCGATTTCACAACTTACAGAAGAAGAGAAAAACTTCACAAGATTTTTCCTCCTCAACTTTAAAGTATCACCTGACATTGTCAGGCGATTCTTTGACACAGTGTTTCCTCCAAAACATCTATCCCAATGTATTAATAACAGTATGAACGCCATTATCAAATTAAACAAAGCAAGAAGAATAAATGCGGCCCAATTAGAAATATTAAGGGGTGTTCCAGGAACTATATGGCCACCCTGTCTTTCACCGATGCCTGTAGGAAAAAAAGGTAAAATTCATGATAGAGCTAACAGTTTCTCTTAAGCATTCACATTCTTTTTTTGAATAGGAGTAAAATAATGAGCAAACTTTTCTGAGTGTGAAAAACTGCACGTGTTTCTGTATCATCATGATCATGATAAGGATCCGATATTTGTCTGTGTTTTCCATAAACAATGTGATGTCTTTCTACTCGTTGTAAAATATAAAAATAAGGAAATGTGGTATATTTTATTTTATAATATAGGTGGCACGTGTTTAAAACAATTGTTAAGGAAGACCAGGTCAGCATTTCTCTTCCTAGCGACCCGCCTAGAATTAAAAAGGAGAAACTAGCCACCGTATAGTTTCGTTTCGGTTTATGTTTTGATTGTGCAAAATAAATTTATCAGAAATATATATCACGGGATGTTTAATCGTCTCATCAACTTTACACAAGGTTTTTCTTTGTGAATTGTTAACAATAAATTGTACACAAGGACGGATTTTATTGTTTTTGTGCACAAATTTGATAATGTTTCGAGTATACAAATACGAAGATGTGGTATGATTGGCGATGAGACAACTCTTCACAAGAGACTGTCAAAAGAGTATTTGACCAGTTTCTCAGAAAAGTTCTGATTTTAAAATACTAGAAATTTGCAAAAATCTAAAATCGCGGTTTAATTCCCTCTTAAGTTACATATAACCAACCTGCATGTTTAGAAATAAGATGCAATTTTGTTACTAATCAAAGTAATCATTGTGTGATACTGTATTTTTTTAAAGGATGGAGAACATTTTGAAAATGGCGCAAGACTCAGTGTGAAATGGTTTTGCATTTTTGGCCCTTCCTAATTTCATTCTTCATTGGATTTTTTTTAGCCACCTCGTCTAAGGACTTTGATTTGGCTATGATGATATGTCTGCTGCGATATCTAGGAGGTTTATTAACACCCTGCAATGGATGGGATCAGCTTCCGCATCCGAATGATACGTTACCAGGAGCAGACCTGTCTACATTAATGTGGTACAGAAATCAGTTGACCCGTACGACTCTTGCTTCTATGGATAACAACGAATTTATAGACAAGTGGAATCAGGTTGACAAGGTGCGCTGTGACAGCAAAAGCATGAATTTTGATATTAATCATTGTAATTTAGACATAAAATAAGAAAATACATAAATGAGTATAAGAATACATTGGTGACTTCAGTTGGTGTACAAGTGGTTTAAGATTTCGTCAGAGAAAAGAAAAAAATGTAATATTCTTCCAAAAGTTAAGGCTCTGGCCTATAGAATCACTTTTTGAATAACCTGTGAGGGAGATTGGGTCTAAATCAAGCTGATGCAAAAATGAAAAAGTTTAGTACGATTGCCAATGTGACAACTCGAGATCTCCGCCAGAGACCAAATACAAAATAAAGTAAACAAAAATAAATCATTGAACATCAAACGAAAAACAAATATGGTATACAATAACTAACGACAAATTCCGGACTACATGAGATTTTAATGTTAACTATACATGTACACCTTATGCTTTGCAAAGAATGCACTTTATACAAGACACAAAAAAATGACCAACAATTAGTTGATTCACTATTATTTACTAAATGGTAAATGCAACACCAGTATATGATCAGACCTAGTTTTGTTTATAGGGCTGTCCTATTTTGAATCTGTATGAATCTTGATGGCAAATGTAAAAGAATGATAGAATAGCGGAATTAATGCCGTATGTCTTATGCTACTATAAACACAAAATCTATGTGATGAAATATTTTAAAACGAGTTTGACATTAGAGATTGATTATCATCAATTACGTTTATTCTCTTATTATTTCAGGCATTGGCATCTTTAAATAACGGTCAAAGACCGCACGAGGTCTGTGAAATTTTGAATTACGATATTGATGGAAAACAAGCAAAAACATTAGCAAAAAAAAAACTGAAGCAGCTGACAAGTGATTACCTAGATTGCGAAAAGGAAAAAAACCAGATAGATAATGATTTTTCATATTACAGACAAGGAAATATTCCGAAACCCATTGCAGGTTTGATTCAATTTCAACAGTAGAGCAAGTTTGAATACTTATAGTCTCATATTTTCTAAATCATGCTTTTAAAATTTCTACCGTACTTCTGTTTTCACAGTTAAATTGTAGGGGAATGTGATGCAGTTTAGGTCATGACTCTGGTTATCCCATGATGTGTTGACTTTAATGATAAGCAATTGTTTTCGACTGGTTGACTTTGGCATAGAAAGATAGTCCGCTGTACTTCATAACTCCGACAGCTATAGAACCATGCAAAGGAGTGATGCGGGTTTATATGGGAACCAAAAATGGAGGAGTGTTAAATGCTTTGAACGTATTAGAACTTTTCCGATGTTGATGTGGTCTGTCCATCAATCTGTCCTTTTCCTGTACAAATTATCAACTCTGTAGAACTTTTTCAATTTGAGTTATTGTGTTTCTTCCCGGAATAAATTAGATATTTGCTACTGTTGAAATATCGTTCAGACTGTTGGATTAAGGCGGATGATGTTGCCCTCGGAAATAGGAAATTGTTTGAAAGTATCTATTTCCCTATTTTATTAGCTTATAATCAGTTGGTTAAATTTGGTATAAATGTTACATTGTTACGGTATCTAGAACGAGTTGTTTTGATGTTGTGCTATTTTGTAATTGAACATTGCATTTCTGTTGATTAGATTATTATGGATTAACGATGGTTTTTTTTATTGCTAAATTTATCTTTATTTCTAAAAAAAAAAACAAATTTCATTGGTATAGAGATACACACAATAAATTATCCATAATATATATATACACACATACAAGAGTTATTCGAGAGAAAGACGGAGGCTACGGAAGCGTATGAGGGCCATCCTTTTCTCATAATTTGGCGTCCGTCGTCCGTCGTCCGTAAACTTTGGCAAAAAATATTCTCCTCTGAAACTACTGGGCCAAATATAACCAAACTTGGCCACACCCATCCTTTGAGTATCTAGTTTATAAAATGGGTCCGATGACCCGGCCATCTAAGATGGCCGCCATGGCAATAAAAAGAAAATAGGGGTAAAATGTAGAGTTAGGCTAATATCTCTGAAACCAAAGCATTTAGAGCTAATCTGTCATTGAGTTAAATTGTTTATCAGGTCAAGACTTACCTGCCCTGAAATTTTCAGACAAATCAGACAACCCGTTGTTGGGTTGCTGCCCCCGATTTTGTAATTTTAAGAAAATTTTGCAATTTTTGGTTATAATATTGAATATTATAAAAGATCTACAAATCTACAAATAAGTCAACATTACCAAAATTATCAGTTGACCCATTAAGGAGTTGTTGCCCTTAATAATAATTTTTTTACCATTTTTCTACAATTTTAGTAATCTTTTAAAAAAATCTTCTTCTCTGAAACTACTTGACCAAATTTTACCAAACTTAACCACAATCATCCTTGGGGTATGTAGTTTAAAAAAGAGTCCGATGACCTGGCCAACCAACCAAGATGGCCGCCATGACTAAAAATAGAACATATGTCTAAAATATAGATTTTGGCATATATATTTGAGACCAAAGCATTAAAAGCAAATATGACAAGGTTTAATTTTTATTCAGGTCAAGATGTATCTGTCCTGAAATTTTTAGACAAATCGGACAGCCCAGTATGGGGTTGCTGCCCCCAATTATTAATTTTAAGGAAATTTTGCAGTTTTTGGTTATCTAAAATATCATAAAAGATCGAGATAAACTGTAAACAGCAATAATGTTTAGCAAAGAAAGATCTACAAATAAGTCAACATGATCAAAATTGTCAGTTGACGCATTCAGGAGTTATTGCCCTATGTAGTCTATTTTTAACCATTTTTTGAAAAATTTTAGTTATCTTTTAAAAAAAATTCTCGTCTCTGAAACTACTTACACAAATTTTACCAAACTTTGCAGCCATCTTCTTAAGGGTATGCTGTTTCAATAATGTGTTCAATAATTTCTTCCACGAACCAAGATGGCCGACATGGCTAAGAATAGTTCATACGGGTAAAATGCAATTTTTGGCTAATATCTCTGAATTCAAAGCATTTAGAGCAAATCTCATTTATTTAAATATGTTCATTAAGTCAAGATCTAACTGCTCTGAAATTTTTAGACAAATCAGGCAACCTGTTGTTGGGTTCCTGCCCCTGAACGGGTGATTTTAAGAAAATTTTGCAGTTTTCGGTTATTATCTTCAATATTTTCTCAGATAAAGATAAAATGTATACAACAATTATGTAAAGCAACTTGACCAAAACAGTCATTTGAAAATACTGAGCTAAGTTCAGTATAGACAGAGAAAATTGTAAACAGCAAGAATGTTCAGTAAGGTTAGATTGACAAACGCATCATCATCACCAATTTGAAAACATCATTTTCTCATGAATTCTATTCTCATCTACTGTGGATTCATTTACTTTCGTGGGTACCAATTTTCGTGGATTAAGAAAAACTTGCATATTCGTGGATATTTAATTTCGTTGTTTTTCTGAAGTCTGCATACATACCTATAGAAAAATTATCATTCGTTGAATATTTAATTTCGTGGTTTGACTGTGCCCATGAAATCCACGAAAATTGGTATCCAACGAATAATAATGAATCCACAGTATAATGTATGTCCTTTATTTAGTATGATCATAGACCAAGGTGAGCGACACACGCTCTTTAGAGCCTCAAGTTATTTATCTTTTTTTCAAATTGTTGACTGTAATCTTGGAATTATCACTTTAATCTTGACATTATCAACTTTAATTTTGAAATTATCAACATTAACCTTTGAATTATCAACATTAATCTTGGAATTATCAACTTTAATCTTGGCATTTTCAACTTTAATTTTGAAATTATCGACTCTAAACTTGGATATATCAGCTTTTATCTTGCAATTTTAATTTTGATCTTTGAATTATCGACTTTAATCTTCGAAATGACGGATTCATTGCATATCTCAATATAAACTCAATCTACTTATTATTATTTGCGGCTAATTTTGTTTTAAAATATAAAAAAAAATACACATGTGAAGTCTTGTATAGCTTTACGTAGTAAAATATTCATTAGGGTTGTTACTTCTTAGTAATGGCTATATGTGGATATGCCAAACATGTTTAACCCCACCACATTATTTATGTATGTGCCTGTCCCAAGTCAGTAGCTTGTAATTCTGTGGTTGTCGTTTGTTTATGTGTTACATATTTATTTTTCTTTCATTATTTTACATAAATAAGGCCGTTAATTTTCTCGTTTGAATTGTTTTACATTGTTTTATCGCGGCCCTTTTATAGCTGACTATGCGGTATGGGCTTTGCTCATTGTTGAAGGCCGTACGGTGACCTATAGTTGTTAATGTTTGTGTCATTTTGGTCTTTTGTGGATTGACAATCATACCACATCTTCTTTTTTATATGAAGGTCATAGTTTTAAGCAATTAATTTATATAAATGACACTACTTTTTGATTTCAATTTCATTCTATATTGATATGCATTGTCTCATTGGCACGCACACAACATTTTCTCATATCTATTGTTTTGATAATTGCCACTTGTGTTATTTGAATCAATCAAGAACTTTATATTTATGTAATATAAAGTCCCTAAATCTACGCATTTAAAAAATGATATAATGTATAAAGCAGGGGTGGTGTTCTCGAAAGTATCCTTAGATTCGTCCTACGATACATCTTAGACTAATTTTAGGATGGACTTAAAATCAACTAAGGACACTCTTAAGTTGTGTCTCGAAGCTATCTCAGACGAATCTTATGTTTGGACGTCCTAAACATATCCTAAGTCGAAATTTTAAATCGTTATAGATATTTTTTGATAAAACATTTATTAGCATGATTAATAACGAAATTGTTTCAAAAAAAATGTACCGAAATTTTTTAATAACATGTACAGAATTAAATGCATAATTACCAATGTAATTATATAAAAAAGATTGTTATTTAAACTGGAAAATAATTTGTTTTGAAATGAGAAATAAATTTGTAGTGTAATCGTATCGTGAAACACGAAGTTCAAAGTTTAAAATCATGCACAATTTCTTTATATACGAGTAGATAACCGATGATGCGTTTCATTTCATGTTAATTTTCACGTAAAATAATGAGCAAAGAGCGAAATTCGAACTTTATTACACTAGGATGAATATAGGATGCTCTTAAGACACCTTATTGGGTGTCCTAAAGTTAGGACGAAAAATGAGATATAGCATAAGTTAAGAGAGCTTCGAGAACTCGTCTTTTGCCAAAGACTTGTCATAAGATAGACTTAGGACGCGTCCTAATCCTAAGATAGCTTCGAGAACACCAACCCAGGTTAAGTTAATTCTTTATATATATGTTAGCGGCAATGAGTGAAATTAGGCAATAAGCTTAAATCCTAGGCAATAAGCTAACGCCTAGGCAGTAAGTATATTGCCTAAATGATGTTAGGCATTAGTCTTAAATCCTAGGATTTAAGCTTAAATCCTGAAAAATGTGTGCAGGCATTAAGCTTAATGCCTAAAATGTAAACGAGTGTAAATAAAAGACATTTATTCATTTAAATAAATTTTATATTTGTTACATAATAACATTTTGGTAATTGGGGCCTGTTTATCAAAACTGTCCTAAGATCTGTCCTATAAGATATTCTTTTTTTATGGGCTTTGTATTGTTTCTATGTTGTTTCTTGTGTACTATTATTTGTCGGTTTAGCCATTTTTAGCCATTGTATTGCCAGTTTATTTCCATTTATGAGTTTGACTGTTTCTCTGGTATCTTTCACCCCTCTTTTTATGATTATATTAACTAGAATGTCCTAGGTATTGGCTGAAAAGAAAATAGCTAATGAAAAAAATGAAATATTGTATCAATTTAACAAACAACTTTAAGTTTAAAAAAAAGTTTAATTGTGGAACTGTGATTTTTTTTCACCAAAAAAGGTAAAAAATTATGAAAAATTGGAAAATCATCAAACTTGGGTACTTTCAAATGGTCATAGAAAAAAAAAGAAGTGCATCACCATATGATTTTTTCTTCACCAATGACTTTTTTACAGTCTTATAAACTTAAAATTCAGGTTTAGAAAAAAGTTATTGAATTCTAAAAATTTTTGGCTTCTCAGAGGTGAATATCAATGAATTAAAGGGTTATACACAATTTTGATATTATAATTGTACATTCAAACTCTTTGAAACAAAACATAGGTAAAAAAAAAAATATATAATTATGTTTTACATAAGAATTGAAAAAACTAACTGTAAATAGTTAAAATTAAATATATAATTGGTAAAATCATTATATGCTTTGCGGGAACTGAATTTGAAGTATCACGGTTTCATACTTGACAGTTCACAAATCTTGTGCATCTTTCATATACATACTGAGTACTTCAACTCTTTTATTTTATTTCTAAGTTTGAATATGAGCAAAAGAAAAAATCTTAATTTTACCAAGTCAAAACTACAGGACCCAGTCTAATCCTATATATAAAAAAAGAAGATGTGGTATGATTGCCAATGTGACAACTGTCCACAATAGACCAGAAATAAATAACTCATAAAATATGATATTTATATTAAACACATCAAATAATAATTTATAAATATAAAAACTTGATAGAAATTTGTGTTAAAACCTTTTTGTTATCACAAATTGTGAACCTGTTATAATTTCTCTAAAAGGTCTCCCCCAAATTTAATTGGATACATTCACTTTTTTTTAAATCGTTTTAATATTTTGTAATACATTTTGTACCACGAAAACAGGAATGTATTTGTATGAGTTAATTCTGTTTTTTAACTTCTAAAATTACTAAACCTACTAAATTTCAAAATCTATCAAAAGAATGTATATTTATACATCTAATATTAGAAATATAATAAGGAAAGGACTTTAAATCAAGAATAAATCACCAAATATGCATAAATTCCAGAGTTAAATTATTGCCTAAAATTATGTTCGGCAATAGGATAATAATCATTATCAGATTTCAGGAAATAAGCTTAATGCCTGAAAATTTCAGGCAATAACTTAATGCCTAGGCGTTGGCTTATTGCCTAGGATTTAAGCAATAAGTTAACGCCTAGGCAGTAAGTCTATTGCCTAAATGATGTTAGGCATTAGCCTTAAATCCTAGGATTTAAGCTTAGATCCTGAAAAAAAGTGTGCAGGCATTAAGATTAATGCCTAAAATATAAATGCCAGTAAATAAAAGACATCTATTCATATAAATAAAAATATATTTGGTATATAATAACATTATGAGAATTGAGGCCTGCAGTTCATCTAAACTGTTCTAAGATTGGTCCTTAAAGATATTCTTAGGACAGAAATAATGATAAGGTTAGGTCCAACTCACGACATGTATTTAGAAAATAATGATTTGCTTTAAATTAAAGGTAATAACTAATTTTGACATTTTACTTGTAGAAATACATTTTTCTCTTTGAAACAAAACATAAGTAAAAATATATAACTAAGTTTTATATTAGAATTGATAAAATAATTGTTAAGAGGTAAAATAAAACATGTTAAATATGTAAACGGTAACATCATTGGATGTTTTGAGGGAGCTGAAATATAATTGTCATTGTTTTATACTTTAAATTTTAAAAGCAAATCTCGTGCATCTTTCATATAAATACTGAGTACTTCAACTATTTTATTTTATTACTGCAAATAACATGCGTTTGCAATTGACCAAGAGAAAAAAGATCAAATTTTATCAATGCAAAACTACAGGGCCAAGTTTCATCCTAAACATAAAAAAGAAGATGTGGTATAATTCCCAATGAGACAACAAAAGACCGGAAATAAACTCACTTATACAAAATATTATTTATATTAAAACGCATCAAATAATAATTTTACTATATAAAAATTTGATAGAAAATTGTGTTAAAAGTTGTGGAACTGTTTACAAAGAAAAGGACTAGGGGCTATAAGGGCCATTTTTGGCCCCACCCCCAAATTTCATTTAATTTGTCATGTTGTAAGTCTATACCATAGACCTTCTGAAAATAATAGAATTTTGGGTCTAGCCCGTTTATTCTGTTGCCTAGCAACCACTAAAATGGCGGAGGTAAACTCATCAAATATGATTATTATACAGCTTTAATATATCTATATTTGAAATTGAACCTGTTTAGCATGTAGTGAACTTTACACTTGTACACTATTTAAATATTACATTATTAATTGCACATTTTTGCCAAATTCACTTGTTTCTCCCTAGCAACACATCTGTGCCCATGGCAACTGCGATTTGTTTTCTATTTACAAGATTTAATTTTAAATATATTGAAACAGAAAGGCAATTTAAGATGTAAATTGTAAAGAGAAACAAACTCCAAGGTAAATATTAAGGGGGAAAGCAATATTGAAACACCAACAAACAAAACAATACACCGGGTATTGCTGATATATACAGATTGTGCATCTGATGATGGGTGGGGTCTCACTTATCAGCGACAAGAAGAATAATATGGTCTAGCGGGACGGCTGCAGTGCAGGCGATTTGGTGTCACGATATCACAGTAGCATGGGTTCGAATCCCGGCGAGGGAAAGAACCAAAAATTTGCGAAAGCAAATTTACAGATCTAACATTGTTGGGTTGATGTTTAGACGAGTTGTATATACATTATGTACACAGCCATGTATCACCATCATTGATGGCGATCCGATGGATACATCTGTTGTAGGGTTGTCACTGACTCAGACGTACTTATGAATATAATTATTTTCTGTGACTGTATCTTACATTAATTTGTAGGATCCTTTACTATAGATAATTTAGCTGATCTGTAACAATAACATCTTCATGCCTTATATATCATGTACTGTAGTACGCCGCTAGATTAAAACTGACGTGGAAAGGTAACATATGGCCACCGAAAGCTCTTTTTTGAGAGCCCAGGTGGTCGTGTGGTCTAGCGGGACGGCTGCAGTGCAGGCGATTTGGTGTCACGATATCACAGTAGCATGGGTTCGAATCCCGGCGAGGGAAGAACCAAAAATTTGCGAAAGCAAATTTACAGATCTAACATTGTTGGGTTGATGTTTAGACGAGTTGTATATATATATATATATATATAATTTGTTTTATTGTAGTTTTTGTCAATGTGGGTCAATGTAGTTTACTTTTCGCCTTCACTAATCTTAGTGTCGTATGACTTGGTCTTTGATCATCATGAAAATATTCATTATATATTCGTCATAATTATTGAAAACAAGAAGGTGTCTTTTATAGTACATGGATGCCCAAATCGCAAGACTAACAATGGCCAAGAAATCCCAGGTTAGGACAGGTCCAAAAAATCGGCAGATTTAAACATGTCATTTTTGCGATCTCAAACCCCCTCTCCCTTTACCTCTAGGCAAAGTAGAAAAAAATCAAACACACAATACACACAGTAAAATTTACTTCAAAAAAAGTCTGAGTCTGATGTCAGATTCAACTACCTTGACCAAACACTGAAACCTGAAGCGAGACACAATGACAATCAGACGAACAGACTGACATACGCACAGACGAACAGACGCATAGACCAGAAAACATAATGCCCACACATGGGGCTTAACAACAAAGCCGGGTCACATTTTAAAATTAACACTTCATTTTTACGCATGATTATAAAACTATTCAAATCATAACCTTTAAAAGGGTAACAGACATGTAGTATGCTTACAGACTTCAGGCTCTTGTTTCTATGCATGGAAAGGTCAATTATCCATATATATATATATACACATTTGCAAATTTACAGATCTTACATTGTTGGGTTGATGTTTAGACAAGTTGTATATACATAATGTACACAGCCATGTGTCACCATCACTGCTGGTGATCCAATGGATAAATCTGTTGTAGAGTTGTCACAGGCTCAGGCGTACTAATATAATTATATATACATGTTTATACGGATATATGGATAGTCTACCTTATGCTGTTTCCGTGTTTTTACCATCAAATTTTATAGAACTTGTTCTCTCTGCACATTACCCACAAAGACTCATCCAATTGGAATATAGGTAGTTTCATTTTCGAAATAAATCTCGTGTTTCTCGCCAATTTTGGAAATTTAAGTAAAATACACCCCCCTTTTCGTTACATAAATCATGGATCTGACCCTAATACCAGAGAGAGAAGATTGCCACATTCAAACAACAAATTTTGAATTTATAATTAGCAAAAACATCAGAAATGTACAGATTTTGTTATATTGAAGGTCTATCTAAAATTTCATAATTAAAACAAAATGTCCTCAAAGTTGTTATTGACTCCCTTACACATGAAGTTCATTGCTGTTGGGTTTTTTCAAAGAAATTTAACTAGATAAACTTACTGAAATATAATTAGGAATACACTTTACATTCATAAACAAAAAAAATAAGTTTCTATAGTCATACGAATGTATAAACTAAACTTTGTCAGATGAAAAGGGCCAATTTGGACGGCAAATTTCAGCTTTTTATTGCTCCGCTTGGCTATGAAAAATATTAAAATAAACTATCGCACCAACCTTGCACCAAAAAGATTTTTTATCCGAAGTTTGATATGTATGAACTTGTCAAAATGTTAAAATTTCTAATTGGTGCAAGCATGGTGCGGTGGTCAAAATTTAGAAAAACCATAAATTTTTTGGTATTTTTGCTTATTTTCCCGATCATGACGTCATTTGCACCTACCATTGTGACGTCATTGAACCTTTTTTAGTTAGATAAAAACATTTTTTTTAAATCATTTACTCATATTCTAATAATTTATGGAGAAAAATCTGCCCTATTAGAATATTTATTATCTTGTAAATCTGGGGCCATTTTAGGCCATTAAAGCCCCTACTCCTTTACTTATCCAATAAAAATAAAATGGAAAAAGGGTTTGAGCAAAAAATCATATCTTAATTTTGTCTACTTTTGACCAGTTCAAACCAGCTAAACTAGTGATGAGTTCAAATCTTCAAATACATGTTATATAATAATTCTATAGAATCTCCCCTTTTTAGCTCACCTGGCCGAAAGGGCCAAGTGAGCTTTTCTCATCACTTGGCGTCCAGCGTCGTCTTCCGGCGTCGTTGTCTGTCGTTGTCGTTTTACAAAAATATTCTCCTCTGAAACTCCTTGGCAAAATTTAACCAAACTTGGCCACCTTCATCATTTGTGTATTTAGTTTAAAAAAACTGTGTGGTGAACTGGCAAACCAACAAAGATGGCCGCCATTGCTAAATATAAAACATAGGGGTTAAATGTAGATTTTGGCTTATAACTCTGAAACCAAAGCATTTAGAGCAAATCTGACAGAAAGGTAAATTTTATTAAGTGAAGATCTATCTGCAATCAAATTTTCAGATTAATCAGACAATCAGTTGTTGGGTTGCTGTCCCTGAATTGGTAATTTTAAGGAAATTTTGCCTTTTTTGTTATTATCTTGAATATTATTATAGATAGAGATAAACTGTAATAGCAATAATGTTCAGAACAGTAAGTTCTACAAAGAAGTTAACATGAACAAAATAGTCAATTGACCCCTAAAGGAGTTATTGCCCTTTATAGTAATTTTTAAACAATTTTTCCTAAATTCTTGTAATCTTTTACAAAAACCTTATCCTCTGAAACTACTGGGCCAAATTTAACAAAACTTGACCACAATCATCATATGGATATTTTGTTTAAAAAATTTGTGGTTTGACCCAGCCAACTAACCAAGATGGCCGCCATGGCTAAAAAACGAACATAGGGGTAAAACGTAGATTTTACTTTTAACTCTGAAACCAAAACATTTTGAGCGATTCTGACAGGGTTAAATAGTTATCAGGTCAAGATCTGTCCGCCTTGAAATTTTCTGATGAATTGAAGAATCAGTTGTTGGGTTGCTTCCCCTCAATTGGTAGTTTTCAAAGACGTTTTGCGGTTTTTGGTTATTATCTTGAATACTATTGTAGATAGAGATAAATTGAAAAAAGCAATAATGTTCAGGAAAGTAAGATCTACAAGTAAGGCAACATGACCAAAATGGTCAGTTGACCCCTTAATGAGTTATTGCCCTTTATAGTCAATTTTTAACAATTTTCAAAAATTTTGTAAATTTTTGTTAATTTTTACAAAATATTTTGATCTGTATCTAATGGGTCAAGTTCATTATATATAGAGATAATTGTAGGTAGCAATAATTTTCAGTAAAGTAAGATCTACTAACACATCACAATCACCAAAACAAACTTTGTCATAAATCCGTCTGTGTCTTTTGTTTAATATGCACATAAACCAAGGTGAGCGACACAGGCTCTTGCATACCTGCCAACTGTCACTATTTACGTGGGAATACCCCCATGGAGGCTCCCAAATATTTTAAAAGAACAATTTTGTCAATAATTTTAAACAAAACAGTCCATTTTACAATGGCGTAAGACTTATAAATGTATGAAGAAGCCAACAAACAACATTGCAGGTTTTTGTTGACAACCATCTTGCACGAAAAACCCCCATGGACATTTTGAAAAGTTGGCAGGTATGCTCTTGAGAGCCTCTAGTTTAATTGGATACAATCATTTTTATATTTTAAAATACCACATAAACATGAAAAAAGTATGAGTTAATTCTGTTTTATAACTGCTAAAATTACTAAATAAACTTACTTAATTTGAAGATCTGTCAAATGAATGTATAAGCATACATGTAATATTAGAAATATAATTAAGAAACGACTTTATATCAAGAATAAATCACCAACTATGCATAAATTCCAGATTTTACTTATTGCTTAAAATTATGTTCGGCAATACGATGAATAATCATCATCAGATTTCAGTAAATTAGCTTATTGCCTGAAACTTGCGTTAGCTTTTTGCATAGGATTTAAGCTTAATGCCTAATTTCACCTATTGCTGCTAATATGTATATTCATATATAATTCAGGTACCAAAGCAATCAACAACAAAAAGTAAAGTACAGGGCCGTGTTTCATTGGTCTCTTCTGGTCATCGCCAGAACGATTGTTTTTTGTTGAAGAGTCTAAAAAATGAAATATTGACCTCTTCTGGAGATATTCTGTAGAAGAAGCAAGAAGACAAATTTTTGCCGTCGAATATTCAGTTTTTATTATTTTGGATAACATTAATAAATTTTACGATGATTTATTAGAAAATTACAGTACGTCAGATCATTACGATGGACATGACTGTAATAGTTTGCTATGTTTCAGCATTGGTGAAATTATACAATAAGTTTTAAAAAACAAAACAAAAAAATGTTTGGAAGAAATCGCTGTGTTCGTGTCATTTTGTCTTTATACTTCCGTAACTCAATTTTGCTAAACAAATCTGAACATTTGATGTTCAGGAATACTCTTTAACTCACCAAGAATTTGTCAATGTTTTTTGGTATGCGTTCGAAAAGGAATTAAGTTTTTATAAAGATAATGCAAATCTAAAAGTTATTTCCCTTGTGGTCCTGCAAGAAAATGTTCTGGTCCTTACTATTATTTTCATTGAAAAATTAGATTTTCGATGGTAAAAATTTTCGAACCACGACTTTTTGAGATATTGAAAACTGTAAAAAGTAAAGTCACAAAAGTACTGAACTCCGAGGAAAATTCAAAAGGTCAAGTCCTTAATCAAATGGCAAAATCAATAGCTTGAAAACAGCAAATAACTGTCATATTCCTATCTTGGTACAGACATTTTCCTATGTAGAAAATGGGGGATTGAACCTGGTTTTATAGCTGGCTAAACCTTCAACAACTTGTATGAGATTCGAATAAAATTCCATTATATTGAAAACGATGCGAAAACAAAACAAACAGACGTTCATTATCGCTGAACTAGTATATATATGTGGTCTAGCGGGACGGCTGCAGTGCAGGCGATTTGGTGTCACGATATCACAGTAGCATGGGTTCGAATCCCGGCGAGGGAAGAACCAAAAATTTGCGAAAGCAAATTTACAGATCTAACATTGTTGGGTTGATGTTTAGACGAGTTGTATATACATTATGTACACAGCCATGTATCACCATCATTGATGGCGATCCGATGGATACATCTGTTGTAGGGTTGTCACTGACTCAGACGTACTTATGAATATAATTATTTTCTGTGACTGTATCTTACATTAATTTGTAGGATCCTTTACTATAGATAATTTAGCTGATCTGTAACAATAACATCTTCATGCCTTATATATCATGTACTGTAGTACGCCGCTAGATTAAAACTGACGTGGAAAGGTAACATATGGCCACCGAAAGCTCTTTTTTTGAGAGCCCAGGTGGTCGTGTGGTCTAGCGGGACGGCTGCAGTGCAGGCGATTTGGAGTCACGATATCACAGTAGCATGGGTTCGAATCCCGGCGAGGGAAGAACCAAAAATTTGCGAAAGCAAATTTACAGATCTAACATTGTTGGGTTGATGTTTAGACGAGTTGTATATACATTATGTACACAGCCATGTATCACCATCATTGATGGCGATCCGATGGATACATCTGTTGTAGGGTTGTCACTGACTCAGACGTACTTATGAATATAATTATTTTCTGTGACTGTATCTTACATTAATTTGTAGGATCCTTTACTATAGATAATTTAGCTGATCTGTAACAATAACATCTTCATGCCTTATATATCATGTACTGTAGTTCGCCGCTAGATTAAAACTGACGTGGAAAGGTAACATATGGCCACCGAAAGCTCTTTTTTTGAGAGCCCAGGTGGTCGTGTGGTCTAGCGGGACGGCTGCAGTGCAGGCGATTTGGTGTCACGATATCACAGTAGCATGGGTTCGAATCCCGGCGAGGGAAGAACCAAAAATTTGCGAAAGCAAATTTACAGATCTAACATTGTTGGGTTGATGTTTAGACGAGTTGTATATACATTATGTACACAGCCATGTAACACCATCATTGATGGCGATCCGATGGATACATCTGTTGTAGGGTTGTCACTGACTCAGACGTACTTATGAATATAATTATTTTCTGTGACTGTATCTTACATTAATTTGTAGGATCCTTTACTATAGACAATTTAGCTGATCTGTAACAATAACCTCTTCATGCCTTATATATCATGTACTGTAGTACGCCGCTAGATTAAAACTGACGTGGAAAGGTAACATATGGCCACCGAAAGCTCTTTTTTTGAGAGCCCAGGTGGTCGTGTGGTCTAGCGGGACGGCTGCAGTGCAGGCGATTTGGTGTCACGATATCACAGTAGCATGGGTTCGAATCCCGGCGAGGGAAGAACCAAAAATTTGCGAAAGCAAATTTACAGATCTAACATTGTTGGGTTGATGTTTAGACAAGTTGTATATACATTATGTACACAGCCATGTATCACCATCATTGATGGCGATCCGATGGATACATCTGTTGTAGGGTTGTCACTGACTCAGACGTACTTATGAATATAATTATTTTCTGTGACTGTATCTTACATTAATTTGTAGGATCCTTTACTATAGATAATTTAGCTGATCTGTAACAATAACATCTTCATGCCTTATATATCATGTACTGTAGTACGCCGCTAGATTAAAACTGACGTGGAAAGGTAACATATGGCCACCGAAAGCTCTTTTTTTGAGAGCCCAGGTGGTCGTGTGGTCTAGCGGGACGGCTGCAGTGCAGGCGATTTGTGTCACGATATCACAGTAGCATGGGTTCGAATCCCGGCGAGGGAAGAACCAAAAATTTGCGAAAGCAAATTTACAGATCTAACATTGTTGGGTTGATGTTTAGACGAGTTGTATATACATTATGTACACAGCCATGTATCACCATCATTGATGGCGATCCGATGGATACATCTGTTGTAGGGTTGTCACTGACTCAGACGTACTTATGAATATAATTATTTTCTGTGACTGTATCTTACATTAATTTGTAGGATCCTTTACTATAGATAATTTAGCTGATCTGTAACAATAACATCTTCATGCCTTATATATCATGTACTGTAGTACGCCGCTAGATTAAAACTGACGTGGAAAGGTAAAATATGGCCACCGAAAGCTCTTTTTTTGAGAGCCCAGGTGGTCGTGTGGTCTAGCGGGACGGCTGCAGTGCAGGCGATTTGGTGTCACGATATCACAGTAGCATGGGTTCGAATCCCGGCGAGGGAAGAACCAAAAATTTGCGAAAGCAAATTTACAGATCTAACATTGTTGGGTTGATGTTTAGACGAGTTGTATATACATTATGTACACAGCCATGTATCACCATCATTGATGGCGATCCGATGGATACATCTGTTGTAGGGTTGTCACTGACTCAGACGTACTTATGAATATAATTATTTTCTGTGACTGTATCTTACATTAATTTGTAGGATCCTTTACTATAGATAATTTAGCTGATCTGTAACAATAACATCTTCATGCCTTATATATCATGTACTGTAGTACGCCGCTAGATTAAAACTGACGTGGAAAGGTAACATATGGCCACCGAAAGCTCTTTTTTTGAGAGCCCAGGTGGTCGTGTGGTCTAGCGGGACGGCTGCAGTGCAGGCGATTTGGTGTCACGATATCACAGTAGCATGGGTTCGAATCCCGGCGAGGGAAGAACCAAAAATTTGCGAAAGCAAATTTACAGATCTAACATTGTTGGGTTGATGTTTAGACGAGTTGTATATACATTATGTACACAGCCATGTATCACCATCATTGATGGCGATCCGATGGATACATCTGTTGTAGGGTTGTCACTGACTCAGACGTACTTATGAATATAATTATTTTCTGTGACTGTATCTTACATTAATTTGTAGGATCCTTTACTATAGATAATTTAGCTGATCTGTAACAATAACATCTTCATGCCTTATATATCATGTACTGTAGTACGCCGCTAGATTAAAACTGACGTGGAAAGGTAACATATGGCCACCGAAAGCTCTTTTTTTGAGAGCCCAGGTGGTCGTGTGGTCTAGCGGGACGGCTGCAGTGCAGGCGATTTGGTGTCACGATATCACAGTAGCATGGGTTCGAATCCCGGCGAGGGAAGAACCAAAAATTTGCGAAAGCAAATTTACAGATCTAACATTGTTGGGTTGATGTTTAGACGAGTTGTATATACATTATGTACACAGCCATGTATCACCATCATTGATGGCGATCCGATGGATACATCTGTTGTAGGGTTGTCACTGACTCAGACGTACTTATGAATATAATTATTTTCTGTGACTGTATCTTACATTAATTTGTAGGATCCTTTACTATAGATAATTTAGCTGATCTGTAACAATAACATCTTCATGCCTTATATATCATGTACTGTAGTACGCCGCTAGATTAAAACTGACGTGGAAAGGTAACATATGGCCACCGAAAGCTCTTTTTTTGAGAGCCCAGGTGGTCGTGTGGTCTAGCGGGACGGCTGCAGTGCAGGCGATTTGGTGTCACGATATCACAGTAGCATGGGTTCGAATCCCGGCGAGGGAAGAACCAAAAATTTGCGAAAGCAAATTTACAGATCTAACATTGTTGGGTTGATGTTTAGACGAGTTGTATATATATATATATATATATACTAGAACACACCCGTGATATCGCGGGTCCGTGACTGAATTAAAGTATAAAACTATGCGCAAGCCTTATTTCAATATTATTATTGTCATCTGATAAAGTCATGCTGATTATAAGATACAGAGTTTTCTCTGCTTTCAAATTTTTCTGTTTGAACCCGTCGAACTGGAACTGTAATAAGTATTCGTATTGTTATCTTAGAAAGTCTTACTGATTAAAATACTACAATAGGTAAAAAATTGACAATGGTTTATGGGATTTAGTAGTGTCAACCTTGTGAGTATATGTCCCGTCAGTGTATATAGCATAGTCCCCGTTTGGTGGTGCGCCTGTCAGATGCGGAACGTACAGATAAGGTAATAGGTAACAGGTGAATATACTATTGGTATCGGCATCGGACTCGACACGGAACTTCTTAATTATTGGCAATATTAATTACTTGGAAAACAAAAGGGCCTGGAGTGGTGTAATTTTTAATCTACACCTTTGCACTATATTACTAATATATCAAGTTGAATTCTTTGATTCGTCGATTTTACGTGATGACGGCTGACAAATTGGACCTCGTAATTTTAGTATTATAGATACAACTCGTCTAAACATCAACCCAACAATGTTAGATCTGTAAATTTGCTTTCGCAAATTTTTGGTTCTTCCCTCGCCGGGATTCGAACCCATGCTACTGTGATATCGTGACACCAAATCGCCTGCACTGCAGCCGTCCCGCTAGACCACACGACCACCTGGGCTCTCAAATAAAGAGCTTTCGGTGGGCATATGTTACCTTTCCACGTCAGTTTTAATCTATCGGCGTACTACAGTACATGATATATAAGGCATGAAGATAGATAATTTAGCTGATCTGTAACCATAACATCTTCATGCCTTATATATCATGTACTGTAGTACGCCGATAGATTAAAACTGACGTGGAAAGGTAACATATGCCCACCGAAAGCTCTTTATTTGAGAGCCCAGGTGGTCGTGTGGTCTAGCGGGACGGCTGCAGTGCAGGCGATTTGGTGTCACGATATCACAGTAGCATGGGTTCGAATCCCGGCGAGGGAAGAACCAAAAATTTGCGAAAGCAAATTTACAGATCTAACATTGTTGGGTTGATGTTTAGACGAGTTGTATATACATTATGTACACAGCCATGTATCACCATCATTGATGGCGATCCGATGGATACATCTGTTGTAGGGTTGTCACTGACTCAGACGTACTTATATATATATATATATATATATAAAATGACTGAATAAATAGTCAACGATCAATCTTACAAGGCGATGGATCATGTAATATGATTCTGTACACTACAAAATATAATATATAACAAGTCAAAAAGGGTACAACATCACCATAAAATAACTATAAAATATACAAATATTAGATATTACGGATAACAGATATCCTTCTTCAATAATAGCACGATGTCAAATGAATCATGTCAATTCAAATTGAGACTCTATCAAAATCTTGATTTATACAATTTAAGCGAACGCTGGAACAATTTTAAAATTTCCAAACACACCGCAAAGACTACAGAAATATGCCAAAAATAAAAATAGTTATTTACGATGTGAAATGGCACAACTTTAGATTTCCAAAGGATGTGACAGTTGAGATGTAATAACTGCATTGAGGGCAGTCCTCAAACAAAAAAATCAAAATAATCAAAAGTGTCCTTACCGATCCAGGATGGTATAAATTAGACAACGGCAGGGCAATTACAACGGAAACTACATATTAAAGCCTTCCAAACGAATAGCAGTCTAATAGTGATTGAAAAAATAAGTTTTGTATATCGAGCTTAAATAATTGAACGTGGCAACGTACTTATACATCATCCCGAATCAATGAAAACCTGTAATTTAAACGGTAATTTTAAAAATAATTTCGAACTGTAAAGCCAGTACTAAATCCGGCGTTGTTTAAAACAGGTGATCACAGAAAAATGAGGGACTCGTTCTATGTTTTTTCATTTATGCCCTCTGGGGAGACTGTCCGTAACTTTCTTATCCAAAATCTTTCCCGAGCGACTCTGTTAAGAGGTCAGCGGACATCTGACATGAGAAAAAAAATGTTCATCAGGTTAAGTTCTACCCACCCTCAAATTATCAGACGAATCTGACATCTCGTTGTTGGGTTGCTGCATGAAAATTGGTAGTTTTAAGGAAATTTTGCAGTTTTTGGTTATTATCTCGAATACTATTGTAGACAGTGATTATCTGTGAACAGCAATAACGTTCAGATAAGTATGCTATACATAAGTTAATTAACATGACCAAAATTGTCAGTCGACCCCTTAAGGAGTTATTGCCTTATATAGTATTTTATTTTTATATTTTTTGTCATTATCTTGTACAAAAATCTTCTTCTCTGAAACTACTGAGACAAATTTAACCAAACTTGTTTAAAATCATCAGTAGGATATCTGTTTAAAAATGTGTCCGATGACCTCGCTTTCCAACCAACATGGCTGGCATGGCTAAAAATAGAACATAGGGGTAAAATGCAGTTTTTGATGTGTATTTCTGAAACTAAAGCATTTAGAGAAAATCTGACAGTGGCAAAATTGTTTATCATAAATATATTTTCCTGCCTTGATGAAATTTTCAGACGAATCCGACAACCCGTCGTTGGATTGCTGCCCCTGAGTTAGTATTTTTACAGAAGTTTTGCAGTTTTTTGCTTATATCTTATATATACCATTATGGTATCTAATAATATCCAATATGTAATACTATTAATTGTAATTTTAACCTTATTTCACATGATTTCAAAAGCATAAGAAAATACAGATGAGCGACACAGGATCTTGAGAGCCTCTAGTTATATTTATTTAAGGGTTAAGTTATGTTGATCTGTAATATACATTTGTATTTAATACAATTGACCAACTTCTTAATATTAATCAGACCTTACGCGTACAGTCCGACCGTATGAGTATTTTGAAAAAGTACGCATATGGTCCAGACCGTTCACGTACGGTCCAAATACTCATACGGTCTGCAGCATATACAAGGTATAACTGCATGGTCATGGCGTTTCTCATACAATGTATGACAAAACTTCTTTGAATATGTATACGTACTGATTGATACTTTAGTCTGAGGGAACAAAATTTATTTGTTAGTTGTAATCGGCTTCAAACAAACTTCCGGTAACTGCACATACTCTTATTTCGTTGCTTTATGTCTGTTGTCATTATGTTAGTTAATCTTCGTGTCTCGAATCTTTAGATTTAATTCTATAACAACTGTATTTTCACAGTTTGTTCATATTTTGTACTGTTTCACCACTGTCCATGTTACGATGATAGTTGAGCGATCATAAACATGTTTAACCCTGCCATATTCTTAATATGCTTATTCCAAAAAATCAGGTGCCTGTACTTCTGTGGTTGTTGTTGGTTCATGTGTGTTAACTCATATTGATTCTTGATAATTTGTTTTGTTATACATGATAAGGAATTTAGTTATTTCGATTCAGTTAATTCACATTTTTGATGTCGGGGTCTTTAAAAGGCAACTATACCATCTGTATTTTTGTCATTGTTGAAGGTTCTAGGGTTACGATGAACAAAACAAAAAAACACGTCCGAGCAAACAGAAGTGCACTGTTTATCAGAGGCGAGAGTCCCGTGAGTAAAAAATCACGATATTCTTCGTCCAGAGATAATCTAGGTTAAATGGAAGTCGGAAAAATAGTGTCGGACGAACGTGGGTCGGAAGATTGACGGTGGCATTTCCAAGTTTAATGTTGATAATTAGAAGATAAATGTTGATAATTCCAAGATTAAAATTGATAATTTCAAGATAAAAGTTGGTGTACGACTTTGCCCCCCGCAGAGCTATAGAAAAACAGTACATTAACGGATGTTACACGGACTCTTTTTATATGATACACGGACTCTTTTTAGTTTTTACACGGACACTTTTTATGAATAGAATCGCTCGTGCATGATCAGTGAGTTCATGGGCACTTTAACTTTCAATTAGATTTGAGCTTTTTGGTTCACCCACTTATTTCCTGTCTTTTCATTGAACAAAATAATAACGTTAGCATCAATATCTTTTTTCAAACATTTCCAGTAAAATACTATTCATATCATATACACTAAGGGACATTTAACTTAAAAAAAGGGGGGTATGGTATTCTCCTAAAAAAGATATTTTGATCCCAAATTTTATGAGAAATAATTTATTATGGTCAAGCAGATGACAAATTAATGTTTTGCATGATAACTGATTTTCCGAATACCGTAAATAGTGCTAATTTAAACAAAAAAAATTGGGTGATGGCGTTGAAAAGTAAATAGTTAATAGTTAATACACTCAACTAAGAACACACCGCCCCTTAACCCTTTCACGTTCCACTAAATTGGACGTAAACTTATGGAAAGACACTATCAAATTTCAATCGCATATAGCATTCGCACTGAAGCTGACACAAAGGTCGTTTTGGGTCCATTTGAGAGATAATTGATTAAATATTTCAAAGAAATAATTATATCAGAAATTTTGTCTTCTGAAGTCACGTGTTATCTGTCCAAAAGTCACGTGACTTGCGAAAAAAAGTAAAAAAATACAAAAATCTTGCGAAAAAGGTCGTTTGGAGACTTTTATAATGGCTAATAGGATATAGTTTTGGTGTCAAAGCAATGTCCTGATAGAAAGTCTGATAGAAACAGGAAAGTTACCATTATGGTATAGTTGGGGGAAATACGTGCTGTATGCCTTCCAAACGTTGATGCCCGCAATATGCAAAATAAAGGATTTCAGCCGTTTTTTCGTCAAAAATCTTATCCTTGACACAAATTTCAGGTTAAATTATGTTTATTCAAGCAGCACATATAATTTTGACTTTAAAAGTAAAGATTCAATGAATTACCAATAATTACTTCGATGTTTTGGGCCTATGATGTTTTAGTTTAAAAGGGGGGGGTGTGCAATTAGGAGACACATTATTTAAAAACATACAAACATTGTTTTTAATTTGAATTTTGTATGTATTTATGACCCTCTTTTTGAAATTGAAAGTAAAGTTAAGTTAAGTTAGATTTAATATAAAAAAATATTTTTTCACCTCCGGCTTTGAGGTTCGAACACGCAATCTTCCTACTGTGGGCTAGTGCAGCTTTTTTTTTTTTTTTTTGTTTTTTTTTTTTGTTGCAGCTTCCCACTGATCCACGGGAGTTCCAGTTTAAATTATTGAAATTTTAGTAGTTAACGGTTCCATTCATGAAGAGATCGTTTAGAAATTAAGTCTTGATATAACATATAATTGTTGTAAATCCCATCATTTTGAGCAAATATAGGATGATATCATACTTTAGTCTGCCATTTTTTTCTTAACTTTTGCCGGTTTCTTTATTTCAACAAAAGTGTTTTCGGCATTACCATAACCAGGCACTTCAGAAACAATGTTCTGTTACATCTATTTCAACTTCGAAAAAAAAAAATTATGACTTTTTGTCTTTTTTTGTCTCTTTTTCAATTAATTTGGAAAGTACTGACCACAAATTGAGAGTGCATTTCAAGTAAATGATTGCGTTGGTACACTTGCAATCACTTATTTCACTTGGGTACAAGTTTTAATCATACTATGAATAGTTTCCTTCAAAAATACACGGCGAAGTTAATAAAAAAAAGTTATATTGCCCCCAAAATCACCAGTATATTTTCCCAAACTCCACGGAAATATTGTGTTCAATATAAAAAAAAACCCACGGTTTTCACAGGAGAAAACGTTGTCCCTTAGGGGCGATTTGATACCAAACCGTACTCGGAAGAGGTGTTAGGCACAACGAATCACCAAGCTGTGATATAGGGGATTGATTTGAGCCATCAACCACTTCTGTACGTCAACAAATGTCAAAGATTCAATACTTTACGCAAGCTAGTTGCCCCAAAATATAGCCCATCGGTACCAGAGTACCGATGGGAACAGGAAGGGGTTAATGGAGCAAAATATTCGGTCAATAAATGTTTCTTCAAGATATAGATATGAATAGTATTTTGGACAATGCTGAAAGTAAAGAAATGATGGTACTGACGTGTATATTTCAATAAAAATAAGACAGGAAATAAGTAAATTCAAATCTTACCAAAAGATAAAATCCCTATCAACTCACCAATGCACGATTGATCCTATAAACAAAAAGTGTGCATGTAATTCACGTCCAAATAAGCAGCAAATCTAGAAGAAACTCATTCAACTTTTGTCATCAATTTTGGGCGGTAAGCTGCGATTGGATCATAATGTAACACGTGTTTATTCCCGATCAACACTTGCAGATCTAGAGACGAGCATGAATTAAAAAAAAAAAAGTATGTGCCTGAATATATTAATATTAAGACAAAATCCATTTTTTCATAAACATTTCATTTACTAATGAAGTAGGAAATTCATTCTTTTGATACGTTTATATTATTATCGAATTTATATCAGTGGCGGATACAGGTCCAACTTTTGTCCCCATTGAAATGCATTGATCATCCAAAAAAGGGGGAATGGGGGGATGAAATGGCACATCCTGCATTTTTTCATCAAAATTAAGATCACAGCCTGTTTATTTTAAAATTAAGTGTCCCCGTTTCCGTTTCATCCATAAAAATCAAACGTTATCCTACTTATCACTGAAATATTTCTTTAATATATTATTTTTTAAAGAAGTTGCATTTTAAAGTCTTAAATGTGTACAGCACTCATCTTTTACTTGAAATAGTTCTTTTTATCAATTTATTAGTTTCCTGATTTTTTCTTGAAAACAAATCTCGGTTGAAGGGAAATGTGTTTAGATCTATAATATAACTTACATTTACTGCTTTACGGGTATCTAAGTTTCTCAAATCTTGCAAAATGCATTATTTTTTTTTGAAACGTCGTACAAGTCAGATAAAAAACAAAAGTAACTAAGAAACAGGCCGGTAACAACCAGCCGAATAGTTTTTCTGCACTCGGCTTTCGCCTCGGACCTTGACCTGACTACTCGTGCAGAAAAACTATCCGGCAACGATTGTTACCGGCCTGTTTCTTTGTAACCTTTGTATTTTATCTAATACATAATTACAATATTAAGGATGATAATTCCAAGGTTAATGTTGATTATTCTAATTTATAATTGATAATTCTAATTTAAAGTTGATAGTTCTAATTCAAAGCTGATAGTTCTAATTTAAAGTTGATAGTTTTAATTCAAATGTGATCATTCTAATTTAAAGTTGATAATTATAATTCAAAGTTGATAATTCCAAGATTAATTTTGGAAATTCCAAGATTAATGTTGAAAATTCCAAAATTGAAGTCGACAATTTGTAAAAATACATAGAAAGGGTGGCCTTAATCGCTTTCGTACCATTACAATACATTGTGTAAATAAAAATGCAGATATGATTTTGTGACAAATGAAAGAAAAAATATTAAGGAACAATAAATTGTATAAATATAAAGTTTGGTTACATAAAGAGTAATTAAATAATTTAACTTATTGATATAGATAATAAAACATATGGTAAGTAGCAATAGCATGATAATTTTTTGGAGTGACAAAAGTATGTGAAAAAGTGATGACAAGCTCTGTAGAAAGCGTAAAAATGTAGTTGAAAATTTTACTGTTCATGGTGAGTTATTTGGAGATAAGTACAGATCAGTTTTATAGATTTTTTTAAAGACATAGTATTGATGATGAATGATATTTTGGAAATTCTTTTTCTTTTTCTTTGGTTTAGTTGAAATAACTTTGTGGTAGGTTTGTTTGCTATTCTGTATTAACTAATTTTATGATTGCTATATATATATATATATTGGTTAAGGTGCACAGTAGTATTTCCTGGCCCATAAGGGATAATGATAGCCTTTTTAGAATTTTCACTACTTTCTAACACTGCAAAAAAAAATCTACACTCACAATTAACTGAAGTACTTTCATTTTATTACTAGCATTCAGAAATAAATTTGAATGTGTACATGTATCATGACCGTTTATTTTTTTTGCTATTTTTAAAAACCTAGGGCAACTAGTTCATTTAGGTCTTTTATCGTTCAGTGAATACAAAAATGAAAACATTTCTCAAAAATTCATTTTCATGAGTATGTAAAATTAATTCCTATTTTTCTACACCTGATTCATCAGTTTGGGAAAGTATGTTCACTAAATACTGTATTTTTTTGTCCAATCACACCATTCAGACACATTTACTTAGGCCGTGTTATCACCAAACGCCATGTACAGTAAACATGTTTACATTAAGTTTAATGTAATGTACACTGGTTTCACAATAAATTTGTTCACATCTATAAACCTTGTTTAATTACCCATACATAAGATATGTTCACACTTGTATACTATTTATAGGTTAGACAATACTTGCTCATGTTTTATGAAGATTTAAGCCCAAAGCGAAGCCGAGGGCTTAAATCTTCATAAAACATGACCATGTATTGTCTGACCAATTTAGAACATATTCACACTTTCGAGTGACCTTACAAAATTATCCTTTCCCATAGTAATATTCAAACCTGAATAAGAGTTCACTTTTTATAATAAACTAATATAATTTCAGTCGGTTGATTTTATGAATTAGAATGAAATTATTTCTTCTGAATTGTCTGCCCATATAGGTGGCGTTTAGGTTAAGTGGTTTGTGTGATTTGGCGGTTAAATCATTCGGCACGACAGGGTCTACTCGATAGGTCACGTTAATTTTTCTAGCTGTGTTAGTCGATTTAGTACGTTCGAATTTAGTCTTGGATTATGAAGGTGAACCCGATATTTTATTGAGAACTGTTTTAACTGCTTTAAATCAACAAAGTAGAGGTATTGAGCCAATTATTGGTGATAGAGAGACGGAGAAATTTGGTGGACTTATGGTTGAATTGCAAGGTGATAACCAGTTGTTGGAGTCCCATGTGAAGAGATAAAGAAAAAGGGAACACACTACTCTTGTGGGTCCTAAACACACTACAGGTCCAGCAGTCCGTATGTCAACAGTAGTAAATCAGCCACCCATACCTGGCCTCGATGAAATTTTGAAAGATGAGTATTTAAATTATCTATAAATTTTACCTATAATAGATAATTGTATTGATTATAATAATTTGACCATGATTATATTGAATATCAAGTAGGTCAGGTCAATCTGATATTATTGTTAAGGATAGACTTAGCAGAAACATTCAATTTTAGATGGATATTGATACGCCTATATTTAGTATAGATAATATTAGAGATGGTTGTATATAACCTTTCTATTCAAATACATATCGATCTTTTGTTTGTCATATAATTTATTAGTTTTGAAAATACCTCTTTCGTAAAATCAGCGGTTACTGATTTATTAGCTATGATGTAATTAGAGATGTCAAATATTCACTTTGCTGTGAATCCTTTAACTGTTTCTGTTCAGTCTAAAATTAGCTAAACACGCTTAGTATTAGATTTGAGAGAGAATATGACAGATATTTGCGGAAGATCAGTGTAAAGTTTGAAGATATGCCTATTGCAAAACATTACATTTATACCAATTCATATACGTTTAGGTATGATAAACATTATGCACAACACCATGTCTATATGTTTCCATCTCATACTAAATATATATGATTTGCATGTGACTTTAACGGTGTTACTGCTTGTTATATTTTTACTAAAATATCTCATTAAAATGGAGAGGAAAAGGAAAGCAGATTATTATGTACTTAGACGATGCATTCGGTGCACATGACGATGAGGAATTATGTTATATAATAAGTAGCGGTTTTATACCTAAGGCTGAAACGTTTTTGGACTACTCTTAAAATCGTTAAATTTTTCAGCACTAAAGAGTTTTTACTATTCCTGACAATTGCATAGACAAGATAATGAATATAATTTCATACATTGATTTGTGTTTAGCAAAAACGGAAAAGTATTTGCAAGGAAAAAATGTAGGAAGGTAGCTTCTTTGGTAGGACAGCTTATATATATTTCTCAAGTTATAGGCAATGTTGTATATTTATTGACAAATTTAATTGTCTAATGATATAAATAGTGTTCATTCATGCCGGAACAGTAATATACATTTATCTGTAGACAGTAATGGTCTTATTAATAAACAGATTTATGGTTTAAAATGCACTGTAACGTGTAACCGGACGATCAATGGATCCGTATCTGAATAAATCAGGATTTCAAGTGTTCAACTCAATTTTCACCACAACCAGTTGTCCTATTCAAAACATTTAACACATCCTTAAATTGATTCACAACAAAAACTATATACACAGCACAATGCACATAAATCAAAATGCAAAGTGAAGTAATTTACTCATTCACAATGCATAAACACACTGTATCATAACAGAATATATATACACAATGTCACTATGCAATCACTATGCAACATGTATCAGACCGATTTATTCACAATGTCACTAACAGATTGTTATGCAAAATGCATACGGCCCTTTATTACACCATGTCACCACTAGATTACTTTGCAACATGCATCAAGCAAGTATCACACAAAACGTATGAACACAAAATCACATTTATACAATATCTATTTACAACGTCCACCAATATTTAGTATCACCTTGTTAGTCTGCAACTAACCACAATAACACAATGACACATTTACACTTGCACAAATCCTTCAATTCACAAGGAATATACATATTAACACAGCTGAACTCACGCACTAACTATCTCCTTGAGTTCACACACAATGAATATTATCCAACTGGTAAGGTTTAACACAGTGCACTTTCACTAATACACTTCCACAATAAAACAACTTGCAACACCAGCAAGTAAACACCTTGTATTCTCACTAATACAAATCTATGAAGTATTCACACTTCCACATAGTACAACTTGCAACACCAGCAAGTATACAATTTGTATTCTCATTAATACAATAACCACTTATATATATATCAGATTCACTTTATACATTGTATCACAATCACTATTGCAACATCCACATATAAATCCGAACACTATTTATATATCCTTTTGAATCACTTATTTCACTCTACTTACCAGTTGGAATATTTAATCCTGATGTTAACACTTCAACGGTCCACATAAAACTGACGAAGTTTCTCTGTCTTCAGCTGCCTTATATACTACGATATGGAACGGTCCATTATACGTGAAGGGGTGAAAATCAAGACTATTCCAAAATTAGGGGTGTTTTAAGTAATAGATGGTGCTCCAACTATGGAGAAACTTGTATACATATAGAAACACAATTAATAGAGAAGACAACTGGAGTTTCACATCAAACTAAATAAACTATGATCGATTTTCGTTACACTACCCACGCCTCAAAAATCATGCGTCCTCGCATGACTCCTCGAATATATCTGACATGCTGATAAATCATCTATCAAAGTAGTCATTTTTCATACCCAAACTCCTACCATAGTGCAGTCACTATTTCCATTGGACATACCTGCTGACCACAACGTCAGCCTACCATTTTGTCCATCAGGTCTTAACTGATGACATCACAAGGCACAACCCGTAGAAACAAAGTCTACCTATGTCCTAATTCCAGTCAGCCATATCAAACATATTGAACTTTCTTCTTATGAATAAACACTATTCACAGTATATTTCTCCTTTTGTCCGAATAAAACTTTTTAAAACTTCCTACTCTAAATATCTGTTTCAACATAAACCTTTTTCCTATTAACGTCTGTAATTTTGAGCGTCACTGCCAAAGAATAAATTTGACAAGTCCCTAACAAATTTTGCCTCTGCAGCGGCCCCAAGGAGCCTACTCTTATCGAAATCTACAGGAGGGGTCTTTTACATGCACAGGGTGTGACATTTTCCTGTACATGGGGCCTCGGATTTAACGTCCCCATCCGACGGACTCACATTTAACTATGTACACTATATACACTATAAAACTACATAACTATCTATATACACATATGCATTGATCCTTTACCCCAAAATGCTTCCTCTTTTCAGGCTCACGATTACTTTCTTCCCAAACACTACAGTATCTCTTATTAATTCAACACCATCTTTAATCCCTGAATCATTTTCCTTTTGTGAAGAATAAGAGGATGAATTTGCACAAAACTTTGTCTGAAACAATATTCCAAGTTTTTCAATTTCACTTGATAAAAGTCCTATTTCCAAATCAAACAGATTCTCTGCCATTTCAATATCAACTGAATGGATTTTCCTTTTCACTTTAAAAAAAAGTACTATACTTTGACTACAACCGCAACACACAAATAACTTTGAAAAATAACAACTGGTTCGATCATTTAAATATTAACAGTAACAAAATAAACACATGAAATCCCACCGCTGCCACCAAATTTGTAACGTGTAACCGGACGATCAATGGATCCGTATCTGAATAAATCAGGATTTCAAGTGTTCAACTCAATTTTCACCACAACCAGTTGTCCTATTCAAAACATTTAACACATCCTTAAATTGATTCACAACAAAAACTATATACACAGCACAATGCACATAAATCAAAATGCAAAGTGAAGTAATTTACTCATTCACAATGCATAAACACACTGTATCATAACAGAATATATATACACAATGTCACTATGCAATCACTATGCAACATGTATCAGACCAATTTATTCACAATGTCAATAACAGATTGTTATGCAACATGCATACGGCCCTTTATTACACCATGTCACCACTAGATTACTTTGCAACATGCATCAAGCAAGTATCACACAAAACGTATGAACACAAAATCACATTTATACAATATCTATTTACAACGTCCACCAATATGTAGTATCACCTTGTTAGTCTGCAACTAACCACAATAACACAATGACACATTTACACTTGCACAAATCCTTCAATTCACAAGGAATATACATATTAACACAGCTGAACTCACGCACTAACTATCTCCTTGAGTTCACACACAATGAATATTATCCAACTGGTAAGGTTTAACACAGTGCACTTTCACTAATACACTTCCACAATAAAACAACTTGCAACACCAGCAAGTAAACACCTTGTATTCTCACTAATACAAATCTATGAAGTATTCACACTTCCACATAGTACAACTTGCAACACCAGCAAGTATACAATTTGTATTCTCATTAATACAATAACCACTTATATATATATCAGATTCACTTTATACATTGTATCACAATCACTATTGCAACAATCACATATAAATCCGAACACTATTTATATATCCTTTTGAATCACTTATTTCACTCTACTTACCAGTTGGAATATTTAATCCTGATGTTAACACTTCAACGGTCCACATAAAACTGACGAAGTTTCTCTGTCTTCAGCTGCCTTATATACTACGATATTGAACGGTCCATTATACGTGAAGGGGTGAAAATCAAGACTATTCCAAAATTAGGGGTGTTTTTAGTAATAGATGGTGCTCCAACTATGGAGAAACTTGTATACATATAGAAACACAATTAATAGAGAAGACAACTGGAGTTTCACATCAAACTAAATAAACTATGATCGATTTTCGTTACAGCACATTAAACCAATTAATGTTAAAACTTTTAAATCTGAAGTTCTTGGCAGACTATAGAGTACAGTGAAACCCCATGTAATATTGTTCACGATACGTGGTTAGAATGTGGGGTTTCTACAAGTTTCAAGTGGAAGGAGTTCACAGTAGTGAAAAATGTATTTTTGTCGTTGATAAACTTTTTAGCTTGCAACAATATAAGATTAACCACAATCAAAATGTTGTTAGTAAAGGGAGCACAACATCAGTATTGCAAAAGTTAACTTTTAAACATTTTAGCACATTTATTGCTCAATGTTTTTATTTACATGGTAGTGAGTCTACGTACTAAGAATACCAGAGCAGATTATCTTAGTCAGATTATTGATTTATATGATTGGCTATAGGCTAATTCTGAATTTGTATTTCAGACAGGTCGATCCCTTAGGGGACCTCTTGAGGTTGATTAGTTTCCCTCTGATGACAATATTAAATTGATAGTTTTTTATTCCAGATTTTGGAATGTGAATTCGTCACGTATTGAGGTTTTCACGGTTGATTGGCGAGGGATTAACGGGTTGTTCGTTTCACCTGTTTCTTTGTTCCCACAAGAATTAGTGTATATTCGACAGTGAAAATTAAACTGTTGGTACTTTTACTTTATACCGGCTCTCTGCTGGTTTTCTGGCTAAAACCTTTTTCTTATGGTGATGGTTTCATTTCTGAAGTGGAAAATTTTAAAGATCTTCCTACTTACAAACATGCTTATATAGCTGTTATGAGTTATAAAAAGGCCATATTTGGCATTGTTGATTTCACATTTGCATATTAGCATTAATGATGGATTTTTCATCCAGTTATAGATCACCTTAATGTGAGCATGTATTATAGATCACTTTGATGTGAGCATGACTTTGCATATGATAGATCTCTCTTGATCTCTTGCATGTATATGATAGATCTCTCTTGATCTCTTGCATGTATATGATAGATCTCTCTTGATCTCTTGCATGTATATGATAGATCTCTCTTGATCTCTTGCATGTATATGATAGATCTCTCTTGATCTCTTGATATAGATTACTAGCTTTACTAGAATTTGAATTTCAGTTAGTTTTTTGAGTTGAGATTTCATGAATTTGCGGATAACTAGATGCATAGTATTTAGCTGTTAGTTATAATTTTAGATTGCTTTTGTTAGTAATGTTTCATTTTTTAATTACAAATATATTTTTGTAGGCACTCTCCGGATGAATTGCATGATTTACCTGCTTCGCTAGTTAGCAAAGTGAATTTTCTCTCAGAACTAATGTAGGAATCTTAGCAGTTTCTACTATAAAGGATATTATCTGAGTATTTTACGCTGGAATAATTGGGCTGCATCAAACAGAATTGAAAATGATTATACTGTACCAGCAAAAGCTTTTTACGTTGGTTTATATTTAGCTGTATTGACACATTCGAGAAATACTTTTAGTCCAGTTGAACAACCGTTTTACTCTTTACAGTGGATACATTATCTTATTGGATCATCATGTTTACCCACGAATTCGTCTTTAGTAATTAACCTACTAGAAGAAGTGAGGCGTAGCTTGCATACTCCTACGAATATAAAGGAGCCTGTTTCCTTAGAATTACTGCATATTATGTGGATTGTTATGTTTTCTTTTGGTGACTTGTATAATCAGCGTATTTGATATTTGTACGTGTTTCAGTGCTTTTGCGAGTTCAGTTGCTATCTATTCGACGAAGTAATTATTTTAAGTTATTTTAGATCATTATATGTCTATTGTCATTTAACGACGTATAAAAAAAACAGGCGTATACAGATTGAGAGAAGGCGATTCAGTGTCATTCGTATAAGTGTCAGTGAAACATTTGATTTATTTCTGCATTGAGCTGATTTTTCTAGCTATTTTGATGAGGTTACTTATTTATTTATTTTATTCTACTCAGTTTTGTTTGGATTTTTTCCAAATGTTTAGATGTTGATGTTTTACGTAAAAGAATACGCCAGTGTCATACTATAGGATGCGCGGGCTCTTTATTGAAGTGTTCTGTCGTATGTTCTTGATATTAAGTGTTATGGGTCTCACAGTTTTAGGTCTGAAGGTGCTAGTGCTTGTGCTAATTTAGGTTTAAAGTTTATAGAGACACGGTAGATGGTGTTCCGAAACGGTAAATGATATTATCGTGAAGGATTCTTTGGATATTTTCTAGCATTATTTTCAGATCTTTATTACATGATATAGATCACCTTTTTTAAATTTTCCCGTTCTTTGTGTTTTCGGCCCTCGGCTCTGTCGTGTGGTATTGCACTTTACTATTTTTTTATTATTTATTAGTATGATTATTATCAGTGGTTGTGGTATATGGGTGTTAACGGAAGAAGAAATATAATTTCAGTCGGTTGATTTTATGAATTAGAATGAAATTATTTTCTTCTGAATTGTCTGCCCATATAGGTGGCGTTTAGGTTAAGTGGTTTGTGTGATTTGGCGGTTAAATCATTCGGCACGACAGGGTCTACTCGATAGGTCACGTTAATTTTTACATCCATGCTATTTGATATTGTGTATCACGCATTAAGAGATCGATTGTTTACAAATGTTTGTGTGTATTGAAATACTAGTACATATATATATATAATATATATATCTAGCAGGAAGGCTATAGTGCAGGCGATTTGGTGTCACGATACCTCAGTAGCATAGGTTCGTATCCCGGCGAGAGAAGAACAAGAATTTGCGGAAGCAAATTTACAGATCTAATTTGGTTGATGTTTAGACGAGTTGTATATATATATCTATATAAATGATGACTTTTCGTACTGATTCGAAATTTGTATACAATAAATATCATTTAATGGTTGTTATTAAACCAGCCCTCGGCTCTGTCGTGTGGTATTGCACTTTACTATTTTTTGTTATTTATTAGTATGATTATTATCAGTGGTTGTGGTATATGGGTGTTAACGGAAGAAGAAAATGTAAAACATAGGTAATAATCATTTCAATGGATGGAATGAAAAAGCTTGGACATAATTTGTGAGGACCGTATGGATAAATTGTTTTTGTTCTGCTTAAGGTAAAATTTAATACTTATACATCTTGAGATTTTTTTATTTTAAAAAGCAACACAATGTTATATAAATCCAATTTTTGAAATTTGACTTTTTTTTTATAAATATATAACTCTCTGTATAAATAATTAAATGCAGACCATTCAACATTAAATTCTTTCTTTTTGTTTATAAATTGTATTTGTGTTTCTCCAAAAAAAATCTTTGCTTTATATATCAGCAGTTCTGGCATTGTTTTCTTGAGAAAAAAATCCCTCAAATGTCAGGTATACAAATTAAATAAGTATTATTTTACCTACATCCTTAACTTAATTATTTTTGTTTATTCTATATATGTGTACCATTAGAAAATGCATGAAATTTTGAAAAATTCTTTAATCAGTAGGCTATTTTCAAAAGGAAAATGCCTTAGGGGATTGTACACTTCGTTAGTGCAGCTATTAATAGTCCACTTCAAATTAACTTACAATGGAAAGTCATTCATGTATAGCATTTCATAGTGCATGGAAAACCATGTATTATGAAAAGTAGAGGGCAAAAAACTGACTTTTCATTGGACGAGAAGGGGTGAGTATGTTCTAAATATCATTTAAAAGTTCATTACGTAGTACCGAATGCATCTTTTTCGGATAACTTTTCTAGCAGTTTGGGAACGACCATTGACTTCAAAAAAGGGGGAAGGATTTTTTCTGTAAAATATTTCGATCTCTTATTTGAAAAAAATAATTATTCTGGTCATAGAGATGGTAAAACAGTATTCTCAATCCAGAGTTTCCTCATATATTATAGTGTTAAATATCGGAAAAATAGATATTCGATTGCTGGTATAAAAAAAAATGAATAAAAACGTTCACGCGAAAAAAATATGACTTTAAAAAAAAATATACCTAACTCCTCCTTTTTGAAGTTAAGTGGTTGCTCCTTTGTGAAAGCCATTTTGACGATTTACAGTAGTTTGAAGATACTAAAGATTTCTCAATTACGCTTTAGAAAAACGTAGGCTACAGCGCGTGCTTACACATGTTACAGACGAAGAAAAAAGATTGAGATGTTAATAATCATTACATTTTTATCTTTTCTGTTTCTTTTAAATGGTATTTCTTCTCCAAGCAGTATTGAACAAAGAGAGATGTTTATGTTTTTTGTTTTTTTTTATATTTCTAAGTTTATTTTAACGGATCTTGAATATAAGACAAACAATACAATATTTCCGTGTACGTCCAGTTGATCTTTTTAAATGAATTGTGTGTTAGACAATGATGATGCTTTGATTCTTGATAAGGGGTTAATAAAACTACATAAAGTCTTTTTTATAACAAATAAATGTATCAAGTTTAGACAAATATTTCTGTAAAGAACTTTATTAATAATTGATATAAATATCACTTTTATTCAAAAATCGTTCCTTCCTTAAATATACTTGGTAGAATTTAAGTTTTACATGCCTAGTTTTGTGTACACTTAACCTACACAAGGCCTACATGCCTATCGACTGATGTAGACAAAACATGATTTAAACTACATCTAAACATTGAGGTTTATCAATTGGAAAGTAGTTGTGTTTAGTTTACGTGTGAGTTACCGAAAGAAATTGAAAGATTACACACTACCCCAGCTGACAGATTTTCACTTTTTGTTAGCTCACCTGGCCCAAAGGGCCAAGTGAGCTTTTCTCATCACTTGGCGTCCGTCGTCGTTCGTCGTCTTCGTCGTCCGGCGTTAGCTTTTACAAAAATCTTCTCCTCTGAAACTACTGGGCCAAACATGGCCACAATCATCATTGGGGTATCTAGTTTAAAAAATGTGTCCGGTGACCCGGCCAACCATCCAAGATGGCCGCCATGGCTAAAAATAGAACATAGGGGTAAAATGCAGTATTTGGCTTATAACTCAAAAACCAAAGCATTTAGAGCAAATCTGACATGAGTAAAATTGTCTATTAGGTTAAGATCTATCTGTCCTGAAATTTTCAGATGAATCGGACAACCCCTTGTTGGATTGCTGCCCCTAAATTGGTAATTTTAAGAAAATTTTACTGTTTTAGGTTATTATCTTGAATATTATCATAGATAGAGATAAACTGTAAACAGCATTAATGTTCAGCAAAGTGAGATTTACAAATAAGTTAACATGACCGAAATGGTGAACTGACCCCTCAAGGAGTTATTGTCCATTATAGTCAAATTTTAACAATTTTCTTAAAATTTAAAAAAATTTAATATTATTTTCCACTGAAACTAATGGGCCAAGTTCATTTTAGATGAAGATAATTGTAAGCAGCAAGAATGTTCAGTAATTTTAGATGTACATACATAAAAATATAGTTTATATACCAATACACATAATTAACATAGTTAATATGGCTTGTACTTACGAAAGCTCCATTTAGAGATTACTTATGTCAGTATACCTTTCTTATATTGCCTAAGATGTACAAACACATCAACATCACCAAAACACAATTTTGTCATGAATCCATCTGCCTCCTTTGTTTAATATTCACAAAGACCAAGGTGAGCGACACAGGCTCTTTAGAGCCTCTAGTTTCTTCATCTGACGATTTTTACTTTGGAGTGAACAAAACCCAAATATATAATATTTCAAAGCAACACAGAATTTAAACACGGTGATTCAGGAGGAATTATTAAATTGCCAACTCTATTTAAAGTTAATCTGACTGAAACAACAGTTTAAGCACCAAATCATGAAAAATGACATTAATTAAGGTCCATTCCACATTTTACAGCATGCCTTACATTACTTTAAGCATTTCCCAATTATGAAGGCAACACAACAAGACTCTTGATGACAGTAAAACTATTATTCTAAAATCTTTTTTGACAGTACATGTACTAGACTGTATCTAAGTTGTTTGTTTGACTTTCTCATGAATGCATTAAGTTAAATTATTTCCCCTTACATAAACAGTTTACCTTTTATGTGCTTTTCATTGTCAGAAAATCATAACAATTATTAATGTTTGCAGGGAAAATGAAAACTATTTAATCATGGTGATAAACAATCATAATTTCATTCATTGTCAAAACAATGTCCTGTCAATGTAAAGAAACCCCTATTGCTATTTCTATTTCAGCCAAACATGACGGCTAAATGAATAATTAAGGACCCCTCAACTACTATATGGTTCAAAAATAGCTCATACTGGTGTCATGTTACCACAGAACTACAAATTAAACCTAAGGAAAACTAATGAAGCTTCTGTGGGAAAAAACTAAAAAACATGCAATTCATCTATTTCGGTGTAAATACTAGAACGTACCGGTAACTAAAACATGTCGCGTCTTAAATTCCAGTGGTTGCACATGTGTCAGACAGTGCGAAAACTTAAAGCGAGCATTTATAATTAAAAAAGTACTGCAAGTTACTTAAAAATAATGAAGTTCTACTTTCCAGATAAATCTTATAGTATTACCCACAGATCATTGAATAATTTGCTGAATCAACAATTGTCACTCCCAGGGGATGGATTTAAGAGCTATTTCTATTATAGTTGCCATTTATCAAATTTTTATTGATAAATATACAAATTGCATAGGTAAAGAAATCCTTTTCTGATTTAGTCTAAACATATATATATATACGTATATATCTGAAGCCAAGGTGGTCGTGTGGTCTTGCGCGCCGGTTACAGTGCAGGTGATTTGGTATCACGATATCTCAGTAGCATGGGTTCAAATCCCAGCGAGGAAAGAACAAAAAATGTGCGAAAACAAGTTTACAGATCTAACATTGTTGGGTTCATGTTTAGACGAGTTGTTTATATACAAATATATATAATTGCAGTTGTTTTCCAACGCAATCATAGGTTATAACGTAGTTTTCAATTTAGACTTTTTTAAATATTTTTTCGTTTTCGCAAACGTCAATGGCAGCCAGCATGGTAAATAAACATCAGTTGTTCGACCTGTTAGATAAATGCGTTTTGTTTAAATATACTTTTTCACTCTTTTGTCTTTTTGAACATGTTTTTTGTACTGTATTTATACCCTTCTACAACGAAATTTGTTTTACATGCACACATATAAAAATTGCAGTTTTCAATTAAGACTAATGTCTTTGTTTATATTCTTTCGTTTGGCAAATTTCCTCCGGTTTATATGATCCGTTTATCCTATTTTGACTCTTTAAATTCAAGAGTCTATCTAAAATTGAGGGTAAATTATATGGACTTCCAAATACCGTTTCGATCCCCAGCATCACTGAAGAGACATTAATTGTCGAAATCCATATCTGGTGTAAAAAAACTAAGTTCTGACACCTTATGTGTGTGCCACAAGTTTATTGTTTTCTGATTGGTATTAAATTCTTATAATAAATTTTTCTGTTACATCTTGTGATCAATTTTATTTTGCAATCGCCAATGGCAGTTAGCAGGATTTAAGACCATCAGTTGTTCGACCTGTTAGTCAAATGCGTTTTGTTTAACTATACTTTTTCTCTTTTTTGGTCTTTTTGGAAAATGTTGTTTGTGCTGTATTTAGACCCTTCTTCAACGAAATTTGTTTTACATGCACACGTATAAAAATTACTGTTTTTTTTATCCAAAGCAATCATAGGTTTGAACGTAGTTTTCAATTTGGATTAGTTTATATTTTTTCGTTTAGGCTTGTATCATATTTCCTCTCCGGTTTATATGATCCGTTCATCCTTTATTGACTCTTTAAATTCAATAATCTATCTAAAATTGAGGGTAAATTATATGGACTTCTAAATACCGTTTCGATCCCCAGCATCACTGAAGAGACATTAATTGTCGAAATCCATATCTGGTGTACAAAAACTACGTACTGACACCCTATGTTTGTGGCATAACATCTTGGCCACAAGTTTATTGTTTTCTGTTTAGTATTAAATTTTTATAATAATTCATTCTGTTACATCTTGTGGTCAATTTTATTTTGCAATCGCCAATGGCAGTCAGCAGGATTAAAGACCATCAGTTGTTCGACCTGTTAGTCAAATGCGTTTTGTTTATACATACTTTTTCTCGTTTTTGGTCTTTTTGGAAAATGTTGTTTGTACTGTATTTAGACCCTTCTACAACGCAATTTGTTTTACATGCACACGTATAAGAATTGCAGTTTTTATCCAACGCAATCATAGGTTTGAACATAGGTTCAACTTAGACTTTATCATATATATATATATAAACAAAAATTTGCGAAAGCAAATTTACAGATCTAACATTGTTGGGTTGATGTTTAGACGAGTTGTATATACATTATGTACACAGCCATGTATCACCATCATTGATGGCGATCCGATGGATACATCTGTTGTAGGGTTGTCACTGACTCAGACGTACTTATGAATATAATTATTTTCTGTGACTGTATCTTACATTAATTTGTAGGATCCTTTACTATAGATAATTGAGCTGATCTGTAACAATAACATCTTCATGCCTTATATATCATGTACTGTAGTACGCCGCTAGATTAAAACTGACGTGGAAAGGTAACATATGGCCACCGAAAGCTCTTTTATTGAGAGCCCAGGTGGTCGTGTGGTCTAGCGGGACGGCTGCAGTGCAGGCGATTTGGTGTCACGATATCACAGTAGCATGGGTTCGAATCCCGGCGAGGGAAGAACCAAAAATTTGCGAAAGCAAATTTACAGATCTAACATTGTTGGGTTGATGTTTAGACGAGTTATATATATATATGTTCCGGACCATATGAGTATATGGACCATACGCGTATGGTCATGACCATATGGGTATATACTCATATGGTCCGACCATACGCTTATGGTCGGACCGTACGCGTGTGGTCGGAAAATCAACACGTATAATAACTCTTCATTAGGTGTGACCCGTCTGGTTGTGACGTCACTAAAATGTCATTATATTATTATAATTATATTAAAAAAAAACTTATAATAAAACAAGAGTTTCACACAGTTAATATTACTTACTATTTGTAAGTACAATTACAAGAAGATGTCAAAATCAAATGATCATATTGTAAGGAATTTTATTGTTTAAAGTAGGTGACATCCCCGGCAAGGATCATGATATTTTTTAAGACAATTTTGATAAGTAAAATATTAAAAGTGTATGTTTCTTTATTTTTTCTATTTTTTATTTCTATACTACTATTTTAATCTTAAATATAAGACCGGTAGCATTTTAGAGCAATGAAAAAGCTACTGTCTTTATTTAATTTGATCTGTGATATTCATTTTACGATATTGGAGATCTAGAGTTTTCTTAAAAACAGCGTAGACACATCGGCATTGTCCGAGTCGATATCACTGCACGCAGCCAAAACAAGCAATCTCAGAAAAGCTACATGTATGGTACCGTGTGAATGTCATTCTAAGTATACAAAGCATACACGAATACAATTAGCGATGAAAACTATGATCAACTGACTGTGGCATCAATATTTAATGTTTATGTAGCTTTTGAAATGTAAAAGTAATTCGTATTATTTCTATTGTATATTTGAAAAAAATACCTATATGGTCCAAATACTCATATGGTCCGACCCGTTAATAACCAAACGAGTATAATACTCATATGGTCGGACCATACGCGTATGGTCCGATCGTACGCGTATGGTCGGACCATATGAGTATACGCATATGGTCATGACCATACGCGTATGGTCCAAATACTCATATGGTCTAGCGGGACGGTGCAGGGCAGGCGATTTGGTGTCACGATATCACAGTAGCATGGGTTCGAATCCCGGCGAGGGAAGAACAAAAAATTTGCAAAAGCAATTTCACAGATCTAACATTGTTGGGTTGATGTTTAGACGAGTTGTATGAAAATGCCGTTATAACATGTATAAGTCTTCAGATAGTATAATGACATAAGTTAAATTTTGATTTGAGATATCAGTTTTGAATAATTTCTAATCGATGTAATGGATTATTTTACAATTGGACACACACTAAAGTTGGATATTTGTTTTCTTCGCACCTTGCTTCGTAGATATGTATTTCATGCGATATTAATGCCATCTTGAAATTATAACGTAACACATATCGATTCCCATTGGTTGCCTTGTGATTTAGTAAAGATTCTATAGAGGTACACTCAGTTATAAATACATCACCAGGGACCGACCATTCACACTGAAGTCCTGTGCTCTTCTGATTGGTAGATTATGTTTTTTATAAATATTTTTTGAAAGATGAATCAAACTAGAGTGAAAAAAAAATGAAAATTGTAAGCACCTTATTTTACTACAGGGTTAAAAAATCATTGGGGTCAATATTTGAATTAAGTGCAAATCTACAGAGTTGTAAACAAGGCCGATTCCAAAACAAAGGAAAATGCTGAAGCGGAACAGAATTAGTTCTGACGAACCCGATTCGTAAAACCTAGCCTATAAATATAAATAAATGTGAAAGTACATAAACTCTATCAATAATCTATCTTGAAAATTTTAATCTACGCTTGTACTATCCTAAACTTATTTCACATATACTTAAAACCTCTTTTTCACTAGTAATGATAAAAGGTTTGCGTTATTTTTTATTTTTAATATTTAGATTTTATTATTTTGTATACTACATAATACTAAAAACAGGTAAAAGTCATTCCCCTCAAGTTGTTACAATCTGTCTTGTCGCCTTTCTTAACGATCTTGCAATCATTCCCTTTCACAAGTCTGATTGCCATTGTTCTGCTTCCTATAAACTGTTCAACATCTCTTCCATTTGCTCTGCTGTTAGTTTGATGTCTGCATTTAATAGGTTTGGTGTTACACTGTTTATTCCTGTTGACTTCGAATTTCCTATTGTGTGTCTTTTTCAATGCTCTTTAAACTTCAGCTACTGTTCCCCTAGTTTGAACTCATCTATATTTTCAGCTTGATCTGCTCTTCCAATGAAATTGAGGAAGAGGGTCTTTCTTATTCAAAACTTCACTGAAATGATGTACCCATCTATTCGGTATATGATGTCTTCCACTTTTCATAGACGACGACTTAAGTTGATTGTGAGTCATGAACAATTCAGTATACTTATGATCAACTTCATCAGATTTGTTTTTAAACTGATCACAAGCCTTCCACCATCTAATTAAATACGCTTTATAAAATAGATTACCTGGTACGCCATCGCTACATATTTGTCTCAGATTTTGCAACTTTCGTCTAAAGTTATGCAGAAAGCATAATTGAAGGGCAATAACTCCTATGAGAAGTAGACCATTTTTTTGCAAAAACTGGATCAAAATCATCATTTTTATAAAAAGGCATTAACTTTTAATAAGAATTAAAAATGTCTTTATATAAACATGAATCACTGACTCAGACGTACTTATATATCCGGATCTGGTGTACTAAAATATATTGACACCGTATGTTTGTGGCATAACATCGCGGCCACAAGTTTAACAAGTTTTTTTGTTTAGTATTAAATTTATTTTAAGATCCATTTTGTTACATCTTGTGATCAATTTTATTTGGCCATCGCCAATGGCAGTCAGCAGGGTTAAAGAACATCAGTTGTTCGACCTGTTAGTCAAATGCGTTTTGTTTAAATATACTTTTTCACTTTTTTAGTCATTTGGAAAATGTTGTTTGTGCTGTTTTTAGACCCTTCTACAACGAAATTTGTTAAACATGCACACGTATAAAAATTGCGGTTTTTATCCAACGCGCTCATAGGTTGGAACGTAGTTTTCAATTTAGACTCGTATATATATATATATATATATATATATGACGTGGAAAGGTAACACATGCCCATCGAAGCTCTTTTTTTAAAGAGCCCAGGTGGTCGTGTGGTCTAGCGGGACGGCTGCAGTGCAGGCGATTTGGTGTCACGATATCACAGTAGCATGGGTTCGAATCCCGGCGAGGGAAGAACTAAAAATTTCAACATTGTTGGGTTGATGTTTAGACGAGTTGTATATATATCGTCAATGGCAGTCAGCTGGGTAAAAGAACATCAGTTGTTCGACCTGTTAGTCAAATGCGTTTTGTTTAAATATACTTTTTCACACTTTTGGTCTTTTGGAAAATGTTGTTTGTGCTGTTTTTAGACCCTTCTACAACGAAATTTGTTTGACATGCACACGTATAAAAATTGAGGTTTTTATCCAACGCAATCATAGGTTTGAACGTAGTTTTCAATTTAGACTCGTTTATATATATACAACTCGTCTAAACATCAACCCAACAATGTTAGATCTGTAAATTTGCTTTCGCAAATTTTTAGTTCTTCCCTCGCCGGGATTCGAACCCATGCTACTGTGATATCGTGACACCAAATCGCCTGCACTGCAGCCGTCCCGCTAGACCACACGACCACCTGGGCTCTCTAAAAAAAGAGATTTCGGTGGGCATGTGTTACCTTTCCACGTCAGTTTTAATCTAGCGGCGTACTACAGTACATGATATATATATTTATATATATAACTCGTCTAAACATCAACCCAACAATGTTAGATCTGTAAATTTGCTTTCGCAATTTTTTCGTTCTTCCCTCGCCGGGATTCGAACCCATGCTACTGTGATATCGTGACACATAATCGCCTGCACTGCAGCCGTCCCGCTAGACCACACGACCACCTGGGCTCTACAATAATAAAGTTTTCAGTTTCCGTGTGTTATCTTTCCTCGTTAGTTTTAATCTAGCGGCGTACTACAGTACGTGATATATAAGGCACGGAGATGTTATTGGTACAGATCAGCTCATTTATCTATAGTAAAGGATTCTACAAATTAATGTTAGATACAGTAACAGAAAATAATTATATTGATAAGTACGTCTGAGTCGGTAACAACTCTAAAACAGATAAATCGCCATCAATGATGGTGATACATGGCTGTGTACATTATGTATATACAACTCGTCTAAACATCAACCCAACAATGTTAGATCTGTTAATTTGCTTTTAATTAGTAATTTTTTCGATCTTCCTTCGCCGGGATTCGAACCCATGCTACTGTGATATTGTGACATCAAATCGCCTGCACTGAAGCCGTCCCGCTAGAAAACACGACCACCTGGGCTCTACAATAATAAAGCTTTCAGTGGTCGTGTGTTTCTTTTCCTTATCAGTTTTAATCTAGCGGGATACTACAGTACATGATATATAAGGCATGGAGATGTTATTGGTACAGATCAGCTCAATTATCTATAGTAAAGGATCCTACACATTAATGTAAGATACAGTCACAGAAAATAATTATATTTATAAGTACGTCTGAAATGGTGACAACTCTACAACAGAATTATCCATCAGATTGCCATCAATGATGGTGATACATGGCTGTGTACATTATGTATATGCAACTCGTCTAAACAACAACCCAACAATGTTAGATCTGTTTATTTGCTTTAGCAATTTTTTCGATCTTCCCTCGCCGGGATTCGAACCCAAGCTACTAAGATATTGTGACACCAAATCGCTCTCACTGCAGCCGTCCCGCTAGAACACACGACCATCTGGGCTCTACAATAATAAAGCTTTCAGTGGCCGTGTGTTACCTTTCTTCGTCAGTTTTAATCAAGCGGCTTACTACAGTACATGATATATAAGGCATGGACATGTTGCTCATGTATCACCATCATTGATGGCGATCCGATGGATACATCTGTTGTAGAGTTGTCACCGATTCAGACGTACTTATACATACAACTATTTTCTGTGACTGTATCTTACATTCGAGGAATGCGTTGTGTAAATAAAGTGGTAAGAGGAGACGTCCATTCAAATGAACGATTTAATGATGACATGCCAATGACGTTTACACGAAGATATCATAACGTAACATAAAGACATTGCTAACGCTTATAAGTACATTTTTAATTCCCACGGTATTATGATTGTCTCTAGGTATTCTCTAAATTATGCATAAACTTGTTTAATGGTTACAGATAACTAGTAAAAAATCATTTCCATGCACATGTACAAAGAGTTTTAATCAAAATCTATTCGGTGTGATTATAAAGATATATCGTGTTATGAAGGGATATTTGCTATCAGCTATCGGCTAAGGGAAATTCACAGTCTCTTTTTTTTCGCAAATACCCTTCCATAGGATAATGTATCTGTTCTTCGCAATATACACAAAGCCTGGTGTATCAATTTTGAATGAATGAACCAGATAGAAGCCAATCGATCTAGATCTTCGAACTATTATTATCATTGTAATGTTATCATTTTCATTTAAGAAAACTTGCTCGAAAGCAGACCATGTCGATCAATTCGGAACGCAGAAGATGACGACATCAAAAATCCAGAAAGAAAGAAAAGAAGAGTCGAAATATACCAAGGGGACAAAAAAGGTACTCATACAATGATTATTGATATTGAGAGGAGATAAGTTTTTCAATCAATAGAATTGGTCAAGGAAAATTTTGAAGGATTTCTTGTCACATAGGTGAGGAATCGAAGGGACGTGTCAACAGGGAGCTGGTCCACTTAATGTCGTTTTATCTATAAATAACTATGGTTTTGTTAAGACGTCAACTTTATAAATATCCAGATGATCTCCAAAGACTGCAGACAGTCAAATTAACCAAAATAAACATAACTTATAAGGTTCATCATAACAAATGGACAAATATGGCCGTAGTTTCACCTCAAACACTACTCTGTGTACAGACATACCTGTGCAGTTTGGAAAGTTTTAAGGCCTGGCATTCACTAGATATACAAAAAATAAATTCATTTTGCATATCGAAAAAATTAAATCGTTTTTGAATTTTGATGGGCATTTTTTTCCTACCTGCAGAAGGTGTACAAATAAACAAACACCTGAAGTGCATTTGATACTCTCCACTCAGTTACTACCGTTAACTCATCGATCACCTATAGCTGTGTAGATATCTATTGGCCATGCCAGTCAAGGGCAATCAATACAATTCAAACCAGTTGTTACCTTAGAGGGAGCATCTGAAAGTTGTATCCCAACTTAGTTTATTTTTAAAAGAATTGGTACATATACTGCTGATGGTAAGTTTGAATTTCTAAGCTAGTCAAATATGCATCTTTAGAATGTGAAGACTGAACTGAATTTATTTATAAATCATTTAAACTAAATACGCTTATCAAGAATAAATGACAATCGCAACGCTATAAGTATCATGTCAAGTAATTCCGTTTTTAAATTTAGCATACAGGAATCTCGAAAAGACAAAAACAAAACATGCATGAACGACTTAGTATAATATATAAAGGCAACAGTAGTATACCGCTGTTCAAAACTCATAAATCCATGGACAAAAAACAAAATCGGGGTAACAAACCAAAACCTAGCGAAACGCATTAAATATAAGAGGAGAACAACGACACAACACCGAAACGCAACACACACAGAAACTGACCAATCATCAGACAAAACACCACGAGAATAACAAATATAACATGAAAACCAAATACATGAATTTGGGATAGACAAGTACTGTGCCACGTCTTATCTCAATATCTCAAAAAAAAGAGAAAACACAAACGACTCAACGTTAAAATGCAACACACAGAGAAACGAACAATAATATAACAATGACCATCTTCCTGACTTGGTACAGGACACTTTTAAAGGGGAATAAAAGTGGTGGGTTAAACCTGGTTGTATGGCATGCCAAACCTCGCACTTTAATGGCAAAGTTAAATATAATATTGAAATGACAACATAATATTACAGGACTACAATACAAATAAATAGGAGAACATATTAGACAAAGAAAAACATGATTAATAGATAACAAAAAGCATCAGGTTTAAAATTCAATACGCCAAAAACGCGCCTTGTCCACACAAGACTCACCAGTGACGCCCAGATATAAAAGATCGAAAGTGAAAAAAGTACAAAGTTGTACAGCACTGAAGATCAAAAGTTGAAAAGGTTTCGCCAAATACGGCATTGTTTTTATGCCCGGGATAAGAACATTCTTATTATATAGAACAATTCATGCTATTGCAAACAGTAAATTTTATCAAATGAATATGAAAGAGATATACATAAAGAAACTGAAGTATTAAAAATTACAGAAAACTAAACCTGAATACATAACGCCTAGATATAAAAGATCGAACGTGAAAAAGGTACAAAGTTGTACAGCACTGAAGATCAAAAGTTGAAAAGGTTTTGACAAACACGGCATTGTTTTTATGCACGAGATAAGAACATCCTTATAATATAGAACACTTAATGCTATTGCAACCAGTAAATTTTAACAAATGAATATGAAAGCGATATACATAATGAAACTGAAATATTAACTAATTACAGAAAACTAATACCAAGTTTATCACAAAATAGACACACATCCGAATCAGTTCAGGCGTCAACGTAATTAAAAAAATGTGACGTCACATACGATGGCGAAAAGGCAGAAACGTTATGCCACATTTAAATTTATGAAATTTAAAAACAGCATGACGTCACATATGAAAAACTATCATTCAAAAATGAGATAGAATTAGGATTGATTTAGAATTAAATACTGATAATTCATTTAAACAAAATGCATATTGCAATACTTATTAATAGTAATTAACTGTAATACATATATATGTCCAGTTTGTTATGAATTCAACTTCAAACGTAAATAAACGTACAAAATTTAATATAATTAATAAAGAGGAGGTGATAAATTTTTCTATACGTCACACCTTAATATATAATAAGAAGACGTCAACACATTTGACAAAATCTAATGAGAATTACAAATATAACATTAAACATGTAAACTAAATACACGATATATGTATACATTGGTTCCATCATTTCGATAACGTTAGAAATTCAATTAACTCGTGTCATGTGACTTTAAGAAATGACTTTAGCAATGTGTGAATCTTTTTGGGTAACTAATGTAGACATAGAGAAAACTTTAGTAACACGAATGATCAGCAAAAGTCAAACTACATATGATATTGAGATAATTGTCCTTCAATGACGATGTTTATTAGATTTTAGCTTTTACTACAACAACAAAAACTATAATAGATAGAGATTTTGAGTTACTCGTGGTACTCCAGTCACACTGTCACGTTTCGGCTATCCCGTTTTGCTTCGTTTTTAAAACGTAGTCAAACTGCAATATACGTAGCAAATCGTATCGATCCATACTGAAAACGGCTATATTCGTAGCTTTGCGTGGATTGCTACGTGATCGGTCTCGTTTGAAGTGGTCTGCACAAAACGTGATTAAAAATGAGAACGTAGTAGGGACGTCGAAAAGCGCAGTAAAACGTAGAAGGAACGTATAAATATGTATTAGATACGTTCCCGATACGTACTGAAACGTAATTGATTCTAATCACTAGGTGTTATTACGGTTTAGTATGTATCTGCTACGTTTCATAAGGTTTTTGTACGGTTAATTACGCTTCATGGTACGCATTACTTGGTTTCATGACGTTTTACTATTGGCATAAGTATGTGTCTATGCGTATTACTACGCATGTTTATCTTCTTTTACGTATAATCAAACCAGGTGTATCCATCCTATCCGCCAATTGCTAAAATATTTCCTCAGTCTAAGAGCAAGATGAACAGACAACGGATGGAATCGTGGATTATTGTTACACAGTTATTTCAATAAATGGTTGTCAAATCTATCCATGCATCCCAACTCCAAAGATCAAAAGGTGTTTCGAACATCTATTTAGACCAATTGGAATAAAATAATTGACCATGGCTATGTCTATCGCCAGGTGCCAAAGCCATTGCATGGTGACACTTATTTTAAAAATATTATGATTTTTTTTAAGGGACTCGACATCTCGTGATTTGTTTTGTTTCTAATACTTTTCTATACTTTTCATTCTGTTTTTCATGTTTATCAATTTAACAAACACAGTATAGAATATGTTTTCATAGTTTGCAACATGTTAATTGCCCAGAATACTGTGTCTTTCAAGATTGTATGGCTAGGGAAAGCGAAAAGAGGTCTTTTTATCAAATGAAAGTTTTTCCTTTTCGTCATTTATTAGTTTATCCAGGTGTTTTAAATTTTGTTCTTTATGTGTGTTTTCTGTCTTGCAAACACTGTGGAGAATACCAAGGAAATCGACTGTAGTACAGATTGTGGTTTAACCGTTAATGTGTAATTTCTTTGTTGTACAGTCACTTTCTCAATAACAGTTTTAACTTCATTTCTTAATATCCCTTTTAATAAGGCGTTCAGAAAATGACGCATATTGTGTTTGCAAATCTACTGAATCGTTCGAAAATCTCTTAAAGCGAAGCTTTTCTCCTTGACTTTCTGAAGTTACTTTGCTCCCTCTCTGCATCTCTGTCCTCTCTGAATTTAATTATTTAATGGCGCCGTTTCATAGGTCAATGATCACATCGAAGTGACAGGTGATACTGCGTAGAATAAACGTACAAAACCGTGGAAAACGTGCAAAAACGAAATTTAACCGTAGTGAACTGAATTAGAAACGTACTGACCTCATATAATACGTAATGGAACGTTGTACAACGTAGTTTATACGCAATAAAACGTATTAAAACTAAGTTGAATGTAGCCCACGTATTTATCGACAAACAAAACAAAACGTAACAATACGTAGACGAACGTATCAAAACGTGGCACTACCTAGTAAAACGTACTGACCGTTAAAAAATGACAAAAAATATATTTCTAAACGTACTAAAACCAAGCTGTCGAAACGTGACAGTGTGACTGGGGCTGTACATCGGTTCCTTTTTACCTGCCTTTTTGTAGTTCTTTTTATCAAGTGATACGACATATAGTGTCGAGTTTTTTTTTTATTATAAACTTGACTTAGACGGCTGGTTAACATTTCAGTGTCCCTTGAATCTGCTACGGTTTCACTGGGATTTATGTTGTTCTGCCTTTTGTTTGATCGATGATGTATTGTTGATAATTTTTTGTCGTGTTGCCTCATTGTAGTTTCTCATTTTAATATTCCCCCACTTGCGTCGACATTATCAAGACCCTTTTACCTGAATGACAACGCTATATCACACAGGGCAAGAATTTTAACCAAGTCCAAAGAGCAACCAGCCATTTACACTTTTATTTGACCTTCCTATGCTCCATACATCAACCCCATCAAACATGTCTGAGATGCCATTGTCGGAAATCTCAATCGCAGAGATCCATCTTTACAAAAGTTAGTCGATTTAAAAGTGGCATTTGTTGTTTAATGCAACAGATTTCCTTAACTAAAGTTTTGAAGGCTTGTGCCGAGAATGATACGTCGTGTTATGAAATCGTACCGGAAGAGAGGTTGTTACACATGCTATTGACTCAAATATTGACATTAGATTTGCCGAACATACCAACGATTATGTGTAGAAAATTTTAATGATATTAAGTTATTAATTGTTGTAAAAAAACAAAATTACAGTGAAACTTAAATTCTGTTTCTGAATTGTGTAATTCACACTATTTCTATGAACGAAAAACCTACATGCATAGAACATTCATAAGTGGCCTAAATTATATTGGTGATTTGTTTATGGTATACCTTAGCAAAATTGCTATATGATTGTTGTCTATTTTTCGAGAAATAATTGATTTTTTTTCAAATTTGAAAAAAAATCGATGCAATAACAGTAGTTGGTGCATAACTTTAGGCGGACTGTATATAATCTTCTCTTTGAAATATATTGTTATTTCTGTTGAATTCGCACAAACGTTTATTTTTTCACATCAAGATTCATAAAGGTTAACGATTCTTATCTTAACTCAAACGTTCAAAAGTTCCTTTAAAAAGCCGAGCATCTTTGATGATTTTAGTTTAACTCGAAAAGTTTACAAAAACCAGAAACGAAAATAGGAATCAATATTCTGCATGAAAGAAACTCTTGAGATGTCTATTGTGTCACTGGAAATATAAACTTAACAATATCAGTATTGTAATGAACTGCATATTTCCCGAACACATTAGTGTATTCTCATTAAAATTATTCAGGCATACTCATTGAATATTGTATTAAGTTGTCGTTTCATTTTTAGGCACTTTGATGACTACAGGAATATACTGCGATGACTATTTTATTGATTGTGATGTGGATCATAGATTGGTTGGATCATATAGTTTATTTAAGAAAGCAGCAACAGGTATTTTTTTCATATATTGCTGTCAAACTCCAAACTCGTTTTTTCCCTGATACTCTTGATCATCTTCAAATATCATCCGTTTTGTTTCAATTCTTTATCTTATTACATTATTCTTATAACGAAACTTTTCAAGATTCGCTTTTTTCACAAATGAACCCTAATTTCATTCAGATATATTTCAGGCAGGCTTAGCAATGTTAGAAAACAGGCTAACACCTTACACGTTATACATTGCCAAAGACAATAGATTAATTTCTTACAATCACAAGAGCTGTCTTTGCATTTTGTCCCGATTGCACCTTGCCACTGATGAATTGAATGTTAAGACGGTACATGGCTATTCAGTAGTTAAAACAAGTTATACAAATAAATTAACGGTATGTTGTGTCGTTTTGGTATCGTTGTGTTCCTACAAAAGGCCGTTTTTTTATTCATTTAATTCTTTTCCAATGTGTCATGTGCCTATCTTCAATATTCTGTTTTGTGCTAATTCATCGACTGTTGTTGGGAGGATTTGTGTTACTGGATCTAAGGTTGTTTATGTATTGCCAATTTTGTTGTATAAAGCTGCTTCATTTATACTGGTTATGGTTTATATGCGTTTGATGACTTGTAAAATAGTAACAATTACGATTGAAAATTTACGAATAATGGAATATTACACTGGGTTTACAGTAAATGTGGTTTATATAACAATAAGAAGATGTGGTATTATTGACAATGAAACAACTCTCCACAAGAGACCAAGTGACATTTTTGTACAATAAACACAAAAACTTAACAGCGGAAATAATTCAAACAACTGTTCTGTTGTACCTTGTGGGGCTTATTGCCAAGACATTGAAAACGCTGAATTACCCTTTAGGATGACACAGAACATATATTGCGTATACAGAGTGAAATACATAACGCTTCAACAAATACACTTGAGGAGACACGCTATAATGAGTTGTGTAATGTATTACCCGTAGAACGATTTGATGATCAGAAGAAATCTTAATTCCAGTATTCAGTCAGAATAAATGAAATTGACATCAAATATTTTCTGACGAGGAACCCAAAAATGTTCCAAAATATATTGAAAATGACATTCCAAATAAAGATAGCTTGAAAAACACAATATGCAACCTGAATACTATCCAATGTGTAATATTTCTTTAAAATATATTGTCATTCTTTTTGAAGTCGCACAAATGTATGCGTATTTTGACACATGAGGGAAGCTAGAGTCATATATATAAACTCAAACGTTCAAAGTTCCTTTAAAAAGCCGGGCATCTTTGATGATTTTAGTTTAACTCGAAAAGTTTACAAAAATCAAAAAAGAAAATGGGAATCAATATTCTGCATAAAAATAACTCTAAAGATGTATATTCTTTCATTACAAATATAAAATATAAGTCACACAATCATATGTGCATTTCGACCAATCAAGAAAGGTAGAGTCATATATACTAATGATTCTCATCCTAACACAATCGTTCAACAGTTCTTTTTAAAAGCCGAGCATCTTTAATGATTTAACTGAAAGGTTTATCAAAAACCGAACATCAAAAAAAGGAATCAATAATATGCATGAAGGACACGCTTTTTAAAAACTCTTAAGATGTCATGTATCATCTAAACAATATTCGTATTGTAATGAATTTGACTTTCTCCACACAAACGTGTGTATAATCATTCAAATTATTCCGCAATAATCATATCAATTGAATGTTGTTTTGTGTTTTCGTTTACTTTTTAGTCTATTTGTTGATTCCAGGAATATACTGCGATGAGTATTTTATTGATTGTGATCTGGATCATAGATTGGTGGGATCAAACAGTTTATTTAAGAAAGCTGCAATAGGTATTTTTCGTATATTGTTTCCAGTTCCTTGAAAGCGTATGAGCGCCATCCTTTTTTATTTTATTTTTATTCAAATTGCTGACTTCAATCTAGGAATCATCGACTTTAATCTTAGATTTTTCAACTTAAGTCTTGAAATTATATGATCAACAATAAACTTGGAAATTCCAAATTTAATTTTCCGACCCACTTTCGTCCAACACGTTTATTTTTCGATTTTCATTCATCGAGTGAATATCTGAATTGATAGCATTGTAACTTTCAGCTCAATGGAATCTCGACTCTGCCAAACAGTACATCTCTATTTGCCGAGATAAATAGGAGAAATAGGGGTAATATCAAAAAAAGAGAGAACTAAATAACAGAAATCGCTTAAATTTGACATTAGTTTAGTTCAAGTACAGCTTATGTGAAAAACAAAATGATACAAAACATATAGGTCACCGATTAGTTAAATGCCAACAAATTGCATTTTTCCACCAAAGGGAGATACTTTGGAGCTTTTACAATAATATGTTTATATCTAAAAGTCATCTGGGGCCAAAACGAATGGATTTTTTTGGGTGACTTTTGTACCATATGATAAAGTAACAACCTAGTAAAATAATAAATAAAATTTGAAATGAAAGAAAATCACGTGGTTTTTTTCTTAAATTTGTGTACCCTCGAGCCTCCTTAACTTAATTTTTGTTTTTGGTTATATTGTAAACATTGATAAACATCCACTTTTACAGCAATATAATAAATTTAATTCATGTAGTACATACATGAATACAAATGGATATTTATATTTTGACATAAGCGTTTCGGGGTTAACTTCTAAATGTTTTATAAAGATGTGCAATCTTGCCTGATGAAGTGAACCCATTAATAAAAACATTCATTAATACTTGTTATCTATAAATATAGATATAAATATATACAAAGAATAACCTTTACTCAATTTCAATATTTGAATTCTAAAATGAAAATATTTTTAAGGACTGTATCGTATCGTTAATATAAAGTCCCTGATAGATTTAAGTACCACTATTGTTCATTGAAAGAACAATGCATTTCAAAATATAATGTCATTATTTTTTTAATGGATACTATAATACGTAAAGATATACAAGACGTTAGATATACGTCTTTTTTCTTACCAAAATTTTAGCAGAAAAAAATAATATAACTAGATTAGTTAAACGCAATAGACTTTTGGCTAGCAGTAAAATATCATTAATTTCCCAGATTCAAATTGATAATTCCAAGATTAAAATGAAATGTCCAAGTTTAATGTGGATAATTCCATGAATCGTGTAATTCTATAATTAATGTTTGAAACTCCATGATTAAAGTTCATAATTTCAAAATATAAATTGATAAACTCAGAATCAAATTAGAAATTTCAAGATTAAAGTTGAAAATCTCAAGATTAAAGTTAATAATTCCAAGATTAAAGTTAATAATTCCAAGATTAAAGTTGATAATTTCAAGATTAAAGCCGATTATTTGAAAATATGAATACAAAAAGGATGGTTCCAATATACTTCTGTACAATTCTCATTCAAACATCTTCCTTTTCCTGATGTTCATTATCACATATCATTCCTTTTAGGGTTGCTTTCAATCCATAATCTAATTCCATAATGCTAAAAACGAAACTTTCTAAGATTTGACTTTTCCACAACTGAACTATTTTTAGTAAAATTCATTAAAGACAGGTCTACCGATGTTAGAATTCAGCCGGAAACCTTACAAATTATATATTGCCAAAGGCAATTCACTTAATGTTACAATCAAAAGAGTAGACTTTGTCCCACCTACACTTCGTCATTGATGAATTTGATTTGAAGAGGTAAAAATTTATGTCCCTGGCTACACAAAAGTTAATATATATAATTCACACGAATAGACCAACATCGTGTTGGGTATTGGTATTTACATACATAAGGCCGTTTATTATTAGTTTGATTGTTTTGTCTTGTGCGTATATTTGAAAGTTTGTTAAATGCTAACTCATCCACAGTTTTTGGTAGGATTTGTGTTACTATGTCTTCCGTTTGTTTTCTCCTTGTATAAAGCTGCTTTATTTATACTGGTTATCGTTTACATGCTTTTGATAACGAAAAAAGTGATTTACGTATAAAGGAATAATACACTCAACTTACAGTTGATAAATGAGAACAATATCAGTTTTACCTAATTTATTTTTTCAGGTTTCACTACGATTAGATATAACATGGAATCGGAATCAACTAATCAATTTGAAAATTGTTTAAATCTATCTTCATACTTGAAAGATTGGCGTTTATCCTTACTGAATGAGAAATTATTCATACATGCAGTCGATACTCGCCAAGACCTATTTTGTAGATTAGCGCTTTGCCACATTAATGATAGTGAGACGACAAGTTTAGAACTTTCCAAAGTCCTGAAGTATGCTCTTGAAAAACAACAAAAAGAGATTTCAAAAGCCATTGCTTGGCGTTTAACTTGGGTTTATTTTACAAAATATAAATCTGTTCTTCCATCTATAGTTGATATTTGGCCTGCCTTTCGGTGTACGTGTACAAACGAATCAGAATTTATGAATTATTTTTGCTCATCAGATGCAGTTATTGTTGTTCAACTAGACACATATGAAGTTCAGCCTTTAGATAATTTCTTTTCGATTCAGGTCAAATATTTTACAAATCTGATTGACAAGAACTTACCATTAGCAAATCAAGCATTGCCTTGTCCTGATGACACACCAATATCTAGTTCCTCGGCAGAAACACTTTTTGATAATCACCAAAATCTAACCCTCATATGCAAATCCTCTTTTTTGATGTCACAGAAGCAATATACACCTTCAAACACAAAGTTAGAGATTAAATCGTGTGTCAAACTTTTCTGTAAAGCGAAGGGGCTAATTCAAATAGGAGAGAAACATTTTCAAAAGCGTTTCTGTGGTTTGCCTACTAAAGTTGTTCAAGGAGAGCCAACATTGTTGACAGGAATACGAGTTGGAAGTTCAATTGGTACTGACGACTTTAAGAAAGGAACAATTGGCGGGTTTGTTAGATTTAGAGGTGAAGATGCATTTCTCACTTGCCTCCATGTATTTCTCAAAGCTGAAGACTTAACATCAGATGATATAACTTTAGACGATGGTGAATCATTTTTGGTAAAATGTTATTCAAATGTACCTACAGCGAGTTCCTATAGCACCGGGTCGTCATTTGTATGTGGAAAAATTCAAGACTTCGGCTTTGAAAGAAACAGTGATGGAACAAGCATAGATGCTGCATTAATTCGATTGAAGGAAGGAATACAAATTGATTCAGAACATTTTGTTGCAGTAACAGGTGAGAATGCGTTTGGTAAATTTATGTCTGTCAGTGTCTAGAACAACTTTTCCAAAATGATTAAAGGAGTAGGTCCGGTAAGGGCCGATTTAGGTCTCAAATTTCAGGTTCATCGAACGAAAGATTTTGAACACTTCTTAAACACTTAGTGTCTATTTAAATTGATTCAATTAGTTTAAGTAACAGATTCTATCTGATTTAGTCATTAAAAATGCTCCGAGTCAAGCTTAAATATGAAAACTCTATCAAATATGCCTAAAAACGTCACTTTTCAGATGGTTTTTGTCAAAAATGAAAGTGGCGGCATCTGTGTTCATCCTTAACCTTTATATATGTTATGTTTTATCATCAAATACAACTTAAATTTGTGAATGATCACGAATGCGGTCACTTTCATTTTAGGCGGCAACAGTCTGAAATTTAATCTAAGTAGGCTTTTGTTTGTTTTTTAGCTTTCAATTTTTTTTTATCATAATGTCCAGACTAAAAATGTTTTCATCTACTGAAATTGACTGACGAAATAAGCATAATGTCTATAATAAGATGGTGTGTGATATATTACGATTATCTTCATTTGACCTAAACCATTAAACCTTCAAAGAATAATTAAATTCGTCCGATGTCATCTTCGGACGAAAAACGATCGACGGAACAACTTCAAGTTTACCAAATTCATCAAAGATAGTAGGCTTATAATTGCATACACCGGATTTGCGTTTCTTCTACAGAAGACTCACTATTGACGCTCATTTGTACAATGTGTATTCAACTTGAACTCGAACCTTCCAATAACTGATTAATCATTTACTTTGTTTAGTCATCATGCTAAAATATCTAGTATGAGTAATTGCCATTGCGTTATGTTCATCGTTTGTTGTCCAATAAGTTTTATAAAAACTAAATCGACTCTTTTTTAAAAACTACTTAAACAGTCGGACAAGACCTCTATTGGTCTTACAAAAACGAGTTTTTACTATACCCTTTTTAATCGATCTGTTTATCATTGTTTATGTATTCTCTTAACATTCTTTGTATGCTAGTTCTAAAAATCAAAAAAGGGTTATTACTATATTATTTACTATGCAGTAAACTTTTCGAGCACGTAATGAAATAGAGTGTTCGAAAAATACTGCACATTGGGTACATGCAAACTATCAGCTTAAGATTGCTGATTCGCTGATAAGTTTACGACTTATGTTCCCCCTCCTACTATTTTAAAGTTTTAACTTAAATGTTTATGTGGTTTTGTAATACTTTATGGATATTTAAAATGTTTGTAAATAAAATTATGCTACATGGAAAGCAATAGAAGTAACAGATATGAAAGATGTGGCAACTACTGAAGGTAGAGACCTATATTCGTCATATCTTGTATACCGATGCCTTATGTTACGAAGTTTCCATCTGTCATATGTCAATTGTCTTTGGTCTCATTTTTACGGTTCTGTAACTACTTGAAAAATATAAGATTTTTAGTAATCTTCAGTTCTCTATTATAATGAAAAATAGGATACCTATATTTCATATGTGCGTACCTTGCAAGGTCCTCATGCCCGCCAGACGGTTTTCAGTTGATCTCGACCTCATTTCATAGTTCCGTGTACAATGTTAAGCTTTCGAGGTCAAGTCCATTTCGCATATATTGTAATTTTGTGTGTTTTGGTCTGTTTTTCTAACACTGTATGCAAAAGTATAGCTATATTTGGTGAATGAAAATATTTGATCACTTACAATGTACATGTTAGTCTATCATGTTTATTTCACCTTGACTCCATGTTTACAGTCCATTGCTGAATGTTAACATTTTTTGGACTGTTTCTTTTAAACTATAAGCAATATGTAAATTGCATTTTTGTGTTAGAAATGAATACGAGGTGTACATGTTTGTCATTCATTTTCGTTCCTCATTTTTCCTTGTTAAGTTTGTTTCTTATATACTTTATACAAAAGGTCAACTATATTTAAAGTGTTTTAAAGTATTCAAGATTGTTAAGTGAAAATGTATGTCTAGCAGGGTTGACCTGACCACTGCGACCTCATGCTCATGGTTCATTGATCAATGTTAAGTTTGTTTCTTATACTATATACAAAAGGTCTTTACTATATACATGTTCTATAGTTAAAGCATATTAGGTGCATTAATTGATTATAGGGTGTGCATGTATTTCCACTTCTACTATCAAGAAAATGAAACATTTTAGCGTGTACACTCTTGTTTTAATATAAGTTTAATTTTCTAATTTTAGGCCTAAAGTCGTGTTATCTCAATGATATATGTGTCGATTACAAATCATTCAGTTACTCAAATCCAAGACCATTGATATCAACGGTGTCCATCGGAGCTATTACCGGCATGTCAAACACAATTTCAAATGTCAAAGTAGAAGAAGCTGTTGATACCGAGATTGAAACATTTAACAAATCTTTTAGTGATGTTATACTTGAAGGAATGAAAGCACATGCAGTGGCAGTCATTAAAACGCTTTACTCAAGGAGTGATCTCTCAATACCGATTCAGCAAAGAATAAACACTGCTATAGAAAATATATGTGGTACAGACATGGCAGTTGAAACAAAAAATGCAGTTGCTGAAATTGTTGGTAACATCTATTCTAAAACATTAGTTCAAGACATAGGAGATCAATCAAATAAACTTAATCAACTTTTACAAGAGGTAACAATTGCAACGACAACAAGTAAACTTTCAGCAATAATGAATGATGTACATATGCAAACGACTGTACTGAAGATGAACGTAGAGAAATGCAAAAGAAAATCGAGAAAAATGTTTAACCAGATTTATATTCCAGACATCCCTTTCGACATGGGGGATTCTGGAACATGTATATACGTCGTTGAACCAATAAAAGGATGTATCGGAATGGCCATTGCTAATCATCCACAAGGTGGCTGTATTGCTACTCCAATACGGGAGATACTGAAATATTTTAAGATCCGATTAAAAGATTCGTCTTAGATTATTATTTTCAGAAAAAGAATGTTCAAGTGAGTTGAGCTGTTGTTTTTATATATGTGTGTGTTTGATTATTCATAAAACTTCTAGGTTTTTTCACATTGCTTGTGTACATTTGCTGCAAAATAAAAATGAAAACAAAAAAAAAAGCTTATTTCTAAACGATTTTTGTTGGTGCGAAAACAATGTTATAAACTGGTTTCAAATCAAAATATTTCACATAATGACTCAGTTATTATTATAATTCAACGCCTAACTGCGGTTCCGATCATTGCAATTTATAAAGTTTCTTCTAAGTGCATAAAACAATTGTTCCTAAGAGACATTTGACAATTTTGTCATGTTAACAACGGATCTTTAGAGCTATTTGTTTCGACAATATTCCCAAATATCATTCCACATAGAAAACAAAACAAAGATGTATAAAAATAGCAAACGAATATGTTCGACAGAAGGCTCGCCACTTCATTATCTCTTTGATTTTTTTTCTCTTGTTGCAAAAAAGTGGCGAAAGATACCAGAGGAACAGTCAACTTCATAGATCAAAAATAAACTGACAACGCCATGGCTAAAAAAGCAAAAAGGCAAACAGACAAAAAAAAAAAGTACTCAAGACACATCATAAAAACCTGAACACTAAGCAACATGAACCCCATCAAAACCTAGGGGTGATATCAGGTCCTCCGGACGGGTAAGCAGATCCTGCTCCACATGCGTTTTCTTATATCAAACTAGTATTAAATAGAATGAAGGAATCATTATATAATGAAGATATACTGTGAACGGTACACTTAGTTTATACCACTTCCTATTCTCTTGGGAAAAAAGTTGTAGTACGCTCATTTAGTTGGATTTTGTCCTTCTTATTCTTTAGTAACAGTAAAATGTTACAATTATTACGTCAACTAATTTATCTGAGATTTATGCAAATGACATACAAATATATTACACATATATGAACAACCAAATCTAAATTAAATACTACGTTCAAACCTATGATTGAGCTGAATAAAACCAGCAATTTTTATACGAGTGCATGTAAAATCAATTTCGTGGTAGGGATGTATAAATACAACACAAACAACAATATTTTGGTCCTCAATGCTCCTCAACTTCAACTCTATTGGGCCTTTTAAAATTTTTTTTATTCGAGCGTCACTTATGAGTCTTTTGAAGACGAAACGCGCGTTTGGCGTAATTATAAAATTTTAATCCTGGTATCTATGATGAGTTTATTTCCAAGAGACAAATAAAGTGAAATAGTATATTCCAACAAAACACATTTTACAAACAGGTGGACAAACTGATGTTCTTTAACCCCCCTGACTGCCATTGCAAAATAAATTGAACACAAGAGTAACAAAATGGATCTTTATATTAATTAAGTACAAATCAGAAAACAATAAACTTGCGGGAAGGAAGGTATACCACAAACATGAAGTGCAAACATGTATAAACCAGGTTCGGATTTCGACAATTATTGTCTCGTTAGAGATGTTACGAATCGAAGCGGTATTTAGAAGGCCATTTAATTTACCTCAATTTAGGATAAACTCTTAAATGTTAAATGGTCAAACTAGGACGAAAGAATCATATGAACCAGAGGGAAATTATGATACAAGCCCAAACAAATTAATATTTACCAAGTCTAAATTGAAAACTACGTTCAAACATATACTTGCGTTGGATAAAAACCGCAATTTGTATACGTGTCCATGTAAAACAAATTTCAGTGGCCTAGGGGTCTAAATACAGCAAAAACAACATTTTCGAAAGACCGATTAATTCTTAAATGTTTAATTCCGGAGGATATATGAATGGAACCCGATAATAAACGTTTGGATCGTTAATGGAAAGAACAAGTATACAGTACTGAGCATTTTAAAGGTCAATAAAATCATTTACACTTTTGAAAACTTGATATGGTAAGTGATTAACGAGTCGCCATACAGACAGACCTATCGGATATAATCATAGATTTTGAAAAGCCTTTATTTAAATGGACCAACAATTCGGTCCGACTCTAAATCCGTTTCCAAGTTTCAGTTCGTTTTTGTTTTGAAATGCTGTAATTAAGTTATGACAATTTGTAAGATGGCTTGGTCTATCATAATCTAATTTAAAACCATTAAAGACAATCAGCTAGTCCCTTGATTAGAATACTTTGTAACTAATTTTGATAAAACATTAAATTGAAGTTTTTGACAACCTATTGATTTCGGATATAGGATAATTGTCTACCTGCATCTGTTCTACGTCCGGATTAACTGAATTTTGATCTGTTGAAGAGACTAACAAAACATATTCGTTATCAAGCAACATTTTAAATTGTACTTACATTATATATAGAATTATTTGTATCACTGCATCTCGAACATTTGTACTGGTATCGAAATTGTGGTAACCAACATAAATCCCTGTGATGTGTTTTAGTCGATTTAAGTCTCTGATGCATGATTTTTTACTATTAATTGGTTTTGGCTTTTAACTAGCTGTCAGTAACTGCGAGTACTCTCAAATCGTATTTTCTTGTTAATTCGACCTGTTGATACTGTTTATAATGCTTTTTTGTTATTTTTTTATTTATATGGATCTTGTCTGTACACCAGCTTTGATTATTTGTAATATCTTCAATTTTTCACTTATTCTTACAACATTTGTATAAACTTAAAGATTATAAAAAAACGGTTTTTTTTCTAAAGTGAACATTGATTGGTTAAATATTTCTCAGTGTGTTTGAATTTGTTTGTTAGCTTTTTGGTCATGAATGTTTGTCTCTAATAATAAATTTACTGTGCATTTGTATTCAGATATCGCAGATCAAATTTATTCGTTCATTGTGTAATCATACGTTTTTTGATTGAGTTCAGTCTGCCAATTGCTATTTTATTGTATGATTTTCTATGTTGTGATGTTATGCTATTGTTTCAGAAAAAGGGAGAAGGTTTGGATCCATTTAAACGTTTAATCCCGCTGCAAATGTTTGCACCTGTCTTAAGTCAGGAATCTGATGTACAGTAGTTGTCGTTTGTTTATGTAATATATACGTGTTTCTCGTTTCTCGTTTTGAATAATGTTGGTTTTCCCGTTTGAATGGTTTTACACTAGTAATTTTTGGGCCCTTTATAGCTTGTTGTTCGGTGTGAGCCAAGGCTCCGTGTTGAAGGCCGTACTTTAACCTATAATGGTTTACTTTTTAAATTGTTATTTGGACGGACAGTTGTCTCATTGGCACTCACACCACATCTTCCTATATCTATGTAATTTTGTTATTGAACTCGTAACATTTTCTGCTAGTGTTTACAATATATACCCAAGGGCTAAGTGTATTGACTACCGAATAAAGATATATCAGCAACAGTTCTTGGTCAACTGTAGCCCTGGGAATATTTTTGGATGTCCACATTACTAAATAATCTGCCTGCAGTGGTATTTCACCTTTACAACTATTGTGAAAAGGGTTGAACTTAGGGAAATTCCGTTTGACAGCAACAACAAACAGCAATACCTTTTTTTCACAATTCAATTGCTGATGTACTTATTAAGACATACAATGATCCCATACCAAATTTGAAAGCATGCCGAGGACAAGCAGGTACAGCAAACATGTGACCTACCTTTCTTTTTCAAATTAAGTCACAATCTTCCAGATGGTAACTCATGAGTTAATGCCATAAAACAGTCGCGAAATATACCAAAAGGACATTCAAACTCAACGATCGAAAATAAACTGACAATGAAAAAGACAAAAACAAACAGACAAATAATAGTAAACAACATAGAAAACTAACGACTAAGTAAAGCGTACCCAAACCAAAGCTGGAGTGATCTTAGGTTTTGCATCAGATGAGCTATACTGATGGAATAACACAAAACGTGAACTAATACGGCTAAACAGTTTATATCTTTTGTCGGTTTTTTAAAATGACTCGCATACATATCTTTGTAATGACATTTCAAACATTTGCAATGTGATCCAATATAAGAACCCATTCTTAATGAAGACAGCTAGTAGATATTTTTCTCATTAGGTTCATATCACACCGTCTGACATCTTCACCAAAATATTAATAAAGAAAAATCAATTTCGATCTCCAAATGGGTACCCAAATTCGAATGCTATATTTCGTGTCAACTCAAATTTTCACAATGCTAACACGTCCACAATTAGTTCCATCGACCCAGCGGTTTATAAAAAAAAAGATAGCATTTTTTATTTTTTTTTAATTTCTCTTATAAATCATTATATACATATATAATATTTAACCGTCATTGCATGACAGTTGTGAGTATTACAAATCAATTTGACTTCAAAATGGCACCACTGTTAAATGAAGTTTCTTACAGTATTTCTGGGAAGTCATTGTACTCGTCGTCATCGCAAATTGTTGACTGATTAATAAACTGTTCTCTAATTCTAAAAAGAGAAAACAAGAGGTGTCATAATGTTTTAACTTATATGAGCACATTCAGTTTCAATTTCACATGGTTTATAGACCTACCAGATACAAAACTTTTTGTTTTAAGTTGCTCAGAAGACACATTTCTGATAGTCTAAGACCTTTGTATTCATAGTTTTCTTTCCGTCTTACGTTGCATTACGGCTTCGAACTTGTTTCAAAATTGTAAAAGCTGACGATATATCTTCATTATTAGAACTTGTTAATACTTTTTAAAAAGGAATATTTTTGTTCTACTGTCAATCATTTTTGCCGTTCATAAAACCTTAAAGAACCTTTTAGTTTTGTTATCAAAGTGACCAGGATTATAATTAAGCACGCCAGACGTGCGTTTCGTCTACATAAGACTCATCAGTGACGCTCATATCAAAATATTTATAAAGCCAAACAAGTAAAAAGATGAAGAGCATTGAGGATCCAACATTCCAAAAAGTTGTGCCAAATACGGCTAATGTAATCTATGCCTGGGATAAGAAAATCCTCAGTGTTTCGAAAAAATCAAAGTTTTGTAAACAGAAAATTTAGAAAAATGACCACATTATTGATATTCATGTCAACACCAGAGTGTTGACTACTGGGCTGTTGATACCCTAAGGGACGAGGCAGTATCAGCAGTGACATCGATCTAGTGGTGTAAAAGTTATCAAAGTTACCAGGATTATAATTTAGTACGCCAGACGCGCGTTTCGTCTGCATAAGACTCATCAGTGACGCTCATATCAAAATAATTATAAAGACAAACAAGTAAAAAGTTGAAGAGCATTATGTATGTGTTCTCGTCTTCAATATTCAGGAATACGTACTCTCCCCTGGACTAAAACCAGGGGCGGATCCAGGATTTCTAGTTATGGGGGCGCAAATTTTTATAAATCGCCGAGCGGAACGAGGCGAAAAAATTTTGGAGGTTTTTTTTAGGTAAAAATATTGAAATATTCTTCTAAAGGGGTGAAATATAATATCTCGAAGTATAATGTGGTAAAATTAGTAAAAAAATTAAAGTTTCAAGCTGAAACCGCCATCGTCCGCACATGACAACATTCTACAGATAGACCGGTTGACAGACGGACGTAAAGCGAGACGAGACAGATCACAATTGCTCACCTGACCAAAATATTTTTCAAACGAAAATTTCTACTTTTAACATCAATTTTTAATTGTCCTTTCATACTATCTGTTTTTCACTTTTTTGACTATCGGAGGTCGTGCCACAAACATCTAACATCAGAATAAGATGCATTTATATTTATTTTCTTGGGATCTCAAGCATACAGTAATGCGGTACATAATTCGGCTAAACATTTAGGTTGCAAGTGAGAAATAAATATAGACACAGAGATACAAATTAATACACTAACCTTTCGCTTGAAACAGTTTTTCTATCTTTCATTACAGATAGTATAAAAGAATCTCACCTGCCGACTGTTTTCTTGACCGTGTCATGATGAAATTGTGAAAGTGTGTAAGGGATGTTTTGGAACTTCGATTATCAAACAAATTGATTATAAAAACCGCAAATACAATGTAACATTTGTTTTTGTTTTGACTGCTTAAAACCTATTATATTTGTCATCAAACTCAGCTCCGCGTTTAACACCTTCCTTTGAAATTATTTATAGAACTTTAATAAAGCGTAGACGGTCAGTTGATTAGTAATCACGTTGATTCTGTTAAACTGACTGTTTTATATACTCATGATACTTTGAATGTTAAAAAGATTGAATGGTCCTTTATGATTCTTAAATATGTTGAAGTCAACCCATGCTTTGCAAATTTTAGGGGGGGGGGGGGCGCACGCCCGCCACGCCCCCGCCTAAATCCGCCCCTGAAAACTGAACAAGCAACATTACATCAATCAATCAAAATTGTATACTTTGTTGACAGTTGTTCTTATGATGCCATTCAACTCATACCCATTTTTTCTTTTGTTTGAGATACTTGATTTTATAAAAAAAAAAATTATATAAATTCCATTAAACAAAAGAAAAAAATCGTTCGGACATGTCTGTATTAAGGAATAACGATTACTATTGCATCGATAAGGGGATAATACTATTTAGTTCGAGTTGCGACAGTGAATAAAATCTGAGTTAACATAAAACCGTCAATCGGAAGATGTTCACGTATATCATATTGCTTTATTTGCAAGATAGTCAATTTCCCAAGAATCATATCCTACTATAAAATACTATACTGTAACAGTCTTTTGATGAGGAAAATCAGTTTTAAATAAGTCAATTTAACCACATATTTACCAAATCAATAAATGTTGTACTCCATATTCCGAGATGGAAAATATTTACCAAAAACAATTGTACATTAACCTTTTTTTTTTATGAAAAAAAATGCTCGTAAAAGCACGCAACGTTTTGCGCAGTGAATGTACTTTTTACATAGATGAATATGCTTAGTTATTGAAAATTCCATATCTATGTAACCTACTTAGATTTAAGCAATAAAGAATATAACCGTTTATTGAGTACACGACCTTGAATTTGAACTACTAGTATATAAACAGTGGAGATTCAATTGTTCAAACCTTGCATACAATCAGATATAAGGAATAGTGAATCAGAATAATTTTTTAGATATGTCAGTGTATAGGCCTGATACTCTGCACAATCAGATAGTTACATAGATGGCATAAATATGTTTATGTTTAATGTATATGGTATGATTATCAGTATGATGGTGAAGTGTACAGGTAAATGACAACTTCTAAACAGTTTGAACTGAGGCCAAACTGATTTTTATTGACTGCTAGCGAATTGTCTGAACTGGACTTATTTATTCGCTGCAGTGGATTAGTGGATATTGACTGAAGTGAGTTAATAATGAATTGTGCAATATACGGTCTCAATAGTATTAGAATGGTAGCAATCAAAACACTATTTAAACATTTGTCCATGAATTAGCAGCCAGTACTATAGCATTAATGTCTTTTATCAGTTTATGCATGACATTTTGTTAGTGTTTTGTCTGCCTATAACAATTTTTTTTTACAATCATCGTGTACATTATACATTCATATTTTGAAATAAATTTAACCATATGATAGTTATTTCAATTCGGCAAAACATTAAACATAAGCTCTGATTCACTTTTGATTAATATGAAGCATACGCATTAGCAAATAAAAAAGGTATGGAGCATGCAATTTTAAATTATGAAAACTGAAAAACACTTGAAGCATACGTACTTTATTAGCTTTTGGCATGACACGAGTTATGTTCTTCTCATATAAGTTATGATGGCATGATACAAAACCCCTAACGGGACGGATTGCGCCTGATGTTCATATGATGAAATCATAATCTTTCAGTCAGTTTAATTGAAGTCTGGAGCTGACATGTCAGTTTACTGCTAATAAACACGACGGATGCCGCATGTGGAGCAGGATCTGCTTACCCTTCCGGAACTCCTGAGATCACCCCTATTTTTTGGTGGGGTTCGTGTTGTTTATTCTTTAGTTTTCTATTTTGTGTCATGTGTACTATTGTTTTTCTGTTTGTCTTTTTCATTTTGAGCCATGGCGTTGTCAGTTTGTTTTAGACTTATAAGTTTGACTGTCCCTTTGGTATCTTTCGTCCCTCTTTTAATATAACAACACACAATATTGATATTTTTTTAATTCTTTTATAAAGACATTCAACAGAAGAAAGGGACCCCTAATAAAGCCTTTTGGGTACCTCCTTTTGTATTGCACCTCGACAACTCTGAACCCTTTTCTATAGTATGCTGTTTTCTGTCGAAGAGGTATGATTTTCAAAGAAAATACATATTTGAGAAAAAATCCATTTGCTAACAATTTATCAAATAAATAACATAAAAAGGCAAAAGCTTCTGTTAATAGCTATGAGAACAGTATCTTCAAAATGTCTTTTTATAAGGTGCTCATTGCTACAGCTAGATTTCATTTCAAAACTGGCAACACTTATCCCGTCTCTCTTTGTTTGTAGTGGATACGATTGACATCAGTTTTTGTTTGTTATCTTTATTTTCTTCTTTATAGGCGGACACCAAGTTGGTCCCTTTTTTTTTTATTAAAACTTCTAAACGACAGCCGTTATAATATATATGTGTGTGTGTAATTGGCAGCACGAAAACCCTACAATGGCTCCCATTTTAAAGATTGTTAGAAATTGCTGGAGTAATGGGGAGATAATTAGCAATGCCGAATTCTGACTGTTTAATAGATAATAGATCTAAACATTGGTGAAATGATGTCGCCTTAATTTACATCTGTTTGGTATCTGATCACGGCATTCTACGGTAACTTTCCATCGATCACAAGATGAAAACGGTTTTTAAACCACCAATCAAAATAGCAGACATAAGGCAGGCAATTAAATTGGTTATTTTCATATTTTCATAAAGGTAATGAAAGTGCTAGTATGCGATGATCATACAAATAGAATATTGCAATTGACTTAAGTCAATTAACTTTCTTTTTAAACGTTCTTGAACAACAATTGAATTTTTCAAATATAACATGACATACATGCATATTCCATTTAAAGAACTCCGTTTACCAGTTTCGCAAAGGATATCAATTATGTGTACACTAATCAGATAGTGGTTTTTTTTTTAATTGGTTATCAAAAGAACCATGCTCATATTAATAATTTGATGTGTCATACACGCGTTTCAGTGACGCTTAGATCAGAATAGTAAGAAAGCCAAATTAGTACAAAAGTCGGAGTTCATTGAGGACCAAAAATGCCGTAACGTTGTGCCAAAAATAGCTGAGGCAATATATGCCTGAGATAATAAAATCCTTCATTTCAAACCAAACTTTTCCCTGTGAAATAATTTACACGAATATAGCAGTGACGAAACAAATTATATTTATGTACGTTTGAAAAATGTAAGTTACAGTATTTAAACCATTAGAATATGGTCATGACTATATATTTATATGCTCATATAGTACATTCATATACATATGGTTTGAGTCAATAATGTCGCGAATTTTTAATAACCTACAAGCTGTCATAAATTTAAAAAAAATATCCTATTCCAACGATCATTCGGCTGTGTGCATTCCTGACGAAAGAAAATTCAGGAGACCACTTCGAATGCTAATTAATGTTTAACATAATGTTTTATTTGTTTTAACACTGTTTTAAATAAGTGTAAACATCCTATATATGTTTTCCTCTTTTCATGACAAAAATGACAGTGTTTATTTACTCCCAGTTAAATTTCCATAAATGCAGTGCTGCGTCTCTTATCTCTTTCAAGATGTTGAAATATGTACAGTCCATTGGTTCTGTCGTGCTTTCACAAATTTTGTTTATAGAATCGGATAACTTCGTTCCAAATATACTTTCTAGGAGTTGCTTGTTCTTAGACGTTAATGATTGTTCAATTGTAGTGAGATTAATTTCTACTCCATCTGCACGGGACCACTTCATATACAAATTCGCAATATAAAAAACAAGTGCACTATTTTTTTTTTATGTCTAAGCAATCTATTTTCACCTAGACCAGTGATTGATTTCTCCCTTTTCAATACATCTTTAGAGATCATATAGAATCTTTGCTTGGCAAGAAAACATTTCTTTGCTACATTTATCAATGTGAGAAATTACGGCTGTTTTTATTCTGTATGACGCAATGGACGAAATGGATAAAAATTCATCGTCAGAATCTGGACAAAACAAAAGCGAAAACAGCAATTTGATTGCCATGTATGTATCCTGGTGGCTACCATTTATTATGTCGTTCTCAGTAATACAATCAGAAATTTTCCAACAGGAGTGATTGCTTGAATCGCACAATATTGGCACAATACACAGTGGTTTGTCTCCTTTTATTGAGAATCCGAGGAGAAAATCCACCACGATATGTATTGTCTTGAGAGGTTTGCCTCTTTGTGTTATTTGTTTATTCTTTCCGATAAAAGGAGTAAATATTTCATTTCGTGTACTCGTCCATTCAAAGCGAATTGTATGCCGTTCATATGTTGTATAACTGGCGAACTGCAGACGTCCGGATGCATTTTCTATAGAACAGTTTTGATGCTGTTCGTGATTTTCAGAAAGGATGCATTTAACTTCATTTATAGTAAATTTTGTGTTCTCTGTATCGTAGGTTTCATATGTAGATGAGCTGCAACAAGGCCTGCACAAGGCTACAAAAGCGCTGTACAAATTATGACTGAAATCTGTATTTACATCTTCAGGGAAAAGCCATGTATAAGCATCTTTACTGACTTTTGCGAACCCAGGACAACAATCAAGTAGTGTATAGCCAAGCAATATAGGCCAGCCATTTCCGGCTACTGCAAGGTAGTCAAACTCTAACTCCGGATAAATATCTTCTTCCCATAATGGCCACACCTTTGATGATTCTGCCATACTTCCTGTTTCAATAAGTTCCGTTATTATAAAGTTGCATTTGAGATCTTTGTTCATTTCATTTGTGACGTTAGTCATACATGTTTGTACAGCCTCTTTAATATGCCTCATTTCGGCCTTTTCATTTGGTACAAAGAATGTACGTCGCATAAATTCAATAGGATTATTGTTCTCTATCTTTTTCTCAATGTCATCTACCTGATAATTAACTAGAGGCGTCAAAGATCAAATGTCACTGCATATAAAACATAAGGTATAATAATGAGTAGAATAAGATTTATTAACTATACTTTGCTTATCTGGTGTTTTTGTTAATTTCTTTAAATTCAGAAATTATGGTGTGCATTTATTATTGCGAATTTTAACTTTAAGACTTAAATGCGATTTTAGTTTTTACGATTTAGGAAAATGGCCGTTGTTATTCTATAGTTCGTTTTTTTGTGTGTAACATTTTAATGTTGTGTTTCTGTTGTGTCGTAGTTCTCTTATATTTCATTTGTTTTTCTCAGTTTTACTTTGGGTTTTTCTCAAGCGATTTATGAATTTCGAACAGTGGTATACTACTGTTGCCTTTATTTGAGAAAAATCCTGTTAAATTTATATATAAATATTTCAAAATGCGAGTTAAAATTATTGCGTTTACAATCATTTCTGAATTAACAGTATTTGTTTACTCTTTTTTCATTCACTTTCTATATACATGATATATTAGAATTGCTTATAAATAATGCTCAAATAAGGTAAACATCATCAATCACAGGCAATAACTGCTTTACTATTTTTCCTTAATTGGCCTTGATGGAAAAGAGAGACGAAAGATACCAAAGGGACATTTCAAGTCTAATAGACAAACAGCAGCATATAAAACAAAACAAGGCATTTAAACATGTTTACATACCAAAATTATGAACACAAATTGTGTTTTGCATTTGAATCAGACACAATTGGACATTCGCAAGCCACACCCGACCAACGATTATAATATACTATGACGATAATGTACATGTACTGTTAAGATTTCATCAGGGGTTGAAGGCATAAAACTTTGCTCAGTGCTCGGAGCACAAAAATCATGCTCGAAACATGAAATCCAGCAATTTGATTGGTTTATTTTCGAGTCTAAGTACAAAAATTATGCTCGAAAGTTTTATGACCGCGAGGCCTGATCAGCAGTCTTGGTATCAAATTACGCACCATATCCTGTATTTAAGTTGTATGATTTCTGAGTATGAGTAGTCAAATAAGTTTTGTTTGAATATACTTTTTCACTTTTTTGGAGTTATGGAAAATGTTGTTTGTACTGCACACGTATACAAATTACTGTTTTTTATCCAATGCAATCATATGTTTGAACGTAGTTTTCAATTTAGATTTGTTTATATGTTTTCGTTTAGGCTTGTATCATATTTTCTCTCCGGTTTGTATGATCCGTTCCTCCTATATTGACTCTTTAAATTCAATAGTCTATCTAAAATTGAGGGTAAATTATATGGACTTCCAAATTCCGGTTCGATCCCCAGCATCACTGAAGAGACATTAATTGTCGAAATCCATATCTGGTGTACAAACACTAAGTTCTTACACCTAATGTTTGTGGCAGAACATCTTGACAACAAGTTTATTGTTTTCTGTTCAGTATTAAATTATATTAAGATCCATTTAGTTTCATCTTGTGATCAATTTTATTCGGCAATCGCCAATGGCAGTCGGCAGGGTTATAGATCATCAGTTGTTCGACCTAGTAGTCAAATGCGTTTTGTTTAAATATACTTTTTCACTTTTTTTGTCTTTTGGAAATTGTTGTTTGTTCTGTATCTAGACCCTTCTACAACGAAATTTGTTTTACATGCACACGTATAAAAACTCTGGTTTTTATCCAACTCAATCATAGGTTTGAACGTGTACATAAACTTAGTATTGACACCTTATGTTTGTGGCATAACATCTCGGCCACAAGTTTATTGTTTTCTGTTTAGTATTAAATTTTTATGAGAATTCATTGTGTTACATCTTGTGACCAATTTTTTTTGCAATTGCCAATGGCAGTTAGCAGGATTAAAGACCATCAGCTGTTCGACCTGTTACTCAAATGCGTTTTGTTAAACTATACTTTTTCACTTTTTGGTCTTTTAGGAAAATTGTTGTTTGTGCTGTATTTAGACCCTCTACAACGAAATTTGTTTTACATGCACACGTATAAAAAGTCCGGTTTTGTTCATCGCAATCATAGGTTTGAACGTAGTTTTCAATTTAGATTTGTATATATATTTTCGTTTAGGCTTGTATCATATTTTCTCTTCGGTTTATATGATCCGTTCATCCTATATTGACTCTTTAAATTCAAGAGTCTATCTAAAATTGAGGGTAAATTATATGGGCTTCCTAATACCGTTTCGATCCCCAGCATCACTGAAGAGACATTAATTGTCGAAATCCATATCTGGTGTACAAAAACTAAGTATTGACACCTTATATGTGTGGCATAACATCTTGGCCACAAGTTTATTGTTTTTTGTTTAATATTAAATTTTTATAAGAATTCATTCTGTAGGGTACATCTTGTGATCAATTTTATTTTGCAATCGCCAATGGCAGTCAGTAGGATTAATGACCATCAGTTGTTCGACCGGTTAGTCAAATGCGTTTTGTTAAACTATACTTTTTCTATTTTTTTGTCTTTTTGGAAAATGTTGTTTGTGCTGTATTTAGACCTTTCTTCAACGAAATTTGCACACGTATAAAAATTACTGTTTTTTATCCAACGCAATCATAGGTTTGAACTTAGTTTTCAATTTAGACTTGTTGATATTTTTTCGTTTGGGCTTGTGTCATATTTTCTCTCCGGTTTATATGATCCGTTCATCCAATATTGACTCTTTAAATTCAAGAGTCTATCTAAAATTGAGGGTAAATTATATGGACTTCCAAATACCGTTTTGACCCCTAACATCACTAAAGAGACATTTATTGTCGCAATCCGGATCTGGTGTATAAAAACAAAATATTGAGACCTTATATTTGTGGCATAACATCTTGGCCACAAGTTTATTGTTTTCGGTTTAGTATTAAATTATATTAAGATCCATTTAGTTTCATCTTGTGATCAATTTTAGTTGGCAATCGCCAATGGCAGTCAGCAAGGTTAAAGATTGTCATTTATTCGACCTGTTAGTCGAATGCGTTTTGTTTAATTATACTTTTTCACTTTGTTTGTCTTTTGGAACATGATGTTTGTGCTGTATTTAGACCCTTCTACAACGCAATTTGTTTTACATGCACACGTATAACAATTCCTGTTTTTATCCAACGCAATCATAGTTTTGAACGTAGTTTTCAATTTAGACTTAAAATTGAGAATGGAAATGGGGAATGTGTCAAAGAAACAACAACCCGACCAAAGCAAAAACAAATTTCAATGTAGCGAGAAATTCCCGCACCGGAGGCGTCTTTCTGCTGGCCCCTAAATAAATTAAACTAGTTCAGTGATAATGAACGCCATACTAATTTCCAAATTGTACACACGAAACTAAAATTAAAAAAAAAAAAGACTAACAACGTCCAGAGGCGCCTGACGTGGGACAGGCGCAAATATGCGGCGGGGTTAAACAAGTTTATGAGATCTCCACCCTCCCCTATACCTCTAACCAATGTAGAAAAGTAAACACATAACAATACGCACATTAAGATTCAGTTCAAGAAAAGTCCGAGTCTGATGTTAGAAAATGTAACCAAAGAAAATAAACAAAATGACAATAATACATAAATAACAACAGACTTTAAGCAGTTAACTGACATGCCAGCTCCAAACTTCAATTAAACTGATTGAAAGATTATGATTTCATCATATGAATATCCGGCACAATCCTTCCCGTTAGGGGTTTAGTATCATACCATCATAACATATATGAGAAGAACAGAACCCGTGTCATGCCAACAACTGGTTTTTGAATAAATGTGTTTAGTTCCGATGCAAAGACCCTATCAGTGAATCAATATTAACGCCAAAATAAGCAATTTTTAATGACTTGACAACAGTATCGTAACTATATCCCTTCTTGATAAGTCTATTTAAAGGTTTTGTTAGTTTCTGAGGTGAATTCTGACATTTTTGTGCTTTATAACGAATATTTCCATAAAAATTTGGATGTGGAATACCTGAACGGATAAGAAGTCTGCATGTTGAGCTGTATTTACGAATGATGTCCTTATACCGATGATAAAATTTAGTAAATGTTTTGACTAGTTTATGATATCGAAAACCCTGGTGTAATAATTTTTCAGTAATAGATAAATTTCTCTCATTAAAATTTAAAACATTGTTACATACACGAGCGAATCGTACAAGTTGAGATATATAAACACCGTAAGATGGTGACAAGGGAACGTCACCATCTAAAAATGGATAATTAACGATAGGAAATGAAAAATCATATCTTTTATCATCAATTTTAGCATTAAGCTTTCTGTTAGTGATATAGATATCAAGATCGAGGAAAGGGCAGTGGTCATTGTTAGTATTAGCTTCATTTAAAGTAAGTTCAACAGGATAAATTTCTTTAGTATACATACTGAAGTCGTCATTATTGAAAGCCAAAATATCATCCAAATATCTAAAAGTATTATTAAATTTGTTTATGAGATGTGGTTTCGATAGGTCTTTGCTGATTTGTTGTCATAAATTCTAACTCATAGCAGTACAAAAACAGGTCTACAATAAGTGGTGCACAGTTAGTCCCCATTTGAATTCCGATAACCTGACGATATACATATATTGAGAGCCCAGGTGGTCGTGTGGTCTAGCGGGACGGCTGCAGTGCAGGCGATTTGGTGTCACGATATCACAGTAGCATGGGTTCGAATCCCGGCGAGGGAAGAACCAAAAATTTGCGAAAGCAAATTTACAGATCTAACATTGTTGGGTTGATGTTTAGACGAGTTGTATATATATATATATATATATTCCACTTTATCAGGTGGCACAGTAGTATTTCCCGGCCGTCGATAAGGGATAATGATAGCCTGTTTAGAATTTTCACTACTTTCCTACACTGCCCAAAATTCTACATTTAAAATTAACTGAAGTACTTTCATTTTACTATTCAGAAAAAGATTTGAATGTGTTTACTCTTTTGCTTTTTTTAAAAGCATAAGGCCTAGTGCATTAAGGTCTTTTATTGTGCAGTGAATACACAATTAACAATTAAATATTTTTCTCAAAAAATCATTTTCATCTGTATGTAAAATGAATTAATTTTTTTCTACACCTGATTCATTCCTCAGTTTGGGAATTTTTTTTTCACTAAATACTGTATTTTTTTGTCCAATCACACTATTCATAGGGTAAGGTACACAAAAGAGAAACCTTAACTCTGGAATGCAAATACTACCGTGCTACCTTAAAGTGAACTCCTTTAAAAACTAAGCAAAATTGTCTTTTTTTGCCTAATTTTCAAGTTGGTCCAAATCAGGATGAAAAATTATACCGTGTTTGATTATAGCATTAATTGAATATATAAAAGGTTCTTTGAAACGCTGAATCAAAACCTGTATTTAAATTTAGATTTTTTTTGGGTCAATTTTTTAAGTTTGTCCAAAATCAGGATAAAAAAAATTTGTTTGATTATAATAAAAATTGAATTGATGGGATTCTACGAAATATCAATTCTAACCATGCATTTTTATTTTAGATTTTAGACACTTTTATCAAATTGGTCCACATTGAGGTCCAAAAAGGTCCTTAATTAAACTTTGTTTGATTTCATAAAATAATTAATTCTTTGGGTTCTCTGATCTGCTGATTCTAATCCTGGACATATATTTTGAATATTGGACCAGAATAGGTAAATGTACAATTTCATTTTTTTCAGTTCTTTGACCACGTTTATGTTGTGTCACAAATCTATATACTGTGTCAAATATTCCATAGCATACCAAATTCAGAGCTGTTTTAATCTTAAATGTTGTGTCCATACTTGCACCAACTGCTCAGGGTTCAGCCTCTGCTGTCGTATCAAGCAATCGCGGAGCCCAGCATTTTATTGATTTTGAAATCATAAAATGCGTTTTGACATCATTTCATTTGACATTATTAAACAACACATGGTATGCATTTGAGGTTTTACACACATTGAGTTATGACCCTAAATAATGTAGAAAATAACAAATTTTGGGGTTTCATTCATTACTAATGTATGCTTGTATTAAATCATAGAAAAATTGTAATTATCAGAAAGTTAAGAACTGTTGAATATTAAGATTTAAGGATTTAATACTTAATGTGTCATATACATTGTAATTCATAACCTGGACAAAATGGAAAATATTCTTATTCGGAGTTTCTACTCATCATGTCAAAACTCATTATACCATAAATTTACAGTTGCGAATGGATCTTTGATTGAAAGATGGAAAAAAGACGACGAAACGTTTTATGAGACCAGGGGAACAGAACATGTTTTTTGATAAAGTAAAGGATAGAAGCTGTATTGTGGTGACATCTAATATAGGATGCGGAAAGACATCCACCATCCGACCTATCGCTTTAATGTTTCAATCAGAGGGATATGAAATTGTTCCTATAGAGACCCCAGGTGATATTATTAAATATAAAACAAACAAAAAACAATTGTTTCTTATTGATGATGTCCTTGGTAAATACGATTTAAGCCCGACCTTGCTAGCCAACTGGGAAAGAATGAACGAAAGGCTCATACGCTGGTTTGAAACATATTTAAGTTCAATGAAAATTTTGGGTACACTGAGATTACAAATAGTCCGGCAGAAAAGGTTTGAAAATGCATCAACAATTTTAAACAAAGTAGTCATTAACTTGGAGCATGAATCTGATGCGCTTTCAAAGGAGGAAAAGCAGAAACTTTTGATTAAACATCTTACGAGAAATAACTTAGACACGGCAATTAAAAGACAGGAGGTTGAGATAATGAGTAAGACGAATTTTGCATTTCCTCTTCTTTGCAAATTGGTTTCAATTGATAAGGAGAGATTCAGAAAAAGACTAATTTTTTAGGCAACCATTATCAATTCTAAGGAATGAACTTGATAAAATGAGTAATGAGAAGAAGAAGCTGTATTGCAGTCTGGTGATATGTATGTTGTATAAAGGTTCATTTAGTAGAAGTATATTGGATATCGACTCAAATGAATGTGATGAAAAAATATACAGAATAATGCAAACTTGCGGACTTCAACGATCCACGTCTAAGAAAGAACTTGAGGATATCGCTGTTTCTGCTATAGGGTCTTATTTCGTTGAGGACAGATACAGTTTTCGGTTTATCCATGATGTTTTTGAAGAAGCTGTAGGCAATCATTTCTTTAATTTCGACCCCAGAGTAATGTTTTCAGTCTGTGATTTCTCGTTTATAAGAGATCGAGTCAGAGTTCATTCCAAGGAAAACATGAATGAAAATTTTGATGAAAATTTGGTGATCATTCAGGAAGATGGACTGAATGAGGACTATTTACAACCATTATATCAGAGATTGACGATTGAATTAACAAGTGAAAGATTCTCCAATTTGTTGACGAGTCACCTTTTTAAGAATAGAAACTTTGTCGATAAATTTCGATTCCAATTTGAAAGTATTTATAGCAGACAAAGTTTAAAAAAAATATTTTTGAAGAAGAAGATTAATTCCGCAGGGATTTGGAACCAATAGTCTAGACATAATAATTTCTTTGATGCGGATCAGTCAGTCAGTGTCGGGAAAACGGTAAGAGAAATGTAATTTATCCAATAAATAATTTGTAGATAACAGTGAAACCATAAGTCGAGTTATAGACTCTATGACTGCAAGAAAACACACGTATGCACTGTATCGTGGCCTTAGGCTTCTTTGATTTTTTTTTATGTGCAGGTAGCCAGATTACATCTTTGGAGCATGGATGGATTGATTAACCAATTCATGATGGTGACCATAAATTAAAAAAAAAATTGAAGCATTATTGTGTCAAGATCATATCCCCTTTAACAATGTGTATATGTAGTTAGCGTAAAGTAGCCATGATTGATAAATTAGTTTAGTTTAAACATATCTATTTATATTGGATTGGGAAACAAGTTTTGCAAAGAGGGA